>NC_073302.1:260760723-261367389 GCF_027595985.1 Sorex araneus | reverse complement strand
AAAAAGAGACATCACATAAATTTAGCTAGTCTTCCAATTTCTATAAAAATAATGGTTAGAGGCAAGGTTTTATTGCTTTAGGAAATTGTTTTGTAAATCTGCTCAAACCCAACCTTTTAAAACAAGCATGCCATTTATGCATATATTGTTATTTGATTATTTATTTATAGTAAGCTGCTTCAATTATAGCAAATTGTAGCATCTGTGATTTCATTTATGGTGCCGAAGAAAAGTGATTACTGTATTATGAGGCAGCCATACTCTGGAGTATAGCAAAACATGAAATACGACTAGGTTGAGCAAGTTCTTATTTTCCAGAGATGTGGTTTTCTCTAAGGAGCCACATCTTGTAGTTACCAGATGTTCCACAATAACAGTAACTCTGGAGTTGCTTAGTTGTTATAACAAGACAATCTTACTACATAGGAAAACATTGGCATTTTCTCTGCTGGAAGAAAATAAAATTGGCAATTTGAAAGGTAGTTTTAACTGAGCTATGTGGTTTACATTGATTAATCTATCTCATTAGGATATTAGCCAGCCAATGAGAACCCATTTCTATCTATTTTCTAATCTATGCCATATGTCTTAGGTCATAAAATGAGATTTTCAATAATTCTGGTTACTGCATTAGGAAAGAAATTGACCTTTTATCTCTAACTACAAAAGTTTTGAAAATCAGTTTTATTATTTTAGGAAATGTTATTTTTCTAATTCAATGTGGATAGGAAGTCAAGATGAAGTTATTATCAGTTGTGCTTCTGTGATTTTAAAATTTTTGTATGGTTTTTCTGTCCTTTACTATTAGGACTAAAAATGTAAACTGTACTTCATTGACATAGTAAACCAAACAATATAACACATTACCTCAAATTAATGTTACATTAATAATAGATATAAATTATGTGTTTTTTAAGTGTTTTGTGGAATGTGATATGGCTTATCTATTTTATATGTCACAACTGTGATTTGAGAAGAGAAAAAGGATAATCTTTCTTCAACATATAGAAAGGCATGTTTATTATTGATTGGCTACCAGGCAGTGCCCAGGGAAGCCACTGGTCAATCCTGGCAATGGTCCTACTAACTGGTGCTTTAAAGTCACTAAAACCACACCGAACTGTGCTTGGAGAGCTATGCTGTGTCATGGGTTGATCCTGTGCATTCAAAGCATGCACGGGATAACTATCACCTGAGTTATCTTCCTGGTACTAGGAAATTGTATTTATTTAACTTTAAATATATAATTTGTTAAAAAGAAAATATGGGTACTAAATCCATTCAGTGTCAAATTGAGCTCTTCATTTCTGTTGTCTTTTCTCTAATCAATTAGCAGATTCCTGAAGTCTAAGGGAATGTGATTGACTCATGAAAGACATTTTGTTTAAGTCATATATTTTTATCCCTCTGATAGATCACTCCTTTCTTTCAAATAGTCATAAAAACTAAGCAAGCATAATTAAAAAATAAGAAATAATATGAAGAGCATTTTATAATATATTAAAAAGTGTCAAGCAGAAGAGTTATTTGTGCAATAAGAATCAAATAGCACTTTCTAACTCAATATGATTGGCTGAGATCTTTAGGTTAATTATGAAATAGTTTTAAAAGTACAGTTATTCCAGATGATTAAATAGGGAAATAAGGTATTAGGAATAAATGTGCCATCTTTGAATTCAGGCTGAAAGACAAAATAACAAATATGAACCTATAGTGTACTTATTAAATTGTGTACACATTTTATTTATTGTAAATATATAAGAAAAGACCTATATCATGGAGAGCTTTACTAGTTCTAGTAAAGAATTCATTCCATGAAATAAGGAAACTGACAATCATTGTTGTCAACAAGTTATTCACTTTTACATTATGTAAGAGTGACAACACAGATTAATGACATCATCCATGCTTTTTTGTATCATCAACTGATTGAAAACATCAGTTCATGACGATAAAGCAGAATTTTCTTACACAATGTAGAAAGCCTTATTATAAAAATGGTATTCAACTGTGAGGAACACATTTTCTATGAAGTTCCTGCTATATGGTTGTAATAACTATGTGTTAGGAAGTGATTTTTTAGTCAACATTGAACAAAACGTTGACTACTTCATTTTCTGTTGCTATCACAAGAAAATGACTTATAATTGATATTTTTACTTCTAAATGTGCTCTATGAGGAAAAATTATATTTTGCTCCATTTAAGAGCAAATAAATGCATAATTTAAAAATTATTCTTATCATTAAGATTGTATTTGAGGGGCTGGACTGAGCACACTGGGTAGGGTGTTTGCCTTGCATGCGGCTGACCCGGGTTCGAGTCCCAGCATCCCATATTGTCCCCTGAGCACCACCAGTGGTAATTCCTGAGTGCATGAGCCAGGAGTGACCTCTGTGCATTCCCAGGTGTGACCCCAAAAGTAAAACAAAAAAAAAGATTATATTTGAACTCAAACAAATTTTAATTGCAATACACTTAAATACAACTAGAAAGTAAAAACAACAGAAGGACACATATACCTTTTGAAAATATTACTTTTATATGGAGAGAAGCACAGGAAAAGATTATGAACACATTCAGCAAAATGGTTACCAAGGAAATAAAATGAGGCAGCTGCTGAATAATTATTACATGCTTTCAAAAAATGTGAGTGGAAAGAAAGAAAAAACGTGTATTAAAAAATAGGATAAAAAATAAATATATTTGAAATGAATGTTCTGTTGTCTATAAGGACGATCTTTTATCCTTTCTGTGATTTATGTGTTTGTGATTTATGTGTTTATACCTAAATAAAAATTATTTTGGCTTCGTAATTTACAACACTGTTAATTATAGAGATTTAGATATGACATGTTTAACTCTACACCTACCGCCAGTGCGTCAGTATCACTTTCAGTTATCTCAATTCACCTGATAGCTGGACTCATTTCTTTAGGTCTTGTTTCAGGGTATGTTGCCAGTATCTAATTGATATTCCCTTACAATGTTCCTTTACATTACACATATAAGTGAACTCTTTCTGGAAGGCCCTTTCCTTTTGATTGACTTCAGTCAGAATGATATACTCGAGTTCCATTACATTGCCGGAAATTGCCAGATTTCATTATTTCTCGTAATATTTCATTGTGTCTATATACTGACAGGCTTGGAGAAAATATGCCATCATCACACAGCTAACAAAAGGGTAATATCAAGATATAAATCTTGCTAAATGTATCTTGCTAAATGTAAATATGCAAAAACCAAATTACCTCTTCAAAACCCGGGCAAAAGAGTTGTATAGACATTTCCTCAAAGAAGATACACAAATACCTAGCTGGTATATGAAAAAGTTCTCATTGATTGATATCAGGAAATTGCAAATAAAAACAATAAACATCACCTCAAACAAGTGCTATTGGCACTTATCAAAAAGAATTTTTTGAAAAAGAAAGAAAAGTAAATATTGCTGGAGAAAAAAATATAGGGAGAAAGAAATCCTTATTCATTATTGATGGGAGTCCCATTTGTTTTAGACTCTTTGGAAAACATTGTGAAAAATTTACAATTTTTTTTTTAAATGTACTTCCATATTATTTAGAAATTCCATTTTTTTAGCATCTAACACAAACAAAAATAGCAGTTGGGAAAGACATTTGAACTATTTTATTGCTGTTCACAAGAGCTAATATTTGGAAATGACCCAAACACCTATAAAACATGAGTGGATAAAGAATGAAGTGCTCTTCATTTCTTTAAGAGCACATTCTGACACCATAAAAAAAATAAAATTCTTAAAGAAAAATTTAGTTTATTTTATGTCAGAAAGTTTAATAAAATTTTAAAATATTACTTTTGATGTTATTTTAGTGCTATTTATAATTGCAAAGTATTTTTAAATTCTTAAAGTAAAATTATAAGGTAAAAGCTAGCAGCATTATTGTACAGAAATATAGTGAAATAATAATGACATTTGTTAGTATGATGTCCATTAGTAAAATATTTATTCTTTCCAGGGTCATCTAGAAATTATGCAAAAAGCAAATTATGTTCATTTTTAAATATACTAGAATGAAATTCAATACATAAAATCAACTAAACACATTGTATAGGTTAATAAAACATAATTTACTACTTATAGTTCTATTTTCTGCTATCCTTTCTTTTTGCTAAGGTAAATTATTCATATATGTGAATAATGTGTGTTATTTAAGGAGAAAACTGTTTAAAGATTTAACTATAAAAGCCTAACCAATTAACAAAAATTTCTTCTTAGTTGCTTTATACTTTTTCTTAAATAAGATGAAAAATTTATCTAAAATTATTTCCAGTCAATGTTTAAAAGAACAACAAAGGTAAGTAGAAGTACAAGTTAAATTAGCTTTAAATGGTTTGATTGTATTCTCTGGGAAAATTCATGGTTTGGAAATATATATTTCACAAAGACATATTTCTGTTAATGGACAGAAACATGGAGTGAATTATCTGTCAATATACTCCAAAATAGTATTTGTTTGAGAAATATTCAACAAGATTCTAAAGTTATCCAAAACTTTGAAGAATTGGGGCTGGAGCGATAGCACAGCGGGTAGGGCGTTTGCCTTGCACGCGGCCGACCCGGGTTCGAATCCCAGCATCCCATATGGTCCCCTGAGCGCCGCCAGGGGTGATTCCTGAGTGTATGAGCCAGGAGTGACCCCTGTGCATCGCCGGGTGTGACCCAAAAAGAAAAAAAAAACAAAAAACAAAAAAAAAAAAAACAAAACTTTGAAGAATTAATCAAAATGATGAGATAAGTACAAAGCCTTTAATTGTATCTTTAGGTCAAATCAATAGCACATCTGATGAAGTATTACCTTTACTTCTATTTTCTATCATCCTATCTTTATACTAAGGTACATTATTCATACGTGTATACATCCTTACTTTCAGGAAACATAAAAAAGAACACAATATTGTTTATGGAAGGCTGAGGAATTGTTTATTCATTATGTAATTGTCAAGTGAACAATAAGTTTATAACATAAGGCATCTTGAAGGATTAAGTAAAGTACCCATCATATTTCAAATCTGAGCAACAATTTTTCCTAGGAATAACATGTATATATGACTCACATGTTACAAATGCATAATTAAATATATGAGAAGGAGAGTAAATATAGAGTAAAAGAGTGTGCAAGAAGACTTAAAAGACCAGAACCTCAAGATCCTGTAGGTTGGAAATGCAAAACTATTATCTCTAGTCATTTTAATTAAAAAAAAATCTTCACAAAGAAAAGTACTCTATGGTAGCAAAGACCACATAGAAAATTCTTTATTTATTCCATTAGAAAAATTAATTTCTATAAAAGTGATAGACATATTAGAATAATTACACTCATAAACAAAATGGCTTTTAGAAGAGCAAAGGGCATTATTTCCTAGAAGCATCAAAAACAGAATAACATTGGTCAGATATGAAGAAAAAAAAAGATTAAAATTTATTTTGATACATAATCAAATTTAGTCATATCTATATGAAACATTTTGTGTTTTCAATCATCATGTACTTATTGCATACTTACTCTATGCTGACTATTGTTATAGGCATGAGTTAAATATCGATGAATAGAAATATTAAAATATTCTTTACTGAGTTTTTGTATTCCAGGAATATGTATTCATTATCCTATAGATGTCATTATAAAGATAAAGAATAGATGATCATATGAGTTACTTAGACATTCTATTATTTTCTATCACCTTTTTCAACTTTTGATGAAATTCTAAGCTAGTGGATCTTAGTGAAATGCTATATTTTTAGTGAACTAAGGGAATTAAACCTGTTTAAAATGTATCTATGCCTTAGGGCTCAAATTTCTTCAGTATAAAAAGGGCTGATGATGTTACTCAAAGAGCACAAAGCCCAATGCTTTAATCACAAGTGACTGAGTGTGGTATATGAGAATGATATCTTAGAGGACAGAGCTAAAGTGTCAAAGAAAAGTAAATGGAATATCTTATTTCTAAGGCTGCCAACCAAATTAAGTAACTTTCTTTGCAACTATAGTTTGCTCTTATCTAAATGTGCCTGCCGGATCAGATTTGTTGTGGTCTGGTCAAAGTTCATGTCTCCTATTTTTATCCTATTTAGGTACAGTGCTTCCAAAGAGTTATTACCCTTGTAATAACTGGTACTTTTGGTGTATTAGAAATTGATTGAATCAGTTGGTCAAATCAATTGACCTTTTTAAGACATAAGCATTCATATTTACAGTAACAATATACATGATGTTATACTGAGAACATATGTAAATTGCAAGATCTCCAAACTTAATCCAATGATTTGAAGAGGATTACATGGTCCCTGGGATACATATTCTCATAGATTACATATGGGAGGTATATAAGTAAATGTGGCAGAAGGCTAAATTGGTAGGAAAATTTTGCTGATCTGTTGAAAATTCACAAAGTAATACAGAAAGATTTCTTTTCTGTGTGTTACTATTTCTCAGACAAATCTGTAAATAGTATCATAATCAGACACCAGAGCATAGACTCACTAAATGTTACATAATAGTACCATAATCAAGCAATTAATCATAGTTACCAGATATTTCATTTTCATAGATAAGTTTGCATTGTTATATGCATGATAAAATGTACATGACAGTTTTTATAAGTATTTAATTAAATGTTTAATAAAAGGAACACATTTGTTTTAAGAAGGTACTAAATGTCATTTAATCATATATGCATGTTTATGGTATATAGAAGTAATATTGCTTAACAAAAGAGAGTTTGTAAGTTTCAGTGGTACAGTGATATAAATAACACTTAGGTGTCATCATTATCATCATCATCATCCTGTTGATCGTCGAATTTCTTGATTGGTCTCAATAACATCTCCATTTGTCTTAGCCCTGAGATTCTAGAAGCCTCTCTTTACTCGTCCTTTCCAATGGTCCGCATTGGAGGCTCTTCCAGGATCAGGGGAATGACCCAGAGGGAGAACTAGGCTATAAGATGTCCGGGAGCTTGTTTTTATAGTCTTTGGATGTTGTCCTTTGGTGGGATTACACAGCGCTGGGGGGAAGTCCCTGGGTGTGACCACCTAGCTACTGGAAAATGGGGAATCTGGGTAGAAGAGGGCCAGTCCCAATCAGAGCAGGCTTGGAAATCTCAGCCCCAGATTCCACAAACCTGGGTTCCTCTGCCGGTTCCTTCCTGTGTGAAGCTGGTCCAAACGTGTGGAGACACCAAACACTTAGGTGTCAATATTCTTTAATCACTGTCCATAATTCATTACTTCCATAACATTATTATTATTGTTTCATAATGTAGTTTAAAATCAGATATAGACTGCATCCTATTTTCATTTTTATCAGGACTGTTTTGGCTGTTTAGGGTGTTTGAGTTTCCATACAAATTTTGATTTTATTTTTGTCTCCATGAAGAATGCCATTGAAAAATTGATAAAGGTTGTATGCATTCTACATAATACTATGAGTAGGGTGATAATTTCAACAATGGTTTCTAATGTTTGACTATGGAGCATTTTCGCATTCCCTTACCTAACATAGTTTATGATGTGTAAGTCTTTAACCCCCAGAAAGTTTAACACCTCCATATAACTGATTTCTCAAAAAATAAATTAATAAAAAAGGCTTGTTACTAAAATCGTTCCATCTCTCTTTACCAAATGGTCTGAATTTAATAAATTTTGCAATTTGCTTTTTTATAACGGCAGTGATATTAGAGAATTCCCCATTTGGAATACCCCTTATTTGCTGAGAAGTACTGGAGTACTGCTAAAGACAGCAGGTAACATAAATTAATAAAGACCTTAATATTTTACCCATCACATCAGGGTTAATTCAGTTTTGGTCAAAGAAAAAATGTGAGAATAATTAGTAGAAACCTCCAAGAAAAAAAAAGCTTCCAACCTCATCAAAAATATAAAAAATAAATTAACAGAAATTTCCTCAAAGAAGAAGAAACTCAAATGGCCAAAGCACATGAAAAAAATGCTCTGCATAGCTAATCATCAGGAAGATGCAAAGCAAAATGAGATATCATCTCACACTACAGAGACTGGCACACTTCAAAAAGAACAAGAACAATCAATGATGGCACTGATGTGGGGAAAAGGAACTTTTTCATTGTTGGTGAAATGCCAACCAGCCCAACCTTTTTGGAAAACAATATGGGCACTCCTTAAAAAACTAGAAATTGAGCTTCCTTCTGACCTAGCTATACCACTTTGGGAATATATTCCAGGGGTGTAAAAAGCACAGTATAAGTGACATCTGCACCTCTATGTTCATTGCAACACTGTTCACAATACCCAGAAAATGGAAATAACCTGAGTGCCAATATATTTACACAATAGAATACTATGCAGCTGTTAGAAAAGATGAAGCCATGATTTTGCTATAAGTGAATATTCATGGAGAGTATCACGCTAAGTGAAATGAATCAGAAAGGGAATCACAGACAGAATGACTGCACTCATTCATGGAATATAAAAAGACATAATGTGAGACTAACACCCAAGAACAGTAGAGACAAGGGCCAGAAAGATTGTTCCACGGTTGGAGCCTGCCTTATGAGCTGGGGGAGAAGGCAGAAGGGATCACTAAGTCAATGATGGTTGGAGAGATCGCTCTGGATGAAATATGTGTGTTAAAAGCTGACAAATTATAACCTCTCAATATCTGCATTAAAAGCCATAATGCCCAAAAGTAGAGTGAGAATAAGAAGAAAATTTTCTGACATTGAGGCGGTGCAGGGAGGGCACAGTGCATGAGGGACATTGAAGACATTGTAGAAGAAAATGTAACTGGTGGAGTGATTGGTGTCTGTTCATTTTATGACTGAAAATCAATCATGAAAGTTCTGTACCTGTATCTACTGGTTTCAATTAAAAAAATGTGAGAATCAGTTCAGCAGATTGAGCTGCAAATGGATGACCTTCAGCCTCTCTTCTTTTAAGAAAGACCTGGCCTTAAGTGATCTATCCCAGGCCCTCTAGAGCTAGCAGGCATTTTGATGTCTAGTTTTTATTTTCCTTGACTTGACTGTCACAGTGGTCACAGATCAGAAGATACCCTATTTCCCATAGTGGAAGCATTTTCAGTCTTTGATCTGTTCTGCCTTTTAGGGTCACCCTGAAGTTTGCATATTTTTAGTTTCAATAATTGTTAATGTCTGGCCTGCCTTTGTTGATTCAACCAATCCCTTTTGACTCAATTTCCCTGGAACAAGATTCTTCTGTTTTAGGGGAACGCATAGAACACAGAAGGAAGATGTCCTTTGCAGATTTATGCGAACACTATTGCAGTGTAGCTTTTTGTTTAATTGAATCAAAGTAAGATGCAGTTACAAAGCTGAGCAAGGCCAGGTTTCAGTTACACAGTGTTCCAAGACCCAACCCTCACCAGTGTTTGTTCCCTAGCACCAATGTCCCCAGTTTCCCTCCTGCCACCCTGCCCCAGCATTTCTCCTCCCTTCCCCCTCTCTCCCACCCTCCTCCTTGGGGATATAACTAAGAGGTTATCATGTTTCTTTCTTTATCTTTTTTCCCATGCAGTTCTTATCCAGAGTATTCATTTCCAACTGTATTTGTCATGTCATGGTATGCAGTGTAGCTTTTAAAAAATATACTAAAGCTGTCAAGATGAGACAAAAGTAAATGTTCCTCACTTTATACACAATTGAATGCAATCTCCCCGTTTTTCTGTGAGTCACATGAAAAAAGAGTAATCGGGTTTTGCTTGCTTGCTTTATTTTGTTTTGGACCCATCCATCCATCTTCTTCCATGCTCAGGATTAATCTCTGGCTCTGCACTCCGCAAACATTCCTTGAGGACTTGGACCTTATATGGTGCCAAGGACTGAATTGAACCTTGATTGACTGGGGGCATGGCAAGATCTCTACCACTGGAACATTGCTTTGCCAATGATTTACTGTTAAAATTGTGGAGGTAAAATATATACAATTTAACAACATTATTTTGTTTGTCTAGTCTATTTAGTCCCATGCTAAAAGCCTGATTTTCTTTTATTTTGAAATTTGCTAATGATTTTTTTTATTTTTTACTATAAAATTCTACTTTATTGTATTTAATAAAATCTTTTTTGTACACCTACTTTAACATAGGATCGGTTCTAAAAATTGTATGTCTTCAGAATGCTCACATAAAAGGCTCAAATAAAAGACCCTCATTTCTTAACAGTATCTGTAACCATAGCCCATTAACCCCTCATTAAAATCCTCCTCCAAAAATCCTAAATTAGTCTTAATCCAACTTTATGGTGATATCATAAATTTGTGGGTGATGCATTTTCCTTACTACATCTTGATCTTACCAAAAGAGATAAGATATGAGAGATTCTTGAAGCATCTTCACATCATTTTTTTTTAATGCCATATCCACTGGTGCTCAGCTCTTACTCCTGGATCTGCACTCAGGGATAACTCCTGGAAGACCACTGGAAAGCATATGATGTGTCAGGAATCAAATCTAGATAAACTAAATACAAGCACTTTGCCTACTATAATTCCTCTCTCCAGCCATCATATCTTCACATCATATTTTGAATTATCATTAAATTCTGTCTTTTTCACATTTTCAAATTCAGGAATATATTATTGTTACGTATTTTTGGAGAAGTGGCATCCACTATGCTCAGGGCTTACTCCTGACTGTGCTCAAGATTCATTCCGGGAGGTATATAGCGAACCACATACAGTGCCAGGGGACAAATCTGGGCCATCTGCATACAAGGCAGGTGCACCATTTGTGTACTCTCTCTTCAGTATCTAGGAATATATTATTATAGTATACAGGGCTGTCAACATATTGTAACAGGCAAGGTCCACTGAAATAATTAGTTTAGTTATAAAGATATTAAGCATATTTCCCCCAACTAAAGTTGACTTTTAGAAGGTTTATTTCTGCGACATAAAAATATTTGAATTCATGCGAAAACTCATGCCTACCAAATTACAGATACATATTTAGAATACAATTTGTTGTAATTATATGTCTCCTTAGGGAGAACATGTGTATGCTACAAGAGTGTGTCGGCAATCATTTTCAGTGTTCTGATTATACCCTTTATAATGTGCCTTCTTAATTCAGAGGGCAGGCACATTTTTTCTTACTATGTTAATTAGTTTCTCTTCAATAATCCAGATGTTTTGTTTATGTAATTTATTCCTTCCTGTTGACTTTTTAGTAATGAGATTAATCTGTCTGATTACCCATCTTCTAGCTCAATATTATGTTTCTATAATCATTTCCTTTAAAATAAGAACGGAACCTTATTTTGCCAACTTCCCTTTTCCAACATGGAAATATGTTCTTCTTAGAGATAGTTTAATGGGCATACCTATAAAATATATGGATACTATTGTCATCTTTTAATTATAAAGTAAAATTTAAAAAATGTTTTTGTATTTATGTATTTTGGGTTTAGGACCACACCCAGCAATGTTCAGGTGTCAGTACTTCTGGCTCTGCACTTAGGGATCACTTCGGACAGGTCTAGGAATCATATGATTGCCAGAAATCAAACCTGGGTTAGCTACTTGCAAGGCAGTTGCCCTACCCACTGTACTGTTTATCCAGGGCCAAACCACAAAATTCTTTTAACTATGCAAATAGAATATTGAATCTAGATCTAACACTGCCTTAGAACTGAACTTTGAAATCCCATGCTAAGAAATTAGATTTCCTTTTTTTGGGGTGGAGGGTGAGGTGGGGAAAAGTATGACACCAATTAAAAGTGGAAACACAAGGTCAAGTGAAATGCATGCTTCTGTCCTTTCCATCTCAATAGCAAGTTGAGTGTCATTGTTCCCTTAGCTGTTCCATTTTAGATCCCTTCTCTTTTAACACATGAATGCATATCTCAATGCATTTAATTATTTCCATGCTCATATGTGGATGCCTAGAATAATATTTCCAGTTAAAATCACATCCAAAATAATAGTGGGACACTCCAGTTACATGTAAAATGGGTGAAGTTTACCTAGCATAGATGTATTTCATTTAATTGCTCTAAGAATTTTTATTGTTCCATATACACCCCACTAAAATATGCACTATAAAGATAAGCAATTGTCAATTACAAGATATTTGATTTGATATGTATCATTGAGAGTCTCCTAAACACGTTTTTCCAGATTGACCTAACAAAAAACTTTCATTCATACTCCACTGATAATGAATCTCCTGTTTAACCTTCTTATAATAAAATCACTTAATTTCCTAATCTGAATGAAATTAAAAGGGAAAGTTTTAAAAGCATTAAAAGCTCATTAAGAGTACCACATTCCTGTGCTTTAAAATAAAAAAAAAAAACCTAAAAACTTAATTAGTGGACTTAGTACTTTTTTCTTCTTCAAATCACTTTCATTCTACTATATCAATATCATCTTTAATTGCTATCTTAAAATGAGTAAAATATTTAATAGGAAATAGTGATGCATAACCCTTGTATTTTCTTAGCTCTTGCATTTTGTGAATATATTCAGATTAATTTTGGATAATAATTTATGTAGTCTTCAAATTACTTTTTTATTATTCAGATAAAAATGTAAAACCTATTCATTATTATTTCTAAAGACTCTCCATAGAATTTTCCATAGAGACTACAACAATTTACATTCTTACTAATAGCTTAGCAGAGATTTTCATATCCTTACAAATACTTGTTTTTTAAAACATTTTTGATAATTAATTCTCATAGGTATGAGGCAATATAAAATTGTGGGTTTTTTGTGCATTTTTTTAATAAGAAGTGATGTTAAACTTTTTTTTTCAGATATATTTGGACAGTCTGCATTCTTCAGACATGAGGTTATTCATATATTTTTGCTTTTTGGTTCAGTTACTTGTACTTGTTGTTGTTGAATTACATGAGCTTTTTAAAAAATACATTTGAATAATGAAAGCCCATATTTGTTGCAGATGCACAACTTCTTTGATGTCCAATGAATAGTAATTCATAAGGGGTAAGAAATATTTCTCCCAGGCAATGTCTAAAAGAATGGAAAAATGGGCTAGAGAGACAGTAGAGCAGATAGTGTGCTTGCATTCCATGAGGTCCAACTGGGTTCAATCTGCATATATTCATATGGTCCCTGAACCCTGACAGAAATAATTCCTGAGAGTAGAGACTGGAGTATTCCCTAACACTGCAGGATATAGGCCCCAAAGTTATAATAATAATAATAATAATAATAATAATAATAATAATAATAAATTTACAAAATGGGATAGGATGCTTATGCAAAAGTACAATGAAGACAACAGATTGCTGTAGCTGAAAGATACCTGAAAAGAGGTTTTGATCTCTTATTTATGGTATTAAAAAGCAGCTGTCCAATCTGGCTGTCTCCTTGTGTATTACCAGGAAACATTGCATGCACATTCAGTTCCTGGAACTCAATATGACCAGTTGTTTGGTGGATGTATGATTGCTATTAAATGCATATGGTGTTGTAGGTTAGCAACTGGCATATACCAGGTAAAATATACCAAGTACAGATCAGCAGCACAGGACCTAAAATGGTAGAGCTGCCCGTTCCCTTTTATGGGGGCAGAATACACAGCAGAACCTGGCAAGCTCCCCATGGCATATTCAACATGCCAAAAACAGTAACAAGTCTCACAATGGAGACATTGCTGGTGCCCGCTCGAGCAAATCGATGAACAATTGGATAGACAGTATAGACAGTGCTTGATAGCCTGAAGTTAAATATTATATTAAAATAATGTGCTATAAATATTACTATACCCAATAAGTATAATCAAATTATCCCTTCTTGTGGGATGAACTACAATATAGAGAATATAAGTAAAGGGACAACAAATAAATCTAGATATTATTAATATCAGGAAGAACTGAACTTTAAGCAAAAATACATAAGCAAAGCATTATCAGTCGTAATAATTGCTAGAAAAAACAAAAGTTTAAAAAGTTAAAAACAAAAAAGATGGAGGAAAGCAGTAGCCTGGCCATAATGGCAAATACTAATTAGGATAGTTATCAGGAAGATTAGAAGTCTAGCTTATTGTTAGTCAGAGGATGATGAACTTTACTGTTTGTTCTGATATGTCAAGGGCAATAAATTATAGACAAAGAGCAAAATATGAAGGAGCATTTTAAGACTCTGAAACTAAGCTGTTTTGTGTTAAGAAAGTGGCCATACTAGGAACTATTTAAATTACTTCCATTCTTCTAACCTATCATCTTCTCTGTCATATTTTAAAATTTTTATGTAAATTTTCCACACACAATCTTATACAAAAGTCATATTTTATCATTTCAAAATTGCACAATGCATAATAGCAAATATACAAAAAGACAGATTACTATGGCTTTATATATACAAAAAAGAGATAAAATGTTAAAAATAGATTGGCTAATGGCATAAAACAAATTCTATTTAAAAGACATCTTATTCTACTTTTTTCTTTGCCAAGGGGATTTTGTTTAGCCAATGGGATTAATATCCCAATATCCAGATTTTTGTAAGTGTAATCACAGAGTTATTGAAGAGAACCACCATGAAAAATCTTAAAATATCTGTGGTGTACATGTATCCCTTTTACTTTTTTTAAATATTAACTCTCAGTTTCATCTAATTAGATAACTAAAATGACCATGTGAGTCCCTCAGGGGGCAATTGCCTTGTTAATCTGCCATTTTATTCCTTTGGAAATAAAACACGAAGAGTGGTCAAACAGTAAAATTTACTACCTAGATTGGAAAATTGCTTTAAAGCATCATGTCCTTGGTTGTGTTTGATGGATTATATATTTAGTGTTTCAGGACTTTGTTCATCTATAATTGATCAGGAAACTGATGAGCTACAGATGGTCCAGGTTTTTTTCATTTTTTTTTCCTATGGCACTAAGATGGAATGCAACAGTTTGCTATAGAAGCAGTTAAATTTCACAAGAAAAGTGTAAAAATCATTCTTGTGCATAGATGACACAGTTTCATCTGTTAAAATTTGGGGTAAAACCAAATTCAGAGAGACTTAACAGGAACAAAAAAAAAGTATAATGAATAATGATGCTACAATACAACAGCTGTAGGACAATGACATCTGGTTGATATATGTGCATAGAAACTTAGAAAGCCACAGGGTACAACTTAGTTTTCATTATTTATTTTTCTCGAAAACTTAGTATAAAATCAAGTTACTGACTCTAGAAAGTAGCTTCTGGTGTTTGTATTTTGTGTTCTATTTTTCTCAGATGTGTAGTAGAACTTCTGCCTTCCAAATTAAGGTTAAAATAGAATTGATATTTGCATTAATTTTGTGCAAATCTTGATCTAAAATTATGATAGATTTCTTCAGTAGTTTTTATATTAAAATAATTTTCTAAGGCTAAAGAGATTGTAACAGGATGAAGGTTTAGTGGAGTTTGCCATGTAAGTTGTCAACACAGATTCAAATCCTCAGCACTATATATGGTTCTCCAATCACTGCCAGAGGTGACACTTGCACTCAGAGCCAGGAACAGCCACAATCCCTCCTTCACATTGTTTTCCAAATGAGGGATATGGCTAATGTTAATGATGCTATCCAGCTGCGGATTTAGATTAGTATCTCAGTAGCAATAAGTACTTTTTTTTAAGTGAATATAAGGAATGTTATATGCTAATCAATTTTATTAATCATGAAAGGAAGTTGGATGTAATTTTTATTTGCATATATGCTCATGTGTAAATTACTGGATTGAAAATAATGCACAAATAAAAATAAGTGTGAAACATTCTAAAAGTGAAAACAACCTTTTAACAATAAAGAATATTTTTAACATTCTGCATACTTTTATAAACTGTGTTAAAATTATAAGGATACACAAGAAACAAATACACTTTTTTTGAACCCAGGGATTTTATTCATGTCTATTCATGGAACCCATTAAGAGAAAAATTACTTTGGAATTTGCATGAAACATTATGTAACCTCCTAAGCAAAATGTTTTTCTATTGTGGTCTGCATAAAATTTGTCTTTAATGGAAAGTGTGTAAATGCATTAAGCAGCTAACACAATAACCGTTATTAAAAGAATTGAGTATAATTATTCAAATTTAATTTACCTTTTTCTCATTTTTAAGCAGGACAGGTATTTGGTTATTTTTGTTTTATTATATTTGATCATATTCATTATGAATCAAATATATACATTGTGAATTTAAGACAAGCCTTTTTTTATTTCACATCACAAGATTTTATTAATCATGTTCTGAGAATAGTGTGTCCTTCAGTAGCTTCAATCAGATTAATGTTAAATTTTACTAATCATGCTGACTTAAAAATTTCTTTTATTGAATCAGTCATAGGCTTATTAATATGTTGGTGATACATAAAATCCTAGACACTGGTAATATCTTTAAGAATGCACTTTCCTTCATCACAATAGGTCTTTTATTCACCATTATTTTAATAAACAAAGAATTATTTCAGTCCTGTTATATGTTGTGTACCATGCAGATGCAAAAAGCCCCACACAGGAAATGTTCCTGTATACTTGACTTCCTAAGTGCATTGCTCTAATTGTCTAAGCTGCTCCAGACAAACTCATAAATAAAATTTGCAGACATCCTTACACTGAGATCACACATAGAGGTAACTATCCATTCATAATTTATACACTCAAATTTAAGGTCCCCACAAACTAAATCCATCACCCTCTTAAATATATTCCATGACTCAGATGTTTTGCAAATAGCAGCTACCCAAGCATGCAGTTAGCACCATCTTCAGTTTCTGGACCCATTATCTGTTGTGTGTAGTTATTTCAGGAGATAACATTGTCGAGTCAACCCAAACAATGCTTTGTATCATCTATTATCCACATCAAGAGAGACTTCGATACTAACCCTTTATGTCTAGTAAAACTATGCTTATAATTACTCAATATTGAATTGTGAATTCCAAACTTTGTTTCAAACATAGCTAAACTATCAATCCCATGCACTCTGATGCGAGTTAACTTAACCTTAACTCAATCTCCTCTTTCTTTCCAAAACTCAGTTCCATGAACTTTGTACTTTAGAAATGTTTTTCCATAATGTTTTCTTTTCCATATCTCTAGGTCTTATGAAAAAAAGCCTTTTGTGTCTTAACTAAAAGCTGACTTACTATCTTTTAATTTTTATTGTGAGTTTATAAGGAGATATATGCATCTATATATACTCATATATTTGTAAATATCTATAAACCTCCACTTCAAAGCATGGTTATCTTATTATCCAACCACCACAATACTAACATCCCTCCAGCACAGTTTATTGGTTCTCTCTCCCTTTTGGTCCCTGTATGACCCCCCCTTTCTGTCAACTTCTATAATTTGCTATTAGTACAGGGGCTTTGTTTGTTCCAATACTTTTCTTCACTATAAGTAATAATATTCTTTATTTGTATTTCTTTTTCTTATATATTTATTTTAGCATGAGCCCCACCAGTTCCACACATGGTGTTGCAAAAGGTAAGATTCCACATTTCGTTGCAGCTGAATATTACCCATGCATATTACTTATATTTAAATGCATTTCTTTACCTACTCTCCTATTGGGACTGTATTAGTTTTCATATCTTGGCTATTGTAAATGATGCTGTAATGCATGTAGACCTGCATGTGTGCTTTTGAATTAAGAAGTTTTTTTACTTGTATGTGCATGTGCACTTCGAATATAAATTTTTTATTGAGCTCCTTGTTATGAGCAGAAATTTTGAGACAAAATCATTTGTAACTCTAAAATTTGTTTTAATCAATTAAATCTGACATATGATATCTTAGTTATATTCCAAATATACTTTGACTATCAATGTCCTTCCCAAAGTCATGTATTTTCTTACCCTAAATTCAATATTTTTTTTCCTTTATTTTCAAGTCTTAAATAAATCAACTTTGTCTTCTGGGAATGTTTCCCATAATCTATTTTTGTATTCCCAACAGACTTAAATTCATGGAACCATACTGTAGATACATTGATGATATTTTCATGAATCAGCATACGGTTTTCCATAGAAGTTGTACCTATTTATATTCCTCAAATTGTTACGAAGATTTTATTTTTACTGAAGTTACACCAATACTTCTTGTTTCTGGGTTTTTTAATATGGAGGTGGCTATAATAGGTGAAGGTCATTATTCTTGCTCCTGAGATCCATTGTTCTTGTAACATGAATTTTCTTGACAGTATAAACACTTTACCTCTTTTTATGTAACTTTAACAAATATAAATGCATTCTTTGGTTGTGCGATTAGTTAGTTCTCTCCATTTTCTAAGAAGTCACTAGATTTTATGTCAATGTATTATATGAGGATTACTAAAAGAAGAAAATAGACAAGTCTTAGTGAATATGATAATAGAAATTAAAGGAGAGAAGTTACACAATATCACAAAAATTTAAAGGATCATGAGTAACTATAAGTTATTTCATGACTTTAAATGAAGAACCAAGAATAAATAGACAAGTTATTCGAGTGTTTAAGCATTAGAAGAAAATAAAAACACATTAACATAATAAATTATAAGAAAATAAATTGAAATAGTAAACAAGGAAACAAACAAATCCCTCCCCATTAAAAATAAAATAAACAAAATGACATGGTTTCACTAGTAAAGTCTACGAAATCTTTTAAGACTTTTGCCTAGTATTATCAAGTACTTACAAAAAATAAAATTGAAGAAAAATGAAATAAAATAACTGAACACAAATTTAGATTTAAACATGAAAGTGAATGAAGCATACACTTGAAAATTATAAAATGTTTCTATATTCTTACTAAAAGAAACTGCTAAAAATAGTGTTAATGTTTAAATAAACAGGAAGTACAAAATAGAAAGGCAGTCACTGCTCCTAAATTATAAGAATTTTTGCTTTGCTGAAATAACATTTTTATCAAAAATCATGTAGATTCAACGCAACTTCTACTATGACTAGTTTCATTTTTATAGTATTTATATTAAAAACATTTCCTGAGGAAACAGCCACGGGACACCTGGGCAGTCTTAGGCCGGGGCCGGAGCTCGGGCTCCGGCCGAGATTCGACCCAGTGGCCATGCCTTTGCACAGCCGGTGGATGTGGAACGAGCAGGAACCAGAGACAGCTTTAGGACTTGGGGTTCCAGCTAGTGCTTGCAACCATGTATGCAGACTGTGAACTAAGCTTTTGCTACATGCTGTACCAGGAAGGGAAATGATTCATTTTCCAACTTAAATCTCCGTGGACTTAATTACTATAATACAGAAATTGTATTGACTTTTTATCTTTTCATTCTCATCAGTGGAAAACTTATTATCAAATATTTCCTTGTCAATAGAGCTGTATTCTTGGGGGATAAATTCCAACAAAATTAGTGAGTCTGTGTTGAAACTCCAACAACAATAGTGAGTTTTGTGTTGAAATCTGGAATGTAATCAAGGTAAAGAGAAAAGGAAGTGAAATTATCAGTCACGCAGGGGGGGTTTGGGGGGTGAGGGGTGGGATGTATACTGGTTTGTTTTTGTTTTTGTTTTTGTTTTGTTTTGTTTTTGTTTTTATTGGTGGTGGAATATGGGCACTGGTGAAGAGACGGGTGTTTGAGCATTGTATAACTGAGATATAAGCCTGAGAACTTTGTAACTTTCCACATGGTGTTTCAATAAAATAAATTTAAAAAAAATAAAATAAATAAAATAAAAACATTTCCTTAGAGAGAATCATAAATAAACCTTGAAAGATATCAACAAGTTGCAGAGACACCTCCAGACCAACCAGGCTGATTTTTATCTGGGGCATTTGGAGGGGGGCAGAAGATCCCACCACCCACCCCAAAAGAGCCCCATCAGCCAAAATCCTCCACATTCCACTTGCCACCAGAATCCTTATCCAGGAATGAATCTGTTGGAAATCTCAAGTATGGGGGCTTTTAAAACAACATCTCCAAGATCTCAGCAAGTTGAGACTGGGCTACCTCCCCCTGCTCCCTGTGGTTCCAGGAGCTTTGCAGTCATGCCCATGAACTACCTTTGGTGCCATATAAGCTCATTAACTGGCCATGATACACAGACTCATAAATGAATCTTTAAAGAGATCAACAAGATGCAGAGATGCCTCTGGACCCCAAAGTCACCATCCAGTTAAAATTTTAACTTCAGCTGTATCACCCCATTCAAAATATTAGAATCCCTGGTGTGCGCAGCAGCATTCATGGCCAGGTGACATCTCATATTCCACATCATCGATATAGTAGGAGTAGTACACTGCATTCAATGGGATATAAAGTAGAATGTAACTAATGTTGATTAAAAAAGTATTAACACACAAGCCTTAACCTGTAACAACATGTTTGTAATCTCTTATATAAGGACTAATGGCTCCAGAGAGTTATACAATAATCCTCACAAATTTCTTTTGAGGAAATATTTTTGATCATTTATGGCAAGTTATTCATAACAAGCATTATACAATAAATTATATTGGGCCTACTATTGGGGCGGGCTTGGTGGAGACTGGGAAAATTAGAAATAATGGTGGTGGGAAGGTACAATTGTGGTGGATTGTTGTTGGAATGTTGAATGTATTAAATCTTTTTATAAACAACTTTATAAAAAATAACTTTTAAAAAATTTCCTGAGGTCATAGAGTATGAATCTTATCAAAATTATTTTTTCCTAGTTTTTATTGAAGAGGGCTAGAACGATAGTACAGTGGATAGGACGTTTGCCTTTCATGTAGCCGACCCGCATTCGATTCCTCTGTCCATCTCTGAGAGCCTGGCAAGCTACCATGAATATCCCGCCCACATGGCAGATTCTGGCAAGCTACCTGTGGCATATTCAATATGCCAAAAACAGTAACAAGTCTCACAATGGAGGTGTTACTGGTGCCCACTCAAGCAAATTGATGAACAATCGGACGACAGTGCTACAGTGCTTTATTAAAGCACCATGATTTACAATACTGCTAGTTTCTTGCATATACTGTTTCAAAACCACACACACAATCAGTTTCAGTGTTCCAACACCGATGTCATAAGTTTTCTTCCAATATAGCCCACAGACCCTCCTTATTTGGACTTACTTCGTTATATTTTACTTTGGACATTTACTATAAATTTGCTTTTGATTATTGTGTTCCTTAATCTAAAGAAAAATATATAGTCTTTACTCATGGTTAATGTTCTCAATATATTTAGTCATTTCACCCAAGTTCCCAACTACCTAACACCATTGTATTTCATATTTTACCAATCTGTGAATCAATATATAGAGACATATATGTATGTGAATATGTAAATATATGCATATACGACATGAGTATGCATTTACCTCCTAGAGAAGTATCTGAGTATAAGAGGGATGAGAATAGAGAATAGACCACTGTATCTATCTCAAGAATGCTGACTATAAGTTCAGTTGCCATCTTCATTTGCAGTAAATTGGAAGGAAGTGATGGAAGTCATTGACAAAATTAATATGGGCAAGTAAAAGGTACTCACTTTTACTAAAATAAGTCACTAGGTGAGAGCTGCTAAGGCTTCCAAGTTTTGAGGGAGGAATTAAATTGTCTTCTTAAAGATATTAAATAAACCATTGTCAAATATCATAAAATACAGTGACTTGCTAACTAGAACTATTCAAGTGCATGTGCTTTTATGTGGAGGGAGGTCCTCTGTATTTAGCTAGCATGATGGGTGGAATCTCTTGTTAAAAGTCCTTCAGAGACCTGAGTTTAATGTCTAGTTATCCATAAATGTTATCCATTATTAATTTCATCATTATAACTTTCAACCTGTCCTATGGAATAGAGAGATAGTCTATATTAAATAAGGTTTTCTTTAGGAGATATTGTATTTCACTGTTCATGTGTCTTCCTTTAAATCAAAGAAGCCTGAAAAACTTAATACAAATGAGTAGCCATGCCTAACTTTTACATAGAGGTTTTCTGATATGAAAAGATAGAAAAACTCATACATTCAGAGTTAGCTGTCTATGCTATAAGTTTGAGAAATAAAGTTTGTTAGTAAATTAACTAATAAATGGAAGCTTGGACCAGAGAGATAATATAGCAGGTAAAGCACTTACCTTCACATACAACTAAATTGGATCCCTGGTTCTTCATATGTCCCCATGAGCTTGCTATTAGGGATTCCTAACCACAGAGCTAGGTATAAATCCTGAGCACTTTTGAGTGTGTATCCTGCCTCCCCAAATCAATCCTAATTTGGAGATTTTGAAGCAATGGAATCATAAACGAAGAGTGAACATATGTTCAGTTCTTCATTGTGATATTAATAATTTTTGATCAGATGACATTATAAGCCACAAAAATTGTATAGTTTGTAAAATCATGCTGTATTCCAGGGGGTATTGATTTTAATAGACATAAAATGACATAAAATGTACAGTAACATGAAAAAATATCTTATAAATAGTACTGACATCCTGTCGTTCATCAATTTGCTTAAGTGGGCACCAGTAACACCTCCATTGTGAGACTTGTTATTACTGTTTTGGGATATCCAATATGCCACGGTAGCTTCCCAGGCTCTGCCGTGCGGGCAGGATACTCTTGGTAGCTTGCCAGGCTCTCCTAGAGGGACAGAGGAATCAAACCCAGGTCTGCCTCATGCAAGGCAAACGCCCTACCCGTTGTGGTATCGCTCCAGCCCATCAGATAAGTAAAAATGATAAAATAAGTTAAACTAAGATTAGAACAACCTTTTTCACTGATAATAAATAAGATTATATTCTAAAATGCAGAGAAGGTCAACTAAAGAAAGCATTCCAAGAAGTGTACAATTTGGTATAAAGAGTTTAAATAAGTAATCATGAAACTTAGAGATCATAGAAAAGGACAACAATTTTAAGTACAGTAGATAAGGGAAGAGTGGTAGTGTTAAAACTGAATATGTAGTTAGAAATAAAATGTGTTTCTAAGAAAATTAAAAAAAAATCTATGTTTTAGTTTTTAATTTTAAAGTTTCACTAATGTAACATCATTCTATTTGAGAAAATACTGAAGATAAGAATAGACTGAATTCAGCGATTCTTGCTTGAAATATCATCTCCCTAAATAAAAGTGGGTGGATGTCCATAAAAAATACTTACACACAAATATTTAAAGTAGGTTTGTTCACACTATTCCTACTGGAAATAACCCAAATGTTGTCAATGGATAATTAGATGAACAAATTATGGTCTTTTCATACGATAGAATATTATTTATACATGAAATGACATTATTTTAGACTATTGATAAACATGAAATAATTGAACATCAAAAATATAATTAATCCAGGAGTAAAATTTAGAATATATGCTATATCATTCAATTATATAAAATCTTAAAATATGATGTTTCATTTATAGAATAAAAATCCGATATTATTTGATGGAGTTTGGTGAAGAACTACTGCAAAGAAAAATGATGCATATGTTTTGATTTTGTGAAAACACTATCTTAATTAAAGTGGCATTTACCAAAACTCTCTCATATCACATTTACAATAAGATTTTGTATTGATAAGTTATAATTAACTTAAGAAGTGTTTGTTTTACATTTTTTAAGGTGGTAAGATTTAAGAAAATAAATGCTATTTAAAAATTCTTAAAATTTCCCAGAGGTTGTGGAACAATAGAAAATCATTTTCAGTGATGATTACAGTACAGACATTGTATAGCCAATTTCGAATAAAGCTTGCCATTTTCTTTTGCCATTAAGTATCTTACCATAATTTCTGAATATCACATATTTTGGCGTTTGCCCAAAAGATAAAAAACATGTCTACTACAAAGGCCCACACATAAGTAGTTGCCAAAAATTGGAAAATATCAAGATGCTCTTTATTTAATGTATAAATAAACTATGATGTATTAAGAGAATAGAGCATTATTTAATGCTAAAAAAATTACCAAGTACATATTCATTGATAGTAGTCTAATTCCTAAAAAGCAAGCTCAGTTGTGAAGGAAAATATGTTAGGTATAAATGATAAGCTATTCTTAAAGGTAAATCCTGCCATGTTTTCTTATCATCGGGTAAATGCATATTAAATCAGCAATGAAATAATACCTTAATCAATGAGATTAGCACATACCAAAACAGAAAAAAATCATTCAGTGACAGTGTCTATGAAGGGAAAAAATAAACATTCATCTACCATTGGTGACAATTTTGACTGACTCAACCTCCAAAAAACAATATGGACACTTCTCAAAAATCTAAAAATTGAGCCTCCATAAGTCCCACAAATTCTACTTCTTGGCATTTAACCCAAGAGACAAAACCAAGATTTCAAAAAGATATTTATTTTATTTTTTTTTAATTCTTTTATTGATTCACCATGTGGAAAGTTACAAAGCTTTCAGGTTAAAGTCTCAGTTATACAATGCTCAAACACCCATCCCTTCACCAGTGCACATATTCCACCACCAAGAATCACGATATACCTCCCCCCCTTCCCCCCACCTCCCCAGCCCCCCACCCCGCATGTGTAACTGGTAAATTTCACTTTACTTTCACTTTACTTTGATTACATTCAATATTTAAATAAAAAATTCACTATTATTGATTTGGAGTTTCTCCCCCACAAAGTCGATCTGCTGAAAAGAAAGCATTTGGTAATTTGTTTTCCATTGCTGAGAATGAAGAGATATGAGGTCAGGAGGCCGCACCAGCAGCAGCATAGTTTTGGATTTCTGTATTTTAGTATTTTAGTAACTAAGTCCAGAGAAATGTCTGCCAGGAATCGCAACATTGTAAGCTTGTACCTCTCAGCTACTTTATATTCCACATATGAGTGCGATCTTTCTATGTCTGTCTCTTTCTTTCTGACTCATTTCACTCAGCATGATACTTTCCATGTTGATCCACTTATATGCAAATTTCATGACTTCATGTTTTCTGACAGCTACGTAGTATTCCATTGTGTAAATATACCAGAGTTTCTTTAGCCAATCATCTGTTTTCGGGCACTCTATTTTTTTCCAGATTGTGGCTATAGTAAACAGAGCGGCAATGAACATGGAAATGCAGATGTCATCTCTACTATAACTTTTTGCCTCTCCGGGATATATTCCCAGGAGTGGTATTGCTGGGTCAAATGGGATAAGGTTGGCAAAACCCTCCACGACATTGAAGCCAAAGGTATCTTCAAAGCTGACACGCCACTGGCCAAGCAAGTGAAAACAAAGATAAATAAATGGGACTATCTCAAACTAAGAAGCTTCTGCAACTCAAAAGAAACAGTGACCAAAATACAAAGACAATCTACAGAATGGGAAAGGATATTTATGCAGTACCCATCCAATAAAGGGTTGATAACAAGGATATACAATGCACTGGTTGAACTCCACAAGAAGAAAACTGCTAACCCGATCAAAAAATGGGGTGATGAAATGAACAGAAACTTTTCCAAAGAAGAAATCCGAATGGCTGAGAGGCACATGAGAAAATGTTCAACATCACTAATTATCAGGGAGATGCAGATCAAAACAACAATGAGATGTCATCTCACACCACAGAGACTGGCACACATCCCAAAGAACAAAAGCAACCGGTGTTGGCGTGGATGTGGGGAGAAAGGGACTCTCCTTCACTGCTGGTGGGAATGCCGACTGGTTCTGCCCTTTTGGAAAACAATATGGACGATTCTCAAAAAGATATTTATGCTCTCTATTTTCAGCAGCATTAAAATGCAAAGATCTGGAAATAACCCAAGTACCCAACAACAATTTACTGTGTAAGTATTGTGTTATATATCATATACAAATAAAATAAATTTGAAAAAACACAACATTATGCCCTTTGGCACTTGTGGATAGTATTTAATGATATCCTGCAGAGTGAGGTCAGTGTCAGAATTAGAGGGATAAATATAGAATTATGTTTGTCATATGTGAGATATAAAGAAACATTAGAAAGAAAATGACTGATGACAACAGAAATCAGCCATTTGTCTACAGAACTGAGCTTACCTGTTTTGTTAATAGGGAATAGGCTTGTCCCTTCTGTGAGGAAGATTTTAAAGCCCACTCTAATCAAGTTAATTCCAACAAGTTTTTCATATCTCACATCAACCTCAATTTCTTCAGGCAAATAACTCCAATTTCCCTTCATAGTAACGTTTCATGCTTTAGCCAAATAATGATATCTTTTTGGTTAGGAAGCAACTTTATTAAGTCACAAACTCAGAAAAAGATATTTTTTATTTTTTTCGTCAAATCTTCAACAACTTTTATGTAATTTGTTAATTGGGAGCATTTCAATTGAATATCCTTAGACTGTCAAAGACAAGAAATTACACTAAACACAGCATAAATGTCATGAATGATTTACATTTCTTATCTATCTTAACGTATGTTACCATACAAACATTTATGCCACACAGATTTTAATATACCTAAAAAACCTATTACTATATTACAATGTGTAATATTTATTTAAAAGAGTTGAATGGAAATGAACATATAGGTAATTAGGAAAATTATAGTAGTTATATATAATAAAACATATATAATAAAATAGTTATATATAATAAAATAAATGATAAATAAAAGATAGCTACTACCATTATACATTTTGCTCTGTGAAATACCATCATTTAGATATATGAAGTAAAGTATTTAAATTTATCATATTCCTAAGACTTCCTGTATGACACATTTAGAGCTATAAATACCTGCAAACTGAACAATAACTAAACAGATGACAGTATTGAAAGTTTTAAGACTTTTCCAAAAATCAAAGGCTCAGCTGCAAGAGGAAGCAAAGCACTCTAAATTAAGTCTACTTTAGTTATCCATGGAGATAATGTGAGAAAAGTGATGAAACTGAAATCTGAAGCAACTCTAAATTTTCTACTGGCTCCAAACTTCTAATTCTCTAGTAGCAATTTTGGGATGTCTAAAAGAAATCCGGGGGGGGGGGTGGAAAGAAGAAAAAAGCCTGCATCTTTGGAAACCTCTTAATAAAGTTAGTTGGTACAAAAAATGACTATTTGTATTTTTTGTAAAGGATAGACCCTGCTACCTGTAAAAGCAATATTAAAAGTTACCTAGGAATAACTTAATAGAATGAGCTATTTTATTTCTTTGTGGTGATATATACGTGGACTGGAGCAATAGCACAGCGGGTAGGGCCTTTGCTTTGCAAGCAGCCAACCCGAATTCAATTTCTCTGTCCCTTTTAGAAAGCCCAGCAAACTACTGAGAGTATCCCACCCTTACGGCAGAGCCTGGCAAGCTACCCTTGGCATATTCGATATGCCCCAGACAGTAACAAGTCTCACAATGGAGACGTTACTGGTGCCTGCTCGAGCAGATCAATGAACAGCAGGAAGACAGTGGTACAGTGCTACAGTGGTGATATTATAGACAGAAGTCTTTTAGCTGAAAATAACCCTTACTTATAAGAAGTGGAAGATTAAACACTCAAATACTTGGTAGCTTTGAGAACAATTACACAAACATTTGAAAGCCAGTTTGTGCATATGATACATGATTCAGTATGAGGTCCATTTTTCTCATATCATAAAAATTGTATTTTGTAGTAATTTCATGGTAATTATTTATTATATCTGCTATAACTTACAAATTATAAACACTAAATACCCACTGTCTGCCTGTGTTTTATTTTGTAGAAAAAAAGTCTGCAAACAATGATATATTTTCAACAAACTTGATGTCAATAATAGATATATACATCAGATATGCACATAGAATTTTATTATAATACAGGAAGAATAATGGGGTGCAAAATTTAAGAAACAGTGGATAGGTTTATTATTCACAGAAATTAATTCTGAAATTAATTTATATATTATACTTTTTCTGAAGAAAATAGATAAACTACAAATTTCAATTCTTAAATATATCTGTTTTATTTAACTTCATTCATTTTACAGAAAACTAGGTTTAGAAATATTATATAATTTTCATAAATATTCTCCATAATAATGCCAGAAAAAGAATTTAAACATCATCAAGATAATTCTTGAGCTAGAACTTCTCATAATGCATTGTATTTACTTTTTTCAAGATGCTAGCTCTCATCTTAACCTAGTTGGGAGGGCTAGATTTACATTAGGTTACTGTTTTTTACATGATTTCAAGGGTCTTTGTGCTTGTTTTCTCTGTTTTACTAGAGTTTAATATTACTACCAATAAATGCATTAAATTTTAACATTAAAACAAAAAGTACCAAAAAACAAAATGTAATATTAAAATAAATGCACTGATAAAATAAAATCTACTATTATTGAAGATCTAGCTATTTTTTCAAAACCAAGTCAAAATATTTGTTTTTCAGACTTCCTAACAAGAATATCTCTGTCAGTCTATTTCTTACTAGAATTAGTACAATATAAACTGACACTAGTATAGGGAATTAAATTTTGAGATATTCAGAAGAAATTTGATATATGAATCAGAACCTCACTATTATTCCCTTTCTCTTTCTTCTTCAGTGCTTCAGTTTCTAAAGGATTGATCACTTTCCTCTGAGAACACGGAAAAAGTTAAGTTAAATATTCTTAAAATACCAGTGTTGTCCATACAATTAAGGATATAAATCAAGAATTTTAAGAGTTCATCTTCATTTTCTATTGTCATAGACTGGATTTCAAAAAAAAAATAACCAAACTCAGAATACATACAAGGGAATTAAGTTTGCCCAATTCAAAAATTATCAGATTTCATTTGGTTACTTGAAAATTAGCATGCTAATCATAATTTCATTCCAATTTCACAAGACTAACTGATCTACTTTTACAAAGAATTGGGTTGTTGCCAATTAAATAATGTTTTCCTAAAACAGTTTTAATTATTTAAGTAGCAGACTATTTTTCTGACACTGAAAAGTTTCTGCAAAGATACTCTATTTAAGGGGTTATGGTGCTGCCAGCAGGTCAACCTGTACCTGCAGGGCGAGTGCATCAGCACCCTTATTGCCTTCAGGCTTTCTGATACCCCAAAATTGCCACTCATAGTTTTGGCCGGACCCCAACAACTTGGGTCCAAATTTACCAAGAACGTATATGGTCAAAAGTTAGGTATGTGGGAGCCACACCCACAAACCACCTCTGGCTGAGCTATACAGGCTCATTTATTGACCTTATTTTGAAAGAAATTGACCATAACTCTCAAAACAGATCAAAAGCCACAGTTAGGGCCAGCGGCACGGCAAGCTGCTGGTGAGTGAGCAAGCCCAGTGGGGCATATGCCAATAGTTTGTTCCTCTGGAAAAGATGGAAAAAAGGACCATGATCCAGAAACACACAAAAGAATCTTCAAACCGAGAAGCTTGCTGCAGAGATTTCTCCAGACCCTACTTAATCTAAAATTTTAGAATTCCAGGAGCATGTGGCCTCTCTTGTGGCCGCACAACTTCATATGCTACTCATAACAAGCAATACAAAAGAGAATATGGGGGAGATTTTCTGCCATAAATGCAGGGGGAGGGGGTGGATGCGGGGGAAAACTGGTCGTGGAAGATGTAGATGTGCACTGGTAGAGGGTTGGGTGATTGATCATTGATGACTGAAACTCCAACAAGAAAATTTTGTAATTTTCTCACGGTGATTAAAAAATTATAATAATAAAAACATAGTAAAATTAAATTAACATTCTGAATTTTTTAAAAAAGTAATGTGGAGTTCATGACCAATTCAAGCAGCTTAATCAGTGGCTGAAAAAATAGCAGTACTCCTACACTAAAAAAAAAGAAATGAAAGGAATTTTGAGGTCAAACAATCTACAAGATTGTGTATAATATGGGTGTCATACGAGAATCCTTCTTTTGAAAAAAAGGTCTGAAACAGGATGCTTGTCTATGGAGAATAAAACGAGGCCAACACCAAGTGTAAACTAAAGCTCCAAGGAGCTTCAAAATGCCGTGTCATAATTTGATTTTGAAGAGTCAGTAGTATAAAATTGTCAAAATTTTTAATTTAATCAGGAGATTTAATACAGACTAAGCAGACTGAACAATTTGGTGCTAGGGTTCGAGGATGCCACAGTGCTCCTGGAAACTTGTGCCAGGGACCACCTCTGCCACGCCCTATAGTACTGAGGGGTTTTTAGGCCAGACCCAGAATTTCTTGGAGGTTTCCAGGTCCATATAATTTCTGGCTTTCTATTCTGAGTCTCTTATCTCTTGCAAATTTTTATCCTAGTCTGTGAATTGCTTTTTTACTTTATAATGTCTTTTATGCATGGGAATTTTAACATATTAAATCCAGTTTTTTCATAAAAAAGGATACTATTAAAAATAAAACTATTAAAACAATAAAATAATTATTTTTTAAGTTTCTCTTCCCACCCCAAACAGAGCCCTGGCAGCTGAAGACCTCCAGAACCCAGCCACAGCCATGCTCAAGGCCCCTCTCCACATGTTCGGATGAGCCTCACGCATGAGGGAACCAGCAGAGGAACCCAGGCATGCGGTACCCAGCACTGAGATCTCCAAGCCTTCTCAGATCAGGGCTGGGCCTCTCCACCCAGACTCCCCCATTTTCCAGTAGCTAGGTAGTCACACCTATAAACTGCCCCCTGCCCGTGTAATCCCATCAACGGCCAAGATCCAGATACTATAAAACAAAGTTCCAGGAAGCTAGGCCAGACCTCTTATAGTCTAGTTCTCCCTTTTGGTGAACCTGGAAAGCTACCAAGAGTTTCCTGCTCCCACAGGAGAGCCTGGCAAGCTCCCCTTGGTTTATTCATATGCCCAAAACAGTAACAATTATGGGTTTCGTTCCCCTGATCCTGAAATAGCCTCCAATGCAGCACCATTGGGAAGGACAGTAAAGAGAAGCTGCTAAAATCTCAGGGCTAGGACAAATGGAGACGTTATTGGACCCGCTTGAGCAAATTGACAATCAACAGGATGACAATGATTTTTTAAGTCAAACTGCCTGTAATACAAAATGACTTACCCAGGCACAGTTTGGATGAATGATTACATAGTATTCTTAGCTATGATTAGCATTCTAGTGTTTCTATAAATTATCTAGAATAATCTATTACAACCTGACATTTAAATTCAGAAGTTAAAAGTTTTCTCAATTTTAAATATTTAATTAATGAGAATGATATTGAAATGGTATGGGATAATTAGCTAATCAGACTGATTAATATATAGTTTGATGGAATTCGGACTTTCATATTTTCAGTTAGAACCATCCTTTAAACACTATTACTTTTGTGAAAACATGAAATTATTAATTTAGATTAGAAGAAATATGATCAATTAAAAATAATCATCCCCTTATGTATGTAAAAATCCTCTGTACTACTATTTTCTAATCTACTTTAAGATTCCAGTTTTAGTCTTTCTTATCTCTCCACACCTATTGTAAAACCAGAAAATTACTTTTTTGTTGGGCTTTTACAATTTCTTTTAGGTGAAAAGAGTAAAGGTCAGGCAGCATTCCATTTCAGGAAGAGAGTTAAATGGCTGGTATTAAAGTGTCTGCCAAAATGATGGAGTAGTATTCATTTTTATTTTTCAGCAAAACCATACGAAATAGCAAATAAAAGCACCACTACATTTAATGTCAGAATTTAAATTAAGAAATCTCATATTCCTTGTACCTGAACTGAAACATACTATGAGTGATTCATTCTGATTTCAACATTTTTTAAATGGTTTCACTGTTGATAGAATAGCAAAATAATTTGAATTCAAATTTAAAACACATATTTGTCAATAAAATTAACATTTAAAACTTGCTTGGATACTTGTTATATTGTTATATTAGTTATTAGCAAATTGTTGTGGGAATTATTTAAAATCAAGTGATAAAAATATGCTGTCATTTTCAATAATTAGCAGAACTATGCATACTTTTTATATTCAGTTAATAGGGATTTAAAATAAAAAGAGTAGGGACTGGAGTGATAGCACAGTGGTTGGGCATTCGCCTTTCACTTGGCTGACCTGAGTTCGATTACTCCGCCCCTCTCGGAGAGCCCAGCAAGCTACCGAGAGTATCGAGCCCGTGCGGCACAGACTGGCAAGCTACCGGTGTGTATTGGATATGCCAAAAACAGTAATAGTAAGCTTTTCAATGAGAGGTTACTGGTGCTCACTCAAACAAATTGATGGGCAATGGGATGACAGCGATTCCCCTGACCCTGAAAAGTGCTTCCAATCATTGGGAAAAACGAGGAGAGACTGCTAAAATTTCAGGGCCAGGATGAATGGATATGTTATTGGTGCCTCTCTCTCTCACTCAAGTAAATTGATGAACAAAAGGATGACAGTGATACAGTGACAGTGATAATTTGATAGACGCTACAAAAACAAAAGAGTGTAAAGAATTCAGAAAAATTATGTGGAAAATTTGAATAGGCCTATAAAAATATTTTTGATCTATTATGAAATTTTTATTGTTTACAACAAATTAATAATTCATAAAATGTTTAAAATAAAGAATGTAGTGTTAAAATACTTAAATATATTTAACTGGAATTGGAGTTGAACACAATACCAAAATTCACCAGAATGACTAGAGGAAATGTTTCTCCTTAACTCAGAATTTCCCTATGGAATCTGTTGTAATGCATAGAGAAATTATATGCACATGTATATGTATAAGAATTTAATAAATATGACTATGTGTTATAAATTCTGTCCACATTTACATAAGTATTCTACTTCAGTAAACACATAATTTCTCATAAATAGGTTAATAATTATCTGACTTATTGTTATGCATATTTATATACTTACATATAAATATGTATTAACAGATGTATTTGTTTTCTATATACATATACATATATAGATATTTTTAAATAATTATTATAATTTCAAACTTTTATATTATTTAAAGCCAATTTCTTTTTTTTCGGGGGGGGTCACACCTGGCGATGCACAGGGGTTACTCCTGGCTCTGCACTCAGGCCTCACTCCTGGCGGTGCTCAGGGGGACCATATGGGATGCTGGGAATCGAACCCGGGTCGGCTGCATGCAAGGCAAGCGCCCTACCCACTGTGCTATTGCTTCAGCCCTCAAAAAACCAAGTTCTATAAGAAATAACTAGTGTTTGCCAAATAATATTTTTGTTCATCTGTCACAGTTTTCCATTATTGAACTCCAGAGTTAAATCTCTAAAGTTAATATCAAAAAATTTGTGAAAAACAATCTAATGATATCTACACTATAAGCTTATATGTTAGTCACTCACAGACCTTTAACTCAAATAATACTTATTTAATCAAGTATTAACTATAATATTTAAATAACGCTCAATTTAATTCAAAAGAATTTTTATTTAATGCAAATAAAGTAAATTATGTTTAATGGAGAACAAAGGCATGTCTCTCTAATGTCAAGTAAATGAAAGGAAAAGTTTTGCCATAGAAAAATATTTCTAAAATGCACTGATGACCAAAAGTAGATTCAAAATCCACCATACAATGGATCTAAGTTGTATTTGACAGTTCTTTCCTACTCTTCATTTCTTAGGTCTCACATTGAAAGAGTTTAGGAAATTTTTACTGGAATATTCCATAGAAAATGTGTGTACGTGGGGGAGTGAGGAGGGGTTCTTTGGTCATACATCATGATTATAGTGTTTAGGGCCTAATCTTGGCTTTGTCCTTAAGGATTGTAGCACAAAATCCCTGTATTATCTTTACAATTTTTAGTGAAAATTTTTGGTTTTTTTTTTTTTTTTGCTTTTGGGGCCACACCCGGTGATGCTCAGGGGTTACTCTCGTATCTTCACTCAGGAATCACTCCTGGTGATGCTTGGGGGACCATATAGGTTGCCAGGGATCAAACTCAGGTTGGCTGCCTGCAAGACAAATGACGTCTCCATTGTGTGATCATTCTGGCCCCTTTGGTGGAAATTTTTTTTTCAATACCTACTCTAATATTTATTTTTTACCAAATTACAACAATCTGATAAAATGTCCTATTTTCAAAGTTAGTATATCTTCTAAAAAATTATTTTAGGGGTAGTAGTTTAGAAAAGCATGTGTAGGATTTCATGCATAAAGCATTCCAGACCACACTTTTCAACAGAGTGACTGCTTCCTGCCACCATCGTCTCAGAGTCCTCACCACTATTCTATTTCCCTACATAAGCTTCCTACTGAGAACCAGTTTGTTTCCTTCGAGCATTTGTTACTGCCCTACTATATTTCTTTATTTCCTGCAGACGAGAGACCATTCTGTGTCTCTCCTTCTGAGTAGCATACTTGGCATGCTACTCTCCAGATCCATCAATAGAGAAGCAAATTGCATGCCTTGATCATTTCTTAAAGTCAAGCAGTATTCCCGTGTGAATCTGCACCACCATTTCCTTATTCAGTCACCTGTTCTTGGATTGCTTGGATTATTTGGATTGTTTCCAGATTGCAGTTTAGTAACTGTAATCTGAATAGTCCTTCAAGATTGAAGTGCAAATGACTTTTCTGAGTAGAATTCTTGGTATCTTTGGGGTAAATTTCAAGAAGTATAATTGCTGGGTCAGATGAAAGTTCAATTATTAGGTTTTTTTTGTTTGCTTTTTAAATTGTTTGAGTTGTCTTAATATTGTTTTCCAAAAAGAACAAAATTACTGGTGCAGTTGTTTTTCCCACCAGTGGTAAATGAGGGTTCCTTTTTCCCACATCCACACAAACTTTGATTGTGTTTGCTCTTGTTATGTGTGCCAGTCTCACTGGTGCTTTGATTTGCATTTCCCTTTTGATAGGTGATACAGACCATTTTTTTTTTGTATCCTGCCTCTGAATGTCTATTCTCACCACAACTGTTCAATATAGTATTGGAAGTCCTTGCCATAACAATTAGGCAATAAAGAAATATTAAGGCCATCCATATCAAAAAAGATTTCAAACACTGATAACATGATACTATTCTTAGAAAACCCTAAAAACTCCACCACAAAAGAACAATTGTGACTCAAAAAATAAATTACTTGGGAATCAGCTTATTGACAAATTAAAACACATACAAAGATATCTTAGATTGATATTAAAATAAATAATAAAGGACCAGGTGAAATGAAAACATATCTCCTATTCTTTGATGAAAAGGATCAATATTATCTAAATGACAATCTTGCTTTTTAAAAATTATTTTCAATATCTATAAAAATACGCACGAAAAAATTTAAAGACATAGATTTATCACTGCTAAAGTTTGTATGGCATAAGAAAACTGTGCAAATACTAAAAGAAATACTAGGGCGGGGGGGCAGGAGAAGATGAAATGCTTCTGTTTGCCTACATCAAACTATGCAATAAAGCTATAATATTCAAAACAAAGTAGTACTGAACTAAAAAGTTTCCATAATGACTAGGGAATCCAGAGACAGATCTTCAGGTGAATGAACATTAAATCGAATGAAAGGTATGAAGTTGAGTAAGTAAAATGTCAATAGATGGTACTGGGGAAACTGGTTCATCACATGCAGTGAGAGAGACAGAGAGAGAGAGAGAAATACATATAGACATAGACAGAGACATAGAGGTAGAGACAGAGAGACAGAGAGAGACAGAGACAATTTGAACCCTAATACCTTGTACAGAAGAAGTCAAATCAAAATGTATTAGAGATCTTGATATCAGCCATTAATGTATAGATTATATTAAGAGAAATTTGTGGAACACTCTATAATATGTAATCTAGAGGCACTTTCAAATATTTAATGCCATTGACCAAACAAGTGGAAACAAAGATAAACAAATGGGACTGCATCAAACTAAGAAGTTCTGGGCCGAAAAAATTAAAAAACAATGATGACTTGAATAACGAAATACCCAACCATTAGGGATGTTATCTTTGCCCATGCCACATCTTATAAAGAATTTATGTCCAAGATATATAAATCACCGAGTGAACTTTACAGGAATAAAACAAACAACCCTATTTAAAAAATGTGGGAAGAGGGTCATTTAGGTAGTACAGCACGTGAGGACTTGCCTTGCACATGGCTTACCTGGGTTCAATCTATGACACCCCATCTAGCTCCCAGAGCACTGCCAGATATGGTCCCTAAGCACAGAGTCAGAAGTAAGTCATGAGCACTACCCAGTGTACCTCCATCCCCTGCCCCCCCCCATCAAACACAGAAAACAAGGGAGAGATAAGTAAAGTACATTTTCATGTGCACGCATGTTATGTATATATCTTCATAGGTGAAGTGTCCAGCTTTTTTCACCATTTTTAATTGGGTTGCTTGCTTTTTTGTTTGTGTATTTGTTCTCACATATAAAGACATGTGAATACTTTTTTTTCCCCCATTCTATGGGATGCTATCCATTTAAGATAGGTTATGGATAGGCAAAAGCTTTTAATTTTGATGAAATCTATTTGGATATATTTTCTTTTGCTTCTTTTACAGCGCCATCAAATCCCTGATACACCATGGAAGTTAGTAGCAGAGTGCTTGATAATGTTATTTTCATTATCTAATATTCATATATGGAATTAATTTTTAGATTGGGGTATATCATGAGATAATATTCTAGTTTTAATATTTTTAGCTTTCCAATTTACCAATATCATTTATTAGAGGTTTCTCTATTCTCTTGGCACTCAGTCATAAACTAACTATGCACATGTGTAAGGATTTAATTCTGACATCTCAAGTCTATTAACTGAACTGTGTATTTACTTTGACTCAAACCCCATGTTGTTATGTAGTTTAACTTTTTAATATAGTTTAAAGAACTGGAGGTGAAGGACTCTAGTCTTTTGTCTCAGAATTTTTTTGGCTATGGGATGTTGTGGTGGTTCCATAAAAAATTATGTAATATTTGCTCTATTTCTAGAAGAATATCATTGGAATTTTTTGTTTTGTTTTAAATCTGTGTCACACTCAATGATCCTCAGGGCTAAATGATATCTCTGCATTCAAAGGTCACTCTTGGCAGCCTAGGGGTACCATACAGGATGCCTGGGATTGAACTTGGGACAGTTGCATGTAAGGCAAGTGACCTACTTGCTGTACTATCTCTTATGCAGTATCATTGGAAATTTTTTAAGAAGTTCACTGGATCTATATAATGTTTTGTGTAGGAGAGTCAAAACTGACAAATTCTTTGAGTTATTTGAGTATTTGGGTTATAATTCAATAAAATAAAATAGAAAATAAATTAAATTAAAATATCAATATCAATACCATAAATATTTATACTTTCCAGATTTAACTTAACTCTCTTATAATTTTGTAAGTAGTCAAAAATTAATTATTTTAATTCATATGATGTTAAATATATGGTATTGTTATAAAGTATCATTATGCTAAAATACTAATAATCTAACATAATCTACTGTATTTGATATTTAAAGAAATCCAGTTACTTAATTCTTCCCACCCACTTTTTAAATGCATGGACATATTGTATTCTCGGTTGTTCTTATTTTATTGTTATTAATATTAGAGATTAGTGTCCACTCATACATCTTGTATTAATGTTTCATTGACATTTTGAGTAGCAGTGATAAAAAACTTAAGATTTCTACATGCAAAAATCTGCTTTTCTAATAGTATTAAAGGGATTCCTTTGTTGTTTTTTGGTGTTTCACATATTACAAACAAAATATATATATATGGATATATAATGTAGCACTGTAGCACTTATTCCAAGTGGTATAATTAATCATGTTGTAATTGCACTTAGAACCATATGGGATATCGGGATCAAACCTGGGTTGTGTCGTGCAATCCAAGTTCCCTTTCCAATATACTATTGCTCTATCCCCACATACTAATTCGCATTGTAAAATCTTTCCTACTCACTTATTGCTCACAAAACACACAGTGGTTTGTCACTAGAAAATAAATGATACCAAACCAACATACTTTATATAATCAATTTATAGAAAATACTCAATATGAACAGACTATAGAGAATTATGTTTTATGTTTCATCCAAATTTATTTTAATGAAGATGTATAATATGTTAAAGTGACTTAAATGCATAAATTGTTTATTTGAAATAATTTATCATAGAAATTATATATTTCAAGATTACTTTTAATATATGTACCAATTTAGGTTGCCTTGGTTTCATTCTCTTTGAATGCTAACGGAATATTAGTAAATGTAAGCATTTTATTTAATCATTATGAGATCTTCAAATATGGTTAATACTTCTAATTAGTAGAAATTATTGACTTTAATAATGATTATTTAAAAATATTATTTGTTAGTCTAATATTTGTATAATAAGTAATAAAAACTGAATATGGCACAAAATTCAGTCCTCTGAATTCATATAGTAATTCTTATTAGTCTCATGAAAAAATGAGAAATCTTACATTTCTGATTCAGAAAATAGACAACTTTCCTTGAAAGGTTCTTTCTACTTTTATTATAAAAAAATTAAGAAAAGAACTAAATGAAAAATTACTTTTATTTTACTCCATTATGTATAATATATACTCAATCTATCCCTCACATTGAAATAATAAAATTATATTGCTGAGAAAAAATAATTATTTATATTTGCCATATTTGGTTATAGTATTGCTTTGACATTTTCAAAACTGGACAATAATTTTAAAATAAATACTCTGCTATTAAAAACTTACACAGCATAATGAAAATACTTTAAAATACTTTAAAAGTTGACCTGAAGGCAAATTTTATAATGAATCATCTATACTCAATTTAATACCTATTGTATGATTGATTTTTATATAAAGTTTCTTGTATCAATATTACTTTAGATTCATAGACTATTCGTGAATAATGCAGGCACAAACCCTACTGATAACTTCTAGAAATCTGGAAAAGAAAACTTTTGAAAATCTAACAACCTTGATCTACTCAGTTTTTATAATAACTTGTCAAGCTTACAGATAAAAATGATGAAAAATAAGAAAGTTAATTAATGAATTTCTTATAGTCCCATTCAACAGTGTTTCCTTAGTCAGAATACCTTTAGAGTTAAATTAATATAAAATTCATTTCAGTGTCAAGAATCAATATCAAATATTATTAAAAAAGAGTAAACTTTTGGAGAAACATACTTTATACCGTATTGTCTAGATTTATTATAGAACGATAATGATTATATTTAAGAAAAATAGCAATTAGAATTAAAATTTAAAATACATAAACACTTATTGAATTTTAGTATAGTAATTATTATTAAACAACAGTACTACTATTAATATTAGTTATTTGTTCATAATTTTCTTTCACTGAATGAATGTTATTATGTCATTCCTTGAAGGCAATAGAGCTAGTACAGCATGTAATTCACTTGGCTGGCTATCGTATACCACGTACAATATGTAATTCAATGAGATTTCTATCCCACACCTCAAATACCTCCAAAAATAATATGTTTTGAGTGAAGTGACCGGATTAATTGTTGATAAAAGGTGGGTGTGGTGTCCAAACCAAATAAAATAAAAATAAAAGGAACATTCCTTAAATTGAAAAATAAGTACCATGCAATAGCTGTCGAATTTTAATGATTTATTATCCACAGAGCTAACACGGTGACTATGTGTGGCATATCCAGATGTCAAGACATCAGTGAGAAATTGCAAAAACTTAGAGTATCTGGTATAGTTTCAGATAAAATTAAACTTGGAAGAAAAACCATTAATATGTTCAGTAAGCATCTGGTTATAATTTTTGGAGCAATTTAAAAACATTTCTATTTTACTTCAAGTCATGGGCCTCTTGTATCTTTAACTGCAAAGACACCTCTGACAGAATTCAAAGCATATGTGGAGTTTAGGCCTATCCTTAAGGAGTCCATCTGGAATAACTGATGTTAGTCTCATTGTTAAATGTTGAGGTCTACATATGAGTATCAGGAAGATAGGTATGAGTATAAACTTAATAAAGCAGAACTTTATGTTATTTTTAATGTGTGAAAAATGTGATATTTTATTTTTATACAGTTTTCTTCAATGTTTTTAATTAAAGTACTATCATTTACAAAGTTACTTATCGTTGAGTTTTAGACAAAAAAAATTGTAGTACCAAACTACCACTGTTGTCAATTTCCCACCACCAATTTTCCCAGGTTCCCTCCCTTATCCCTTGCAAAGCCCCCTACTCCCAAATTGTCCTCTTGACAGGCACCTTTCTAAGTTCTGCTGTTAAAGTTTGGGTCTTCTTTATTTCAGTGTTATTGACTCTGTAGTTTGGATATTTGTCTCTACCAATCCTCAACACCACCTTTATACCTTAATCCCCTTATCAGATCTGGCCTCCAATGCTTCCAAACTCTCTTTTTGTTTGTTTGTTTGTTTGTTTGTTTTCGCTTTTTGGGTCACACCCAGCGATGCACAGGGGTTACTCCTGGCTCATGCACTCAGGAATTACTCCTGGCGGTGCTCGGGGGACAATATGGGATGCTGGGAATCGAACCCAGGTCGGTCGTGTGCAAGGCAAATGCCCTACCTGCTGTCCTATCACTCCAACCCTGCAATCTATCTCTTTTATCCCTCCCCTCAACTCCTTCTTTCCTTCTTCTTATACTCTGCATATAAGGGTGATCTGGGAATCTCATCTTAAAATGTTGCATTCCTTCAACCAGTTAAATATTTGAGTTTCTTTTTTTTTTTTCTGATAGAACAGACCCACTGGAGAAATAATTAAGGAGGTATGGTGGTTGCTTTGTATGCAGCTGATAAGGATTTGATCCCAAACATCCCATATAATTCACCAAACCAGGCACTGTAGCACTGTTCTCCCATTGTTCATCAGTTTGCTCAAGTGGGCACCAGTAACGTCTCCATTGTGAAACTTGTTTCTGTTTTTGGTATATTGAATATGGCACAGGTAGCTTGCCAGGCTCTGACCTGGGGGCAGAATACTCTCAGTAGCTTGCCAGGCTCTCTGAGAGGGATGGAGGAATCGAACACGGATCCGCCACACTCCCTACCCACTATGCTATCGCTCCAGTCCTAAGGCCAAGAGTGTCAAGAGTATTTTCTTACTGCAGAGGCAGGAGTAACCCTTGAGCATCAGCAGGTGGGGCCCAACAGTGAATTAAATCAATTTAAAATTGAGTAATAAAACTGCTTTTTTATTATACACATTTGGGTATACCATATTTATTTTTTATCTTACCATATGTAAATCACATTTTAAAGTTAGAAATATTTGAATTATGTATTTCTACAATATGTACTACATATTGTATTAGCAATATTAGCAATATGTATTTCTACAATAAAAATGTTCAAGCACCAGGGAAGATCCTTCAGTTACATTTTATATGATCTTTCTTAGTTCAACAGCAAATAGAGAATAAATTATTGTTTTAAAAATAACAATAACATAAATCTGATAACGATATGACTGTGACAGTAGTTTAGAAGCTCTTTTTGAGTCAGACCATTTGAGTCAGAAATCTAGGAATGTAACAGAAATTGCCTCTGTTTTCGAAAGTTGTATGTGGGAATTACAAGCGGAAAAATAAGACACACAGATATCTTACTACTTAGAGTCAATTAATTTTTTTATAACTTCAGGGCCCCAGGGAAGACAACCAGGCACTCAGGCTAGAGACTCTCTGCGTCACTCTCTTCCAAGAGCTTGCTTTTTTTTTTCTTTAATTTATTTATTAAATCGCCATGTGGAAAGTTACAAAGTTTTCAGGCTTATGTCTCAGTTAAACAATGCTTGAACAACTGTCCCTTCACTAGTGCCCATATTCCACCACCAACAACCCCAGTCCTCACCCCCCCACTCCTCCCACTCCTCACCCCCCCACCCCTACCTGCTTAGCTGATAAATTTCACTTCATTTTCTCTTTACCTTGATTACATTCCATATTTCAACACAAAATTCACTATTGTTGTTGGAATTTTCCCCCAAAAAAATGGGCCTGCTGATAAGGAAGCATTTGATAATTAGTTTTCCATTGCCGAGAATGAAGAGATATGAAGTTTAGGATTTCTATATTTTAGTATTTTAGTAATTAAGTCCAGGGAGATTTATGTTAGAAATGGAATCATTTCCCTTCCTGGGGCAGCATGGGGCTATGGCTTAGTTCACAGTCTAGAGACATTGCTGGAAGCAGTTGCTGGTACCAAAAGTAGTCTAGCTGGCCTCCAGATCGTGGTCAATCAGCATCAGAGCAGGCCACACAAACTTGTGGCCACCCGGGTCGCATCTCGGCGGAGCGCACACCAGTATCGCCCCAGCCCGAGATTCGAGAGCTTGCTTTTAAGTCTCTGAATGTTGGCCGTTGATGGATTACAGGGCGCCGGGGACAGTCCCTTGGTGTGACCGCCTAGCTACTTGAAAATACTGTCTTCCCTGGGGACCCTTGAAGGGGATAGACTCCAGCTTCCCTCCCTATCCCGAGCAGAGCTCCCTCGGCCAAAGACCTCCAGAGCCTTAGCCATAGCCATGCTCAAGGCTCCACACGTTCGGATAAGCCTCATGCATGAAAGTACTGACAGAGGAAACCAGGTGTGTGGGATCCAGGGCTGAGACCTCCAAGCCTACTTGGATTAGGACTGGACCTCTTCCGCTCAGGTTTCCCATTTTCCAGTAGCTAGGCGGTCACACCCAGGGACTGCCCCCGGTGCCCTGTAATCCCATCAATGGCCAACATTCAGAGTTAAAAGCAAGCTCCTGAAACCATGTGGCCGCTTCATGGTTGCATAACATCTTATAGCCTACTTCTCCCTCTGGGAGAACCAGCAGGCTACCGAGTTTCCTGCCCATAAGAAAGATCTTCACAAACTCCCTGTGGCATATTCATATGCCAAAACCAGTAACAATGCTGGGTCTCATTCCCCTGACCCTTAAAGAGCCTCCAATGCACCATCATTGGGAAGGACTAGTAAGGAGAGGCTTGTAAAATCTCAGGGTTAGGACCAATGGAGATGTTACTGAAATCGCTCAAGAAATTCAATGATCAACGGGATAATGTTGATGATGATGATGATGATGATGATGATGATGATGATGATGATGATGACGACGATAACTTCAGCAGTTTGTGTGCACATTTTTGTTCCTGTATGGTGATAAATAACTCATCGGCCAACCTCAACTACCTCCACTGCCCAGCCACCACCACGCTCCAGGCGGCTTTCTGAATACTTGGGCCAAACATCATGCATGAGTAAAGACCCACAGAACCAGGTAAAGCAGAACTTAGTGACCTTGGACTCCAGGCTCAATGAGACCCAGAAGTAAGATCCTCTGTCTGCCTCCTCCAATTTCCCGTGCCCCAGATATCAACCCAGATGACTCACCCTACCCTACCAGCGCCAGATAAATACCTCATCGGCCGACCTCCACTATTCCACTACCCAGACACCACCACGCTCCCGGACGCTTTGCGGCCTTACGCATACCATAAGACACTTAATACCCATTTTCCATGATTTTTGCACCATATTTGATGGGGTTCAAATATGGTTTGAACCATGGGAAAAACTGTAAGGGCGATTGGAGGAGGCCCTAAATGGCTCCATCCCTCTTGGAAAGCCCAGCAAGCTACCAAGAATACCCCGCCCACACAGCAGAGCCTGGCAAGCTATGAGTGGCATATTCAAAAACACTAACAACAATGGGCCTCAATCGCCTGACACCGAAAGAGCACCCAGTACGGCTAGTTAAGAAGGATGAGCAAAGAGAGGCTGATAAAATCTCAGGGATGAATAGACTAAAAAGGAGTCTCTGTAGTTTCAATGCACATATGCTGGTATCGGAAGCATCCATTGAGGACCCGATGATGCAAGTGCAAAAGATCAAGTATGACATCACTGGTCTGCCCTAAAGGAGAAGATATCGATCACATCAGGCCATTTTCATCATGGGAGAAAAACTGTTCCTTAGAACATGTGACAACACAGGCATTGGTGGCATTGGTGCCCTTGTCAATACAAACTTGACCATGAACATTGATCCACTCAAATGCCTAACAATGCAAATGGTAAGATTACACTTCAATAGATATGGGTAATTATCAGCAGTTTCTATCTTCGTCATATACACACCAACATAATCCAACTATGATGAAGAAGAAATTGAAAGTTTTAAATGGAGCTGGAGAAGTACTCTAAAAAAAACCACACCTTCTACAAGATCATTGTCAGTGATTTTAATGCCAAAATAGAACCGAGAAGGTTGCCTAAAGAACACCACCTTGGGACCCATGGCCTAGAATGGAACAAACAGGGTGAGAGACTTTCTGAATTCATCATGTGGACCAAGACCATCCATGGTAACTCACAGTTTCAGTAGGCGGAATCTAAACATTGGACATGAGAGTCGCCCAGTGGACAGTTCCACAATGAAATTTACCACGTCATATTCAATGAACAGTTTTGCCTGACAGATGTCCCTGTTGTCCCAAAATTCCAAACGTGAATGGACCACCATGTCCTTCCTGCAAAATTCTACATCACAGAGTGGGGAGAAAGGACATCAAAGTTTAAGTTTAAGAAGAGAACTCCCAGAATGACCACCAACAGGGAGCTCTTTAGCACTATTGCAGCAATATGAGAAGATGCTATCATTGACAAAAACAAGGAATATGATCAACTGGTTCAGCAGCCCCATGACTGCTCGAAGAATGCCGAGAGTGGGAAAGCCACAAACAGACACCCGTCTTTGGAAACTCTCGAGCTCATTTGCCAACATGGTTTGGCACCAGCCTCAGGCAATCACAAGCTAACGTTCAAGCTCGCAAAGCTGTGCAGAGAAGGGATAAAGAAAGACCACAAAAATAGAAGAGCAGCATGTTGGCCGATGCGGCCGAAGCCAGGAAAAATATTTGCAACACTCGCCTGTCTTTCGCCAACTACAAACCAAGATGGCTGCCCTCCGATGTCCTGATGGATCTATCAAATCTTCCAGTAGGGCAATGGAGAGGATTGTTCACAACTTCTACTTGGATCTCTTTGACAGCCACATCCACCTGCCCAAATACCAAATTCCACAGGATGGATATGTCCTTCCCAACATTCTCCCTCCCGAAATCCTACACGCCATTTCATTGGTAAAGACACATCTACAGCATCCGGTCCAGACAAGGTCAGACCTGAACACCTGAAGAATCTGCTGCCACTACTTGTCAATACAGTGGCTTGGGTCTTCACACGCTACCTGCCCATATGAAAGCTTTCATCCCAATGGTAAACCAGCAGGACCATTCTGTTACACAAGAAAGGAGACATTCACAACATCGGCAATTATCACCCAATCTGCCTGTTGTCAGTCATCTACAAGTTGTTCACTCAAGTCATCCTGAATAAAATAGGCAGAACACTAGACAAAGGACAACCATGCGAGCTAGGCAGGTTCCGAAAAAGATTCAGCACAATGGACCATATCCACACAGGGACCAAGCTCATTGAAGTTTCACAAGAGTTCATGATGCCGCTCTATCTAATGTTACTTGATTTAAAGAAGACGTTTGATTTTGCTGATACTGAAGTGGTCATCGAAGCTCTAGCTAAACAGGACATTGAAACTCAGTACATCAAGATCCTCTGCGAGCTGTATTACAGATTTACTACCAGGATCTCACCATTTTACAAGGAAGTGATCATCAACATAAAGAGGGGTTCGGCGGGTGATACCATTTCACTAAAACTCTTAACTGCCACACTTGAGAATGTCATGTGACGACTAGGATGGGAGGGAAGATAGATGATCGGCAACTACACCACCTCCGCTTTGCTGATGACATCGTTCTAATAACACCACACATTAGCCAAGTGGCACAAATGCTGGCCGACTTCGACCTTGAGTGTGGAAAGTTTCGACTGTAGCTGAATCTCACCAATACAATGTTCATGAAAAACAAACTAGCCCCTGATGTTCTATTTGCTCTCAACAAAATGAACATCTCCGAATGCAGCAGCTATGTGTATCTGGGTCAAGAACTCAACATGAGGAATGACTTGGTACTTGAACTGTGCAGGAGGATGAGAACAGTCTGGAACGCCTTCAAGAGCATTGAAGAAGTGGTTAAGAGGACAAAGAACCTCTGGCTCTGTGCACATCTTTTCAACTCCACTGTCTTCCTGCACTATCATACGCCTGAGAGATCTGGGCCCTACAAAAACAGGAAGAGTACACTATTCCTAAGAGGAATTCAAACAGCTATGCTTGGAGTATCACGTTTCACCCCAGTGAGAGAAGGAATCTGGAGTTCCGACCTCCATTAATGATCAATAATCATGGATGCTGTCTCATTTGTCAAGGCTTCAAAAATCAGATGGGCCAGATTTGTAATGTGATTTGGAGATGACCGCTAGACTAGAGCTGTTACTGACTGGATTCCACTCTATGTCAAAAGACCGAATGATCCCCCACCTACGAGATGGTCAGACTTCTTCATCAAAGCCCTGAACAAACAGTTTGAGGCTCTTCGTGTTCCTGGAACAAGCAGATACCATTAGGCTACACTAGAACGCAAGAAGCTTAAATGGAAACATTACTGGCAACCGCTCGAGCAAATCGAAGATCAAGGGATGATAAGTGACAAATGATAAAAGGTGAAAGTAACATTTTCAGGCTTTCCATTTTTATGAAGCTTTAGAGTAATTGATATGATTAAATTTTATACAGATTATATTCCTACTATATTGGATAGGTGAAATTCCTTCATTTATATTTTGTAATTGTTAGGAAAATATAATTCCTTCACCACTTATAACTACATTTTTATTAGTTAAAATATATCATTTCCAGCATTTTCTATAAAAGTTACAAAACATTACTGCAACATAGATGGAATTAGAGGGTATCATATTATAAGTGCTGATTAAGTGGGAGAAAAAGTAATTCAGGTGAGCTCTTTCATTTTTTTATAAGGAGACAAAAATTTTAGAGATTTTATTTAAAAATGGCACATCCTTGGCCTTGCACTACAGTAATTAACAAACACTACAGGAAATTGGGTACATTAAGGTTGGGTCAGAGTTGACATGAGGATAACTGCGGAGGGTCATGTACATTTTAGTGTTAATAGTGTATAACAACTTTGGATATCAATACTGTAAACCTAAACACTAATATAACCTTATTATATAATATATAATTTAAAAAAAGTAATCATACATGCTGGAAAGATCTCTCAGAGCTGAAACACAGGCTCTGCATAGAAGAGGCCTGGATTTGATCCTCATGTTGGTCTGAAAAACAAGAAGCTTGGAATAATGCCATAGTATTCTCAGGTGTGGGCCCCAAATAAACAAAATAACAGAACAGGTAGTTTTGTCACTAGTAATATAATTCAATTGAGTTTAGTAGGGCTGGAGCTATAGCCCAGTGTGTAGGGCGTTTACTTTGCACACAGTCGACCCAGGTTCGATTCCTCCACCCCTCTCAGAGAACACGGGAAACTACCGAAAGTATTTCGACCCCACAGCAGAGCCTGGCAAACTACCCGTGGTGTATTCAATATGTGAATAACAGTAACAACAAGTCTCACAATGGAGATGTTACTGGTGCCCACTCAGGCAAATCGATGAGTAATGGGATGACAGTGAGAGTGACAGTGAGTTTAGTAGATCCAGAATGAATATAGAATAATCAATTATTGAAATTATAATTATGCCTTTAAAAAGAAATTCAATTTCTTTTTATCGAAGGATCATATTCAATTAACAGTTTTTCATACATTGATAGGCTAAAGTGCAAACATTTTGTCAGAACTTCTAAAATAATTAGTAAACATAAAATCATGTTATAAGCAATGTGAGTAAAAAGCTCCTTATAGGCAAAATAGAATGTTAAAGAACATACTACTCCATACATACTCTTCATTTGTTTTTAAATTATAATTTATGTTATTGAAGAGAGCACGCTTTCAAAAATTTACATGTTAAAAGTATATGAATTAATGAATTTTAACTAATGTTTATTGCTAAATGTTAAGATGTTATGATTAAATTGAAGGCATATACATGTAACTCATTATTTTTAGAGTATTTATTCTGAAAAGGACTACAGAAACTAAGACCTTGAACACAATGTTAGTGAAAAGTTATTCTTTAATGCTGAAAATAATAACATTTGGCACATAGCAAGTGACATTGGCAATACACAGAAAACCACTTTAAAAAATAGCTTGTATATGTTTTCTTGATGCATCTTTTGAAAAACCCAAATCCAATTAGGATGAGCTGATTTTATCAACTTCAATATAACAGAAGAAAGTGTTTGCCTAATCAATTTTGTTGTGACCTTGCTTTCTAAAGCAATGCTAGATTAATAGAAGGTTGATGATTTTCAATAGAACTTGCAAAGGAGAGCATCTTGAAAAATTGGGATGTGTCACTGCATATCCAGCACTTTCTAAGAAGCAGTGTACTTTGATAAAATGGCTGTAGTATTCCAATTTCCTTGGAATAAAACATAAATAATAATAGTCATAGGTAATTATTCTTCCTATGGTATTACTTGTTAGCCAATCATATATATACCATTATTTGGCCATTCAATAAATTTTTTACACAAAATAATATCTAATGACCAGAAAAAAAATTTTCCCTAAGCTAAGTAAAATTTCTTTCTTCCTTATTTATCTTTTTTGTCATTTTTTTTTACCATCCCTTAGTCTCTGGCTGCCTTCCTCTGTTCTATTTTTCTCCCCTCCCTTTTTTTTCTGTCTCTTATTATTTCCTCTCTTTCACCCTAATACATTTTTCTTTATTACCGTATGCCCTCTTCTTTTCAAAAAAATATTTTCCTTCTTTCATTTATCTATGTTTTCCTTTTCTCGATTAGGTTCTTAAAAGCCACTTCAAAGACAATTTTCAGTGTAATAATTTTTCACATGGAATCCATCATCCTCAGATATAAATACTAATAGAATTAGATCATGAGTTTTAAAACAAGAAACCAATAAATAGCTTCATCTGAAAGAATGTTGTGACATCTCAGATTTCTTTTTCTAATCACTTGTTTATTTATTTTTACTATGTTTAGATGTCTATATTTTTATAAAGCTGTTTTATTCTGTTTTATTCCAAAATTTCATTTTTCTTTTACTATTGAGGAAATAATTTGCTTTTCTATATTCAAAAGTAAATTTTCAGTATTTGATTATTATTCTTATTAAAACAATAGCTATGAGCTCATGCAATTTTTGACCCCCATGTTTCAATACAATTAATTTAACACAATGTATAGCCAGTGTATTGTTCAAAATTTTTTTATTTTAATAATATATGAGCAAAACAAATTTGTAAACCATTGTTTGCATTACATATAATATGTGATTAATCAATGATGATATTTTAGATTGAAATATACATAATTTTCTTTTAATAGCAACAGAAGTAGGTGCATATTATGTGAAATAAAAATATGCAAACTCTGTAAAAATGTAACAAAAATATTACCTCTACTATTTCTGAAACTGCAGCTATCTCTTTAGCATTTATCTTACACTTTTTCTTTATTTTTAAAGCATAGAATATAATGACTTATGTGGTTTAGTTTTATGGCTGTACAGTTTATTTTGTGCATTGCTTGAAATCATGATATAATTATCCTGATAATAGGTTTATGGTTATAATTCTTTATATCTGATAAAATGACAGTGTTTCTTATAAAAATTAATTGTTCAAATTTATTGTAATTTACTTGATCAAAACTAAATTTACCTAAGCATTCTCATAAACCGTATTTCTTCAAAATTTCTCTTCTTATTGAAATCATTTTAAGTCTTGAACTTACATGCTCATACAGATACTTATAGATCAAAACTAGTTTTCTAAATATTCCAGCTCCCTCCTACAGGAGGAAAACTATATATTTCAGCTTCTTTAGTGAAGTATCCTATTTCTCAAGAGATGGGGGAGAATGTGATAAAAATGAGGCAGGTTCAACTGAGGTAAAAATGCAAAAGATAAAATAGGTAATATTTACATTCCAGTCAAACTTGAATTTCAAACTAATGCAGAAAAATTGTTATTATAAGCATATTCTTAATAGTGTATGCATGTTCTTTCAGAATTTATTTCCACTTGTCATTCAGCACCACATATAATCTCCAAAATATTGGTCACGGGTGAAAATATGAATAATCAATATTATTTTCATGCTCTAAAGATTACCATTAGTATAGCACCGTAGCACTGTCGCACTGTCGTCCAGTTGTTCATCAATTTGCTTGAGCGGGCACCATTAACGTCTCCATTGTGAGAGTTGTTACTGTTTTTGGCATATCATATACACCACAGGTAGCTTGCCAGGCTCTGCTGTGCACTTGGGAAACTCTCCGTAGGTTGCTGGGCTCTCCGAGAGGGATGGCAGAATCAAACAAGGGTTGCCCGCGTGCAAGGCAAACACCCTCCCATTGTGCTATAACTCCAGTCTTACCACATTATATAGCATGATATTTATGTTAATGTAACACATTAACATGTTAAAATGATAACATAAATATCATATTAGTGTTGTTATTAAGTCAACAATTTACAAAAAAGAAGAAAGAGGGGATGTACAAATTATACAAATACATTTTGGAAGCAATATACAAAAGGGATTGACAAACAAAACATTTGCTTCATGGTTACTTAAGGTGATATATCAATTGTAGATTATACTGAAATTTTGAATCCAACCATAATACATTTTTATGAGCATAGAGTCATATGATATGTTACTTTATTCAAAGTAATTTTTTGTTATCAAAGACAACTTTGGTTCTATTTCTAACTACACTGAGATTCCATGCTATCTAATTTATCATATTAGTAGTTTTCTATTTTTAACACATTTGAGTAAGCAGTGCTTCTACTGAAATCATTCTTTATTCTACCCACACATATTGCATTACTGTGTTATTTTGTTTTTATTCTTATTTATATTGATTTCTGCTATTAGCATTTCCTATATTTTTAATGAGTGTTTCTAAATTCCAAATTTTGAAGACTAAGTTTTAAAATAACAAAAATAAATTACATGCTTGAGCTATTTTGTTCTATTTTTAAGTTACCATTTTGTATTGTCCTTTTATTTACATAATTGTTTAAGTGCTATGTTCTTGGAAATATGCCCAATAAAACACTAAATTTTAAAATGAGTTTGTCTATAAAATTGAGTTGATGTTCTTCTATCGTCACAGTTCAATTTGTTATATTAATTTAAATAGTAGACTAAATATTTGTCTTTGATCTTTGAATAATTAAAAATAAAGATTAATCACATCACTGTCACTGTCATTGTCATCCCGTTGCTCATCAATTCGCTCAAGTGGGCACCAGTAACGTCTCCATTGTGAGACTCGTTACTGTTTCTGGCATATTGAATATGCCATGGGGAGCTTGCCAGGCTCTGCTTGGTGGGCAAGATACTCCCGGTAGCTTGCCGGGCTCTTTAAGAGGGATGGAGGAATCGAACCTGGCTTGACCATGTGCAAGGCAAATGCCCTGCTGCTGTGCTATCACTCCAGCCCATAGATTAATAAAATTGATTACACAAAAGTGACTATGTTGAAATTCTATTTTACATAGCTCATAATGAGAAAGAGATCAAGAAAATCTACTTAACGTTAATTCAACTACCAATTATATTTTGCAAAAATCTCTATGTATTTTGGATCTTCAGGAAAATAAATGAGTGTGCAAATGTACTATAAAAAAGCAAAAATTGAAACTCCACTGTTGACTCTATTAAAATAGACTGGATAGGGGAAAGTAACAAGTCTATGTACAGAAAATTCAGTAATTTAAATATATTTAGGTAAAATAATAAAAACTGGCAATCAGAAAATCTGGGATTGTTGATAAAAATAAAAATTGTGAGTGGTAAGTAACACACAGGAAAAACTTTTTTTATGAAAGAAGTGATTAATAACAGAACTTTTCTTAACAGAGGAAGTATCGAGTCTGAATCAGAAACTAGGGTTCATTTTATAGTGCTACAGCTTGAATATGAAACTAAGATGAAGTTCTAAAGAGACAGCAATGTTAAAGACAATTTAAAGAATGATATATGTATTTTCATATATCATTGAAATTTTACAGAATATATATATTTTGTAAAATATAACTGTCTATAATATTGTGTAATTTTTTTCACAATTTATTAAACTTTGCAATTTTTATTCTATATTGTGAGAATTTTGACAGCAGTTAAAGCATTGATATTTTTCAATAAAGTACATAATGCTAAAATTCTCATTGTTATTTGTTTAGGGGCTCAACAACTTGATATATCCAAACATATCCCGCAAATTAATACCTGACAAATGTAAGATGCATATTTTCCCAAGCAATCTTATTTTACCTATGCTATATGTATATGATTTCTTCAAAAAGAGTCTTCTATAAGTTTGCCATCCTGAAACACTATCCTTAACGTTTACCTAGGCAATATAGCCTTGTATAAATGTCAAATTTAGATTTTGAAATAGTATTTCAAATCAAGTCAGCAGTGCACTCAATTTTTTTAGCTATTTCCTTCACCTCAATAAAGTTTCAAATTATGGCAACTTTATCAGCCATACCGCAATATTGATTTATATTGACCTTGAAATCCATTTTAATTATTCGATAATTTTTATGTAAGTTCATATTAGGTCAGACTGCTACTTTTACTTATGTTGTTAATTATTTCTTAAACAATTTTTTTTAATTCTACTTAAATCAATTTCAGTTTTCAAGGGTCAGTAATCATTTTAGAAGGTCCACAGTTAATCATTTTTTAATTACTGTCAAGTACCTCCAATGTATAAAACATACTGAAACCTGCAATGCAGGAAAATAAAAGCACCATTGATTCCTTTATTCAGATTGAAACTGTTAATCTGTTTCCTCATGCTTGAGCTAACATAGCTTTCTGATTTTGGACTGTTTTATTTTTCCTATTAATAGTAGTTATTTTTTTAATAATATAGGGGTCATGGTTGTCCCGTTATTCATCAATTTGCTCAAGTGGGCACCAGTAACGTCTCCATTGTGAGACTTTTCGTTACTGGTTTTGGCATATCGAATATGCCACGGGTAGCTTGCCGGGCTGGAGGGATAGCAAAGTGGTAGGGCGTTCGCCTTTTACGCGGCTGGCCCGAGTTCGATTCCTCCACCCCTCTCAGAGAGCCCAGCAAGCTACCGAGAGTATCGAGCCCGCGCGGCAGAGCCTGGCAAGCTACCAGTGCGTATTGGATATGCCAAAAACAGTAACAAATAAGTCTCACAATGCGAGACATTACTGGTGCCCGCTCAAACAAATAGATGAGCAACGGGATGACAGTGACAGTGACAGCTTGCCAGGCTTTGTCCTACGGGCAGGATACTCTTGGTAGCTCTCTGAGAGGGACAGGGGAATCAAACACTGGTCTGCTCCGTGCAATGCAAACACCCTACCCGCTGTGCTATTGCTCCAGTCCCAATGAAGTCATACTGCTTGATTGAATTGGGCGTGAACTCTACATTACTTAAAAAAAAAAAAGATTAATTGAATATTTGTGAGAAAGACCAACATAAAACTGTTCATAATTGGGTTTCAGTTATACAATGAACCAGCACCCATCCCTTCACCAGTGTACATTTCCTATCATCAATGTCCCCTGTTTCCCTACCACCATCCCCCAATGCCCCACCCCCACCCCCACCCCCAGCCTTCTCTATGAGAGAAACTCTCCATACAATCTTTCTCCTTTTCCTTTTGTGCATTATAGTTTGCAATACAGGTGCTAGGAGGTCATGGTGTTTGTTCAGGGTATTTGGTACTTTTATCGGACGGTAAGGCTGGAGTAGCGAGCCTGAGATTAATTGTGGCTTTTGATTTCTTTCAAGATTTTTTGTGAGTCTCTGAAATAAAGCCAATAAACAAGCTTATAGAGCTGAACCAGAGGTGATTTGTGGGCGTGACTCCCACATACCTAATTTTTGATCATTTAAATTTTTAGTAAACTTGGTCCCATGATGTTGGGGTCTGGACCAAAGGACAGCAGCAATTTGGGGGTATCAGGAAGCCTGAAGGCCACCATTTAGCTGCTTATGCACTCATTTCTCAGATACAGGTTGACCTGCTGGCAGCACCATACTCCCACTCATAGTCATTATTGATGTAAATATTCTCCATTCCATTCAATGAATGCCTCATCCATCGCCTATTTGATATTTATTTTATTGTTATATAACATCACATTTTCCCTCTTCTTTTTAATTCGCACATAGTTATCAGATGTATTTTCAAATATTAATTTCAACAAAATTTACCCCTTAAGTTAGAGTGAAATAAGTACATTTCATGAGGTCTTAATATTCTTCTTCAATCGGCAGTTATCTAGTACTACTAGTCAAAAATAGGATTATTTTTCATTTTGCAATACTATTTCATAACTATTGTCTAAAATCTTCCTCAAAAGTCTGTCTACCCTCTAAATTTATAACAATTTTTATCATTTGGAACTTCTAAGTTACACATATCTCATTAGTATTTCAAATATTTTCATTATGAAAATTTTTTTTAATGATCCTGATTTTTCTCTGAAGACTCCTGAAACAATTTTCCATTATTTCATAATATTGGATATACAAGTGAAAATCTTCAGAAGTTACAGTCATTCAAAAACTTTTTATGTAAGAAAAGTCCACCCATGATGCTGGAGAAATAGTACAGTAAGGTGCTTGCTTTGCCTATGTTTGGCCCAGGTCCAATTCCCAATATTATATAAGGTCCCTAAACCCAAATGAACTTGATCCTTGAGCATACCATCAGAATGATCCCTGAACACAAGGAGTAATTTCTGAGTACAGTTGGGTGTTCCCAAAACCACAGAGAGAGAGAGAGAGAAAGAGAGTGAGAGAGAGAAAAAAAGAGAGAGAAAAATACACTTAAATCTCTGATATAAGGACCATTATTTATTTTGATAGCACTCACATTCTTCTTTTATTTTTGTATTCAATCATGAATACTAATTTCTCTATCAGTTATTTCATTTCTGAATATTATATCTAAGGACTGTATTCTCTAGATACATTCAAAAATTTGCTCATTGTACTTTTTTGAGTAAACTAATAACTACTATTTGTTCCAATTACAAATTCAATCTAAAATTTAAAATTTATTTTATTTTCTGTTTTTTTGACTATTCAGCCATTTTGACTATGTAGCAAATGCTTACTAATCATTGTGGTAAACACACACATATTTCTCATTAATTTTTAGTGTTTCTGTTAGGATTTGGAAAATTATTTTATCCAGCGCAAGTTATCTCTAGTCTCATCGTTACAATAATTCAAAAATTTACTAAAAATTCAGGTAACATCTTGCCTGTGATTTTCAGGTAAAATATATTTTGTAGTTGATTCTGAGTAACAATTAAAAAGTAAATGATAATGTTTAATATAAGCACAGCACTCATACATGTTGAAAGTAAAAACCACAAAGTAAAGAAAAAAATTGTCAAACAGTAACTTAGTTTTTAAAGGGAGAATATATTTAATTACATTTTAAATGTGACTACTTTTTATTTTACTTTATTTTATTTTACTTTTTGGGTCACACACAAAAAGCGGTGTTCAGCGGTGACTCCTGGCTCTACACTCAGAAATTACTCCTGGCAGTGCTCAGGGGACCATATGGGATGCTGGGGATCAAACCTGGGTCGGCCCCGAGTAAGACAAACACCCTACCCACTATACTATAGCTTCACACCCTAAATATGACTTTGGAGACCTATCGTATGCTTTTTTTCCTTTAAAAAGTGTGAACTAATTTCGAGTTTATAAAATTTAAAAAAAAGTCCTTATAGACTCTAACTAATCACTGAGGCACACATTTTACTGATGCATATATATATAAAATAGATAACTTGTGATATCAATACGAGCATACAGATTTACAATAGTTGACACAGTGTTTGAGTTCTTTTAAGCTCACATAAGTCACTGTTAAAATAATTTTTCATTTTCTGCTTATAAAATTTGTAAATATTACTGAATTATTTCATCTCCACAAACCTCATCAAGTTAAATACAATAATGCAATGCCATAGATATTTACTGATATAATATATGTCAAATCCTCAATTTTTACTAAATGCTATAGTTATAATTTTGAGGTATCACAGGATTTAATATTGAAAAAAAACTAATTTTATGATTTTATATCATTTCATCAGTCTCACAATGGAGACATTACTACTGCCTGCTCGTGAAAATCAATAAACAATGGGAGGACAGTGGTACAGTGCATATTAGTTCATTAAAAAGTTTATTTTATATCATAAAAAATTTCGTTTTCAAACATCCATTTAAACTGTATCCAGATGATTGTCTAATAATCAATTGTATTAGTATTTCTCAAATATCACTTGTCACTTGTCATCCCGTTATTCATCGATTTGTTCTAGCAGGCGCCAGTAACGTCTTCATTCATCTCTGTTGCACAGTACTATAGCCCTATGGCGCCTGCTCACTCCTAGAACATGAAGAACCTCAAACCATTCATTCAGGGTGTTGATGAAGAAGTCTGGCCATCTCATAGGTGGGCGGCCACTCGGTCTTTTGATATCCAGTGGAATCCAGTTAGGTAACAGCTCTAGTTCGGTGGTCATCTCTAAATCGCATTACGTGTACAGCCCAACTGATTTTTGACACCTTAGCAAATGAGACAGCATCCCTGATTCTTGACCATCGACAGAGGAGGTGAGAACTCCGGATTTCTTCTTTAACTTGAGTGAAATGTGATACTCCAAGCATAGTTCTTTTGATTCCTCTTTGGAAGACCCAAATAGCTATTTCATTCTGTTTTCATAGGGCCCAAGTTTCTGAGGTGTATGTTTGTGCAGCAAGAACAGTAGATAAACCCATTAAAATATGTAATCTTAAAAAGATTACAGGAATGAGAAGCATTGGGAGTGAAGATAGAGGGTCGGCAGCTACACCACCTCCACTTCGCTCATGACATTGATCTAATGACACCAAATATTAGCCAAGAGGCACGACTTTGACCATGAGTGTGGAAAGGTCAGACTACAGTTGAATCTCTCGAAGATAATGTTCATAAGAAACAAACTAGTTTCTGGCGTTCCATTTGCTCTCAATGGAACAAACATCTCAGAATGTAGCAGTTATGTGTACCTGGGGCGAGAACTCAACATGATGAACAACCTGGCATCTGAGGTGCACAAGAGGAAGAGAGTGGCATGGAACGCCTTGAAGCATTGAAAAAGTGGCTAAGAGGATGAAGAACCTCCACGTCCCTGCACATCTTTTTGATTCCACCATTCTTCCTGCACTAACATATGCTCAGAGACTAGGCCCTATGAAAAGAAGGTGAGAATGCTATTTGGATCTCCCAAAGAGGAATCAAGAGATATGCTTGAAATATCACGTTTCACTCAAATGAAAGAAAGAATCCGTAGTTCACCTCCCTTCCATCACAGATCGAGAATCAGGGACGCTGTCTCATTTGCCAAGGTGTCGAAAATCAGATTAGCCAGACACATAATACAATTTGGAGATGACCACTGGACTAGAGCTGTTACCTACTGGATTCCACGGGATGTCAAAAGAACACGTGGCCACCCACCTACGAGATGGTCAGACTTCTTCGTCAAGACCCTGACCAAACGGTTTGAGGCTCTTCGTTTTCCTGGAGCAAGCAGATGCCATAGGGCTGCACCAGCACAAGACAGGGATGAATGGAAACCTTACTGGTGCCCGCTTGAACAAATCGATGAGCAACAGGATGAAAAGTGACAAGTGAACCTTAAAAAAGCAAATAAATCGAAGGTCTCTGCCATGTGTGGCACATGTAGAGTAGCTCACTTGCTTCATATGTGGAATCAAGATCAAGAGATTCCAGAAGCATATTTTTTGGCAACAGGGCAGCTTATCCATGTTCCCCAAGAAAAAACAAAATTATGTATACATACCTATATGTAATCAGACATAAATTAGTTAACTAAAAAACCCATACTAATGACTACAATTGTAGGCATTTACTAATTTTATACACATGAACATTTTGATGTTGACACTGTACAGGTTCTATTGAAGGAGTTTCAAGTTATTTGAGTCACACGCTGCTGAGATAAATTTATTATATCTGACACTATTATCTCAAGTGTCAATGTAAATGAAGACCCGCTGATTTTCAAGAAGTAGTAACTTTCTATTTTCTGGACAGAAAGCTTTAAAACTCATAGCACTGTATCTCTGTCATCCCGTTGTTCATTGATTTATTTGAGCGGGCGCCAGTAACATCTTCATTAGTCCCAGCCCTGAAATTTTTGCAGGTCTCCTTACTCATCTTTCCCAATGATTGGAGGCTTTTTCAGGGTTAGGGGAATGATACCTGTTATTGTTACTGTTTTTGGCATATTGAATACGCCACAGGGAGCTTGCGAGGCTCTGCCCTGTGGGCAGAATACTCTTGGTAGCTTGCCAGACTCTCCGAGAGGCATATATAAATATTTCCCTCAATGATTTGTTACTTACTGTCTGAACTTCATCAAATATGGTGTGATAATTATGGAAAATGGGTAGAAAGTGTCTTATTAAGTGTTGGCAGGAGGTGGCTTATTGGTGTGACCCCTGGGTCACCAGAGACTGGGATAAGTAGGCATAGGATCTCTGCTCTCTGGTCCCTCCCAATGAATCCAGAGTCCAAGATCACAAATTTCCATATTACCTGAGTTCTGTGGGACTTTGCTCATGTGTGAGATTTGGCTCTAGTGTGTGGAAAGCAGCCTAGAGCATGGTGGTTCGGTGGTGGAGGTCAGCTGCCAGGTTTTACATATTAAAGAACAGAATTACAAAGGAAGACTAATAAAAAGTAGATAAGTGCAGAGCCTAGATGGGAAAATAAGGCAATTTAAGAGTGCTCCTGAGGTATCACAAAAAAAAAATCTAAAACAGAATAATACATATGGTATTACTTGGGATCTACTGTGAAAGTCACCTTGAGGAACCTGTGACCACTTCTGACAGATTATCTGCTATGAAATACAGAAAAGTGGCAAACTTAAAAGTAAAGATCATAACCCCATGGAAAAAGAGGGATAGTGTAAGGACTGCTAAAATGGAGTGATATGCACTAAGAAAAAGAAGAGATGACCAGAAAGCCAATACGCCAGCCTTAAACACACATTTACGAAAACTGATCTAGTGAAAACTAGGTTGAACATCCAGAGTCAACATTTTTTTTTAATTGTTTTAGTCCCTCAAAGTTGATCTACAAGGTATGCAAGGAAATTCCATAATTTTATAATGGGAAGATTCCTCACTCCCACCGCCAAAGGTAAATTTCACCATTCTAAATAAGGGTCAAAAATTCGGCATTGAAGGACATTTGCCTAGCTTATTCCTATATATAAACACACCTAATCCACACACGGCTCGTTGCAAGCAACAAAATGAGATGCTGGAGTCAGAAAGATTTTCAGAAATGATGGTACGTTGGGGCCATATAGCTGAGTTGAGAGCTTGCCTTGCATGCAGCTGGCTTGCATGCATCCAATTCCCAACGTCCTATATGGCCCCACAAGCCCTCCGTGAGTGACTTCTAAGTGCAGAGAAAGGAGTTATAACCACTGAGTATTGCTGGGTGTGAACCAACAACAAAAAATAAAAACAAAAACAAGAAAGAAACTATGGGATATAGACAACAAATTTACCATTGTTTGCCATGTCCAAGGTCAGTCAGTACTTTAAAAACTCTACTTGATTACATAGCAGGCCTTGTTAAATTAAGAGATAAGAAGTGACTGTGTTTTCGAGTTTGACTTAAGCTTGAAAGTACAAAGATTCCCAGGCTTTCATCAACAGAAATACCACAGTAGATATCAGGTATCAGGTCAGTCCATGAGCCACCATTGCTTCCTAAACTTGTAAGAAATCAATAACACAGTCACTGTCAGGTATAATCAACTGTGAACACTGGTAGTGGAGCACTGGTCTGCCTATTCTTCTTCAGCTTCACGACTCAGTAAATCATGACTGCAAATTCCCAACAGCTTCCAAAACAACATGAACTCAGAGCCTCAACACCTGCATCAGAATTAATAGAGACTACCACCCAGCTTTGCACAAAAGCAGAACTTCATTCTAGACCTCACAAACCACCAGTTACACTGATGATGAAGAACTCACATCATTAATGGATGGAAACAGAAAAAAAGTAAGTATTTCATGAGTTGAAGCTCTCTAAATTCCTTTATGCAGACTTTCTTGTGACAATGTTGAGGTTTTCCACTGAAATAAGAAAGCAATAAAAGAGAGCTCACAGAGCTTATTAAAACAGGCCAATTTTTCAAATGAAACCATTACAACTCAGAAGGTAAAAATTGAATATACATTAAGTAGAATACCATTAAATATTAGCAAAACGGTAGGGTGTTTGCCTTTCACACAGCCTACCGTTGTTTGATTCCTCCACTCCTCTCAGAGAACCTGGCAAAGCTACCGAGAATATCACGCCCACACAGCAGAGCCTGGCAAGCTACCTGTGGCATATTGGATATGCCAAAAACAGTAACGATAAGTCTCACAATGAGAGATGTTACTGGTGCCCACTTGAAAAATCGATGAGCAATGGGATGACAGTGACAGTGATAGTGACTGTTAAATATTGTTGAATTTTATTTCAACAATCTTGAATTTTTATATATTAACTTGTATAGCATATTCAAATTTTGTAATTTTTTCTTCACTTAATATAAGCCCCATACAGTGCCAAAAATGTGACTTAGTTATGGAGCACATGCCTTATATGTGTCAGGCTCTGAGTTAGAACCCTAGAACTGAAAAAAGAAAAAGGGAAAAAAAAAACAGTAAATAACATTTTTGTAATTAAAAATAAACCTCCGCAGAACTATAGGTTAAGTCAGTATGGAACTTTTTAAACAAACAATAGCATAGCTGATTAAAAAGGGCCTAAAAGGGCAAGACTTCATTTTACTTCAAGAAGTAAAGACCACTTTAATAAGTTGAAAAATATTTGAGATTTTCTAGTTTGACTCTTTCATATTAACTCTTACTTGTTTTCTCTATATATACTCATTCTAATAATCAAAAAAGTTATGAGGTAAGCACATTCTATGGACTTTTTTCTCCACTTTCCCTCTTCATGGGCCTACATATAGAAACAGTGTATAACATGTAATTAAGTTTTCTAATTATACTTGATCTGTAAAACTCTAAATCTCCTTTTTAAAGAATATAAAACAGAACATGCATTGTCAAATATACAAATACAAAAACCACATTTTATAGCATACATAATTTGTTTATAAAAATAAATGAAACATTAAAAATTCATATGCATATCTAATAAGGGACAATTATCTTGAGCCAGTGAGATAGTAAGACACTTGTCCTACATAAGCTTTGAACCTCTGCATTGCTTATGTTCCTGTGAGCACTGTGAGGTATAAGTCCTGAGCATGGAGACTTAAGTAGAACCTGTATACCATCAGGTATGGCCCAATGAACCCTAAGGAGGCTGATAATCAAAATTTCTAAGTATTCAGAAAAGTCAACAATAATATTAAAAGGAATTCCATCAAAATTTGAAAGAAGAAATGAATGGATAGTTCTTAATAATAGTTCTATGAAACATATATACAGAAATAGTTAATCGCAAATTATTATCAAAGATTACATATCTGTAATTTAATGAATTCTAGACCCTACTAGAATATTTTTATCAAAAGACCAGAAAGAAGTGTTTGTAATGACATGTAAGTAAAGCTAACCTTCAAATATTGCTGGTTGAAATGTAAATGGGTCCAGACTCTGGCAAGCAATACAGCAGTTTCGCATGATGTTAAGCATAGACTTACTTTGTGCTTTAGCAATATTATTACTAATTAAATACCCAAAGAATACAAAAGTGCTATTTTTAAAGGATAAATTCATTGTTATGTCATTTGAAGTTCCATTTACAAGGAATTTGGGTAACATCCCAAATACCTGGTTCATAGAAGGGTATATGAAGATGTGGTTTCTATAAACATTTGAATACTGCTTAAAATAAATAAATAAATTAACTTTAATAACATGGTTAGATATTTTTGCATAATATTAATCAAAAAATAAATAAAGAGAAATGTAGGTACCTAATGAGCTGACTCACTCACATGTGTTACAGAATAAAACAAGAGAACAGATAAAAACTTACCCAAAGCAAATACTTGGATCTGGGCTCTACAGAACTGCACCTGCCATAAGAATGAGGGTGAAGTAAGCATAAAGGGTAGAAGTAGTTCAATGGATTGAAGTAGAAGAATATCAATATGATACCGATATGCATGATGTAACTAGCACAGTAACATGTAGTATAATGATGTAACAAGTTGCTTTATAAGAGATGTAAAAATATCAATCCAAAAACATACAATGATATGATCAAAGTTACCTCAATAATTGATAAATGGATGTGCATGCATTGAAGGAAAATAAAAATAAATAATTATATTATTTTATAACTTCTTGTTCTGTAATTCCATTAAGTTTACTAGTAAGCCATTTAGCATATTAAATCATATAGTTGTGTAATTTTTCAAATCAGCGGGATTGTAAAACTCACTTGTGTTCTAATATATTTGAAAAGAATATTTTATTATACTGAAACTCATATGAATCACATAATTTCAGCAACTTTTTTGTAATTCCATGTGGATATATTGATAAAATGAATTTACAAGCGGGTGATGTCAAAACCAAGGGTGACACAGAATAGATATTTTTCAAAAAGTTGTGAATTTAATTAAATTTTCATTCAGTGCAATGCTTATGACAACATATTTATTGCTCATTCCATGTCCTGCTGTGCAATAAGACGCAACAGACAGTAAATATGGAATTAAATGCCAATAGGTTGCAGCTTTGTAAACACATAAAACACAAAATGGCATGAAAACACTTGAGTCCTGCTGATTCCTAATTGTCATTTGCAGCACACTTTATTCTGCATTGCTTTAAAGGAGCCAGTATTACATTATACGCTACTTTGTACCTAAGAAAAACAATTTTAATTATAATATCTTAGATTGCATAATTTATTTTAATATAGCTAATAAAATTTATAGTCAATAATTAAGGTCAGATGCCAAATTTCATTAAAAAGTCTGTTAGCTACATCAGGAGTGGGAGGAATACTGCTCAGGAAAATCATTACAGGTTTCTTAAAAGATTTCCATTTTTGTTAGCAATCCATTGTGGAAAATATTGTCAAAAGTTATCTTAGTTCTATTATTTATATTTATTTACTCTTAATTTACTTAAATTTGTCATTATTTAGGAAATGCATTCACTGAGTTTAATAAGAGTTGTGACAAGAAGTCAAGTATAAACTCAAGTACATCTGTGATTTCCCTAAAATTTTTCCTGAGATTGGCAAATATGTATGGGTGATGGGAGGAGACTTCTAAATATGCCCAAGGCAAATGACATCATGTCAGGAGAGTATCCTCTCATGAGTATTTTTTTTGAGGGGTCTGAAAACAATAACTCCATTACTAATCTATTTGTTGAGGTGACATGGGTTTAATCAAGGGTCTCACATTGTGGAAAGAAAGTGCTCCAGGTGAATCACTTTCTGGAACTATGCTTAAAATTTTTTTCAGTATGAATTTTTGATTAGATCAACTTTGCTTTTGTCTCTCTTATTATGACATTTCTTTTCTCTCACTGTTTTCTGCAGCACATCACTGTCCTGTTCATAAATGCATGCATCGCATATTCTTGCTCTGCAAGCTCTAAGAGCTCCAAATATCAGCAAGCTCCAAATATTCCACCAAATTATAATAAGAGTCGCTACATTGTAATAGGAGTAGTTAACTTTCTAACAAAATACATTATTTTAAATGAAATAGTAAGGGTTTAAGAGTCTACCACTCAAGTACCAATATTCTTCTAGCACTATCCATTCTATTTATTGTATACACTTCAAAACCTACAATCACACCAACGGCCAACATCCAGAGACATAAAACCAAGCTCCCAGAAGAGAGCTACGCAGAGAGTCTCTTGCCCACGTGCCTGGCAGTCTTCCCCGGGGCCCTCGGAGGAGGTCAGCTTTGGTTCCCCTCCCCGAGCAGAGCTCCAACGGTCCAAGACCTATAGAGCATAGCCACAGTCATGCTCAAGGCCCCTCTCCACATGTTCAGACAGCCTTATGCTTGAAAGTACCGGCAGAGGAACCCAAGTGTGTGGGACCCAGGTCTGAGACCTCCAAGTCTGCTTCGAGAGCCTGGCAAGCTACTGAGAGTTTCCTGCGCACATGGGAGAGCTTCACAAACTCCCCACGGTGTATTTATATGCCAAACCAGTAACAATGCTGGGTCTCATTCCCCTGACCCTGAAAGAGCCTCCAATGCACCATAGTTGGGAAGGACGAGTAATGACAGGCTTCAAAAATCTTAGGGGTAGGACTAATGGAGATGTTAATGAGATGGTTCGAGAAATTCAACAATCACCGGGTGATGATGAGGATGATGAAAATGATGATGATAATGATGATGATGAGGAGGAGGAGGAGAAGGAGGAGGAGGAGGAGGAGGACTTCAAAGCCTGTAATTCCAGGATGTGTTGTTTTTTGTTTTTTTTTTGACAATTTTCCATACAGTGCTTTAAAATAATCATTTGTCTGGCCAGTGTGGTAGTACAGCAAGGAGGACAATAGCCTTGCACTTGGCAAACCAGAGATTAATCTATGGTATCTTTTAAGGTCCCCTGAGCCCTACCAGGAGTAATCCATGAACAAAGAGCCAAGAATAAACCTTGAGAACTTATAGTTGTGTCTCAGATAACAAAAGAAAAACAAAATTAAAATAAGTTTGTCGGTAGAATTTTTTTCTTTTTTTTTCTTTCTTTTTGTTTTTGGTTAGAAATTAAAAATCATTTTAACATGTCCTTTCTGATAGTACAATGTCACCTATTACTTGTAGTGCCATGAAGGCAATTGGATATATGGGCCCAACATATGGAAAAGGGATGAAATAAGAAATTTGTAAAAAGTCAGCATTTAATAACAGGAATCCTCACTAAAAAACATTGCATGATAAAACATAATGAAATATTATGTCAGGTAACATGAACTCTACCAAATATAGAAATCAAGAAAAGCAAAAAAATAGGATTTTTTAATTTAATTTAATTTATTTATTTTTTAATTAGTGAGTCACAGTGAGGGTACAATTACAGATTCGAACATTTTGTGCTTGTTTTTCCCTCATGCATTGTTCAGGAGCCCATCCCTCCACCAGTGTCCATTCTCCGCCACCAATGAACCCAGTATCCCTCCCACCCCCCAATCACATCCCCCCACCCCACCCCGCCTCTGTGGCAGGGCATTCCAATTTGTTCTCTCTCTCTCTCCTTTTGGGTATTGTGGTCTGCAATAGGCGTAATGAGTGGCCATCATTTTCAGTCACTAGTCCACTTTCAGCGCGCATTTCCCTTACCAGGTGGGATCTCCACTCACAATTTACTTGGTGTTCTATTCTCCATTTGGTACGACTTTTGCCCAGCATGTGAGACCAAGTTCCAAGCTATGGAGTCAACCTCCTGGTATTGCATAGTACTATTCTTGGGTATTAGTCTCCTACTCTGTCATTTAATATTCTACAGATGATGCAATCCCTCTTTGTCTGTCTCTCTTTTTCGGACTCATTTCTCTTAGCATGATACTTCCCATGCTGATCCACTTACATGCAAAGTTCATGACCTCATTTTTTCTAACAGCTGCATAGTATTCCATGCAATTTTAGTATTCCATGTATAGATGTACCAAAGTTTCTTCAACCAGTCATCTGTTCTAGGACACTTGGTTTTTTTCCAGATTCTGGCTATTGTAAACAATGCTGCGATGAACATATAAGTGCAGATGTCATTTCGACTATACTTTTTTGCTTCTCTGGGATATATTCCCAGAAGCAGTATTTCTGGGTCAAATGGGAGCTCAATTTCTAATTTTTTTAGAATCGTCCATATTGTTTTCCAAAAGGGCTAGACCAGTAGGTATTCCCACCAGCAGTGTAGAAGGGTCCCTTTCTCCCTACATCCTCTCCAACAGTGGTTGCTTTTGTTCTTTTGAATGTGTGCTAGTCTCTGTGGTGTAAAGTGGTATCTCATGGTTGTTTTGATCTGCATCTCCCTGATGATTAGTGATGTAGAACACTTTTTCATGTGCCTTCTGGCCATTCGTATTTCTTCTTTGGAAAAGTTTCTGTTCATTTCTTCGGCCCATTTTCTGAAGGGGTTGGATGTTTTCTTCTTGTAAAGTTCAACCAGAGCTTTATATCAACCTTTTATCAGATGGTTATTGGGTGAATATTCTTTCCCATTCTGTAGATTGCCTTTGTATTTTGGTCACTGTGTCTTTTGTGGTGCAGAAGCTTCTTAGTTTAATAAGTCCCATTTGTTTATCTCTGTTTCTACTAGATTGCTTAGTTCCGTCTCATCTTTGAAAATACTTTTAGCTTCAAGATTGTGAAAGGTTTTGCCAACCTTGTCTTTGATGTAACTTATGGATTATGGTCTAATGTTGAGGTTTTAATCCATTTTGATCTGATTTTTTGTGCATGGTGTTAAGTGGAGGTCTACGCCCATTCTTTTGCATGTTGTCCAGTTATGCCAGGACCATTTGTTGAAGAGGATGTTCTTGCTCCACTTCACATTTCTTGCCCCCTTATCAAATATTAAGTGATCATACATTTGGGGTTGTGTTTAGGGACATTCCACTCTGTTCCATTGGTCTGTGGCTCTGCCTTTGTTCCAGTACCAGACTGTTTTAATTGTTACCGCTTTGTAGTAAAGTTTAAGGTTGGGGAGTGTGATGCCTCCCATAATCTTTTTCCCAAGACTTGTTTTAGCTATCTGTGGGCGTTTATTGTTCCATATGAATTTCAGTATTGCTTGATCCATTTCTTTGAAGAATGTCATGGGTATCCTTATAGGGATCACGTTAAATCTGTATAGTGCTTTGGGGAGTATTGCCATTTTGACAATGTTGATTCTCCCTATCCATGAGCAAAGGATATGTTTCCATTTCCTCATGTCCTCTTTTATTTTATGGAGAAGCGTTTTATAGTTTTCTTTGTAGAGGTCCTTTACTTCTTAAGTTAAGCTGATTCCGAGGTATTTAATTTTCTGGGGCACGATTGTGAACAGGATTGCTTTTTTCATGTCCCTTTCTTCTGTCTCTTTGCTTGCATATAGGAAGGCCAAGGATATTTGGGTATTAATTTTATAGCCTGCGACTTTACTTTACACATAAATTGTTTCTAAGATTTTCTTAGTAGAGATTTTAGGCTTCTCTATATATAGTATCATCATATCGTCTGCAAATAGTGAGAGTTTGACTTCTTCCTTTCCTATCTGAATGCTCTTTCTATCTTTTTCTTGCCTAATGGCTATTGCTTGTATTTCCAGTACTATATTAAAGAAAAGTGGTGAGAGTGGGCATCCTTGTCTTGTCCCCAATCTTAGAAGAAAGGCCGTTAGTTTTTTCCCATTGATGATAATGCTTGCCATAAGTTCGTGGTAGATGGCTTTGACTATCTTGAGGAAAGTTCCACTAAAACACATTTTGGTGAGAGTTTTCGTCATGAATGGATGTTGGATCTTGTCAAATGCTTTTTCTACATCTATTAATATGATCATATGGTTTTTATCTTTTCTTTTATTGATATGATGGATTATGTTGATTGATTTCCGAATGTTAAACCATCCTTACATCCCAGGATGAATCCCACTTGATCATGGTGTATGATCTTTTTGATGAGTTGTTGGATTCTATTTGCTAATACTTTGTTGAGGATCTTTGCATCGGTGTTCATCAGGAATATTGGTCTACAATTTTCTTTGTTAGTGGTGTCTTTGTTTGCTTTTGGTATTAGGGAGATATGTGCCTCATAAAAACTGTTCGGGAGGGTTCCTATCTTTTCAATTTCCTGGAAAAGCTTGAGGAGAACTGGCAACAAGTCTTCTTTACATGTTTGGAAGAATTTGCCAGTGAATCCGTCTGGACCTGGGCTTTTGTTTTTGGGGAGACTTTTGATTACAGTTTCAATTTCCTTGATATTTATGGGCCTATTCGTGTACTTCAGGCCTTCTTGGTTCAGTCTTGGGAGATTGTAGGAATCCAGGAATTTGTCCATTTCTTTTAGGTTCTTCAGTTTTGTGGCATACAGACTTTCAAAGTAGTCTCTGATGATCTTTTGAATCTCCTTGGTTTCTGTTGTGATGTCCCCCTTTTCAGTTCTGATTCAGTTTATTAAGGTTCTCTCTCTCTCTTTCTTTGTGAGTCTTGCTAGCGGTTTATTAATCTTATTTATTTTCTCGAAGAACCAGTTCTTTGTTTCATTGATCTTTCGGATTGCTTTTTGGGTTTCCATTTCATTAATTTCTGCTCTAAGTTTTATTATTTCTTTCCTTCAATCTGGTTTGGGTTCCTTTTGCTGGTCTGCTTCTAAGATCTTGAGCTGTGAAGTGAAGCTATCTATATAGGCCCTTTCTTCCTTACTTAGCAAAGCTTGCAGAGCTATAAATTTTCCCCTTAACACAGCTTAAGCCGTGTCCCATAGGTTCTGGTAGCTTGTGTCTTCATTCTCATTTGTTTCGAGGTATTGTTTGATTTCTTCCTTGGTTTCCTTCGTGACCCACTCATTGTTCAACAATGAGTTGTTTAATTTCCAGGTGTTTGATTTGGTTCTCTACGTCTGTTTGTGATTAACTTCCATCTTCAGTGCATCATGGTCTGAAAAGATAGTTGATACAATTTCTATCTTCCCGATTCTATTAAGGCATAATTTGTGGCCCAGAATGTGGTCTATTTTGGAAAATGTTCCATGTGTGCTGGAAAAGAATGTGTATTCTTTCTTTTTGGGGTGTATAGCCCTGTATAGTCTATTAGCCCTGTCTCCTCCATTTCTTCCTTCGAGCCATTGTTTCCTTGCTGAGTGTTGTTCTTGTCGACCTGTCCAGAGGTGATAAGGCAGTGTTTAAGTTTCCAACTACTATCATGATGCTAGTTATGTCCCGCTTAAATTCTGTTAGAAGTTCTTTTAAGTATTTTGCTGGTAGTTCATTAGGTGCGTATGTTTAAGAGTATGATTTCTTCCTGTTGTACATATCCCTTGATGTATAGAAAATGGTCTTTGCTGTCTCTTCTGATCTTTTTCAGCCTGAAATCTATGTTGTTGGATACTAGTATGGCCACCCCACATTTTTTGAGGGAGTTTTTTGCTCGCAGGATTGTTTTCCATCCTTTGACTTTGAGTCTGTGTTTGTTCTGGCTATTTAGATGTGTTTCTTGTAGGTAGCAGAAATTTGGGTTTAGTTTCCGAATCCATTTTGCCACTCTGTGCCTCTTGATTGGTGCATTTAAACCATTAATATTGAGAGAAATTATTGTCATGAGATTTTGTGCAATCTTTCTGTAGGGTTTGTTTTTTTGGTAGGGTTTTTCCTTGTCTTATAATCGCCCTTTTAGTCCTTCTTTTAAGTTTGGTCTTGAGTCTATGAAGTTCCTGAGCTATTGTTTCTCCGTGAAATAGTGAAGGGTTCCTTCAAGTTTAACTGAGAGTTTAGCCGGGTAAAGTATTTTTGGTGAGGTGTTTATTTCATCATTTCATTAAGTTTTTTCACTATATCCCACCATTGTCTTTGGGCTTGGAAGGTTTCCTCTGATAGGTCTGCTGTGAATCTAAGGGGTGCTCCTTTGTATGTGATTTCCTTCTTTGATCTTACTGCTTGCAGTATTGTGTCTCTATCCACGGCATCCATCTTTCTGACTATGATATGCCTTGGGGATTTTTTATTTGGGTCCCTTTTGGCTGGCACCCTTCAGACTCCTTGGATCTGGATGCCTGCATTCTCCAGCTCTGGGAATTTCTTAGCACTGATGTCTTTAACTGTGTTTTTTTCTTTGGGATTGGTTCCCTATGGTTCTGGTACTCCAATGATTCTTATGTTGTTTCTCTTGAGGTCATCCCCTAAGACTCTAATTCGCTCTAGAGCCATTTTGAGGTCTTTTGCCATTATTTGTTGTTGCCTATATGCTTTCTGCAGCTCATCTTCAAGCTCACTGATTCTGTCTTCGGCTGTAGTCATTCTACTACTGAGGGCTCCTACTGAGTTTTTTTTTATTTCATCTACCGATTCTTTTAATTGTGTTACTTCTGTTCGTAGCTTTGAAATTTCTCTTCTCATTTCTTCCTCGATTATCTTGGTGGACGGTTCTAAAGCTGCATCCATATCCTCCCTTAATTTATTGGATGTTCGCTCCATAGTTGTTTTAAGTTCATCAGCCATCTTTATGATTTCCTCTCTGAATCCTTTATCTGAGAGGAGGTTGTATTTCTGGGAAGTCCCTGTTGAGTTTTCTGAGATCCTCTCTTCCATTTCTCCTGGCGGTGGGGATTTTCGCTGTTTCTTCATGTTGTTTTGGGCTTTACTGTCATGCGCCCTTCCTTAGCTTGTGAGGAGCCTCAGTTGAAGATGTGGGGCTATGGTTTCTTTACAAAGAACTTTTGTGCAGCTCGATGTGTTCAGTGACAGTTTTTGTGAAATTAGGCTAGGCTAGGCTAGTTGACTATTAGCATATGGTGAGTAAGTTGACCAGGGTATTCTTCAGAGGAATAGGTTATACCGATTGTGATCAAAGCCGGATGTATGGAATGGTAAAAACAACTGGGGCTGCTGCTCCAGAAGGAGGCCACACCCCCTTTTGAGACCACGCCCCCTAGAGTGAGAACACACCCCCAACAACCTGGGGGAAGAGGCGGGGGTACAGGATGGCGCCAAGAGGTAACTGAGAGCAGTGAGGCGGGGCTAGGGAGTGTCAGAGCCCCAGACCCAGGCTGGGGGGGGGGGGGGCAATAGGAGAGCTCTTCTTCGTTGGGCAGGGTGGGAAGGGTCACGAGAGGGAAATTCCAATTGATTACCTGGAGGAAGAGGCGGGACTCAAGATGGCGCCAAGAGGTGACTGAGAGCAGCAAGGCCAGACTGAGGAGCATCAGAGCCCCAGACCAAAATAGGATTTTTTTTTTATTATTTTTAGTTTCATTATTATCATAGTGAAAAATATTTGCATATATACTTCAATAATTAAGAAACAAAAAGTAAACAACAGAATAAAGATATATTTCATTCACATAATTAAAATGCTTAGATAAGTATATGTTTAGAATTCCAACTCTAATAACTTTAGAACTGATTTACAGTGATTGTGAAACAAGTAAAATTTATATTTTAATAATTTTTAAAATGTTTTAAGATTGAGGTATCATGCAGACCCTTTCAGCACATTAGTTAGAAAAATGAAAAATGTATATATATATTTATGTATATATATACTTTTAAAATAATTTTCATTCGACCTGCAATGGAGTTATATAAGGACTTCTTTTCACTTCTTCATAAAGATGGTAGTTCAATCTCCTTTAAAAATTAAAAGGAAGGGGCCATAGGGACAGCACAGCAGGGAAGTCGTGTAACCCAGGTTCAAACAATAAAACTCATACAATACCTAAAGCCAACAAGAATTGATTCCTGAGCACAGAGCCAGTTGTAAGCCCTGAGCATTGCCAAGTGATCCCAGAAAATAAAAAAGTTTAAAAATACTGTTATTAGGGGTTGGAGTGATAGTACAGCAGGTAGGGCGTTTGCCTTGCACATGGCCGATCCGGGTTCAATTCGCAGCATCCCATATGGTCCCCTGAGAACCACCAGGAGTAATTCCAGAGTGCAGAGCCAGAAGTAACCTCTGAGCATCGCCGGGTGTGACCCCAAAAGCAAAATAATAATTACAATAATGATTAATTAAAATACTGTTATTAAAAATTTTACATAAATTTTAGGCTGAAATTCTTAGTCATAGTTTTGTTATGAAAGTTTTGTGAATGTATTAAATATGTAAAATATGTTTTATACCTTTAATGCAATCCTTTATTTCCTATGTCATATGTAAGAAGTCAGTATAAAGTAGGAAGACTTTAGCAAGTACACTTTATAGATGAGAGTAGCACATTCATTGCTGCAAGATTACTAGCACTGGGATAAAATTAAGAATTTATTTCTTTGTTGTATTATTTTTATATTTTTCCTTTGGCTTAAAGAAATTTTAGAATGATCTCGAAAAATAGGAACAAAGCACTTATAAAAACAGTTCAAACAGTATTTCCCCCCTAGCTAGTTTACTTACTTTAGTAAGAACAATGATATTGCTCTTTTCTCTCTGACTTTGAAATAAACAAGGTGAAAATACAATACTATGAAATATTTCTGTTATTTTCTAAGAATAAGAGAACCTTAAGGGGCTGGAGCGATAGCACAGCGGGTAGGGCGTTTGCCTTGCACGCAGCCGACCCGGGTTCTAATCCCAGCATCCCATATGGTCCCCTGAGCACCGCCAGGGGTAATTCCTGAGTGAAGAGCCAGGAGTAACCCCTGTGCATCGCCGGGTGTGACCCAAAAAAAAAAACCAAAAAAAAAAAAAAAAAGAGAACCTTAAATCAATTATAGCAGTTTAATTATTTTATCTTTATTGTTATTCCTTCACTTTTCTTTTATTTAACTATCTAAAGAAAATCATGGCAGAGCCTGGTAAACTACCCATGACATATTTAATATGCCAAAAACAGTAACAACAACAAGATCTTTGTGTTCCTGGAGCAAGTAGACACCCTTGGGCTACACTAGCACATGAAAGGGACAAATGAAGATGTTACTGGAGCCCACTTGAGGAAATCGATAAACAACGAGAAGACAGTGATATAGTGATCTAAGAAAATGGACTGATGGCAAATCCCCATCAATGAATAGACCTTAATATGTAATTTTGAAAAAAAATATAATACAAAAACCTCAGTAAGAGATGCCAATGAGTTTTAAGTTTTAGCAGTATATATATATATATATATATATATATGTATATATGTTTGTGTTTGTGTGTGTATGTGTGTCGTGTGTGTAAGTCTGTGTACAGATATATATATACAAATCCAATAGAATTGGCATCAAATTAGTTAACACAACTCTGCTTTAAAATTCAAAATAGAAGTTGCTAGAAAAATTGCAAATTTTTACATCTTCATGCAGTTGCTGACTGAAAAACAAGTGTTAAAGAAAACAACAAAATATTTAAAGTGGGAAGAAAAGCGAGACTGCAAAGTAAGTTCAAGAAGTAATGGAGACAATCTGATGACAGACAATGCCTTTTAATCTTCATAAAGGTAGTTAAACATTATTTGTCTTTAGTGGCATATGCAAAATAATGAAAGGCAAAATGTTGGTGTTGAAATGTTACTGGATGCAGCAAGCATTTAGATTGCCCTACACATCTCATTAAGAGTAATAAAGAGCACCCTGCAATCATAACAAAACTGAAAATTCATGAACAAAGGAAAAGTAAGGGGAAACCAATTACTAATAGCAATTGTGGCATGCAGATAGAATGGTAAATAGCATGTTGAAGAAGATGATATAAAATTAAGAGATTAGGACATGGATTTCCATACAATTGTTTTGAAGAGTACAATGTTCTGGGAAATAGGCATAGGTTAAGACACTTGGCCAAGTCCCTGACCCATATATGGCCCAATAATCATTGTGATGAGTGATCCCTGAGCACAAATACAGGGTAATATCTGGAGAACACTGAGCATGACCTCAGAAACCAAAACCAAAATGAAAATAAAACCAAAAGAGACAAGAAGAAATAGAGGGAAAAGCATAAAATGACAATAGAAGAAGAGAGAAAGTAATGGATATAGTAACTAGACAAAAGATGAGACATTGACAAATTTAATTCTGTGGTGAGAAGCAAAACACAGTTTTAGTGGTCAAAATTGTAAATGTGAGAGTAATACTCCAAAATAACATATTATTTCCATCCTATTACTTGCTGTAAGTTACTCCAGCATCTTCGTGTTTCAAGTTCTTTAACTATGGAAGTGTCCGTTAGAAAGATTTCCTTATAGGATTCTTCTGAGACAAAGTATTATTTAAAACTATTAAGACAAAATTAATATTAGCACAGCTATAAAAAGTATTAATAGTTTACTGTATTACTGTATCACTGTCATCCCGTTGATCATCGATTTGCTCAAGTAGGCACCAGTAAAGTCTCCATTCGTCCTAGCCCTGAGATTTTAGCAGGCTCTCTGTACTCTTTTCCCAGCTGTGCCGCATTGGAGGCTCTTTCAGGGTAAGCGGAATGAGATCCTTCATTATTACTGTATTTGGCATATAGAATACACCACGGAGAGCTTGCCAGACTCAGCAGTGCAGGAAGGGTGTTTTCTGTACCTTGCCAGGTTCTTCGAGAGGAAGAACTAGACTATAAGAGAGAGCTTTGTTTTATGGTCTCTGGATCTTGGCTGTTGATGGGACTACAGGGTGTCAGGGGGCAGTTTGTGGGTGTGGCTTCCAAGCTACTTGAAAATGGGGGATCTGGGTGGAGGAGGCCCAGTCCCCATTAAAGCAGACTTAAAGATCTCAGGCCTGGGTCCCACACACCTGGGTTCCTCTGCCGGTTCCTTCATGTGTGAGGCTTGTCTGAATATGTGGAGTGGTCTTGAGCATGGCTGTGGCTGGGTTCTGGGAGTCTTTGGCTGCTGGGGCTCTGCTCAGGGTGAGGAGGGAAACTCAATCCACCCCCCTCCAACAGGCCCCACTGAAGACAGCCAGGCACGGGGTCAAGAGACTCTTAACTATTACTACATGTTTTTTTATTTTTTTACCTTTTGGGTCACACCTGGCGATACACAGAGGTTACTCCTGACACATGCACTCAGGAATTACTCCTGGCAGTGCTCGGGGGACCATATGGGATGCTGGGAATTGAACCTGGGTCAGATATGTGCAGGGCAAACGCCCTATCTGCTATGCTATCACTCCAGCCCCTAATACTTCTTTAACTACTAATAACTAATTAATAGTTATTACTCAAACTTTTATTGATATCATTACAAAAATGATGTAGATCATAAGTATCATATCATGCTAAGCCCTAGGATATAAGGTGATCTTCTCTATATCTTGTTTGTTTGTTTTGAACCATACCATGTGGTATTCAGGACTTACTCCTGGCTCTGCACCCAGGGATTATTAATCTCAGGATTTGGAGGCCCATATGTGAGAGATGGAACCCATATACACTTTACTATTACTCTAGCCTTGTGCATTTTACTCTTATTCATCTAAATCTCTTTCAAACTGCTAACAGAACATTTACATGAAAAATCTTGTGATTGCTTTATTGATATTAAAAATACCTTAGGCCATCTTTACACAAACAGTTAAATATATTTCTTTTAAAACAATATAAATGGTGTGTAATTAGTTGAAATTTGTATACATTAAATAGATGAAAGATGAATAATAAATCAATATAAAATTGCATAAAACTTATTACTAAAACAGGAAGGCATAGACTAAGCATTATACTTTACCTATTTAATTCAAATTAGCAACATTTAAAAGTTCAATCAATATTGTTATAAAGAACAAATTTGTGGGTATAGCAAAATTCATGCTTATATATGTCCGGAGTAGAGGCATAGAACATTTCAGCTTTGTTTTTAGTAAAAGCAGTATTCTTCCTGCTGTTACTTCTCTGAAGAACAAAGTGGTCTCGGAGACTTTCATACATATGTTCTATCTTTTGCAAAACATTACGATAGTCAATTATTCCACAGGATCAATTATATTAGAATCAACTGAAGTGGTAAGATTTTGTTTTCCTTTTCAAAAAAGAAATTCATAGCTTTAAATAATATTTAAATCAATTCTAACAGTTGTCTCAGAGGTAATGCAGAAAATAAGGTCATATGAAAAAAATATTATGTAGGAAATAATTAGGGATGAAGAGCATTCTAAAGTTGAAAATGCAAAACACTTTAATTCTTATGGGTGAAAAGCCAAAACAAACTATATTTACCTATGTTTAAGTAGAAAAGGATCACTTTTTAGGGAAAGGATTATTTATTACAGTTGCACTATTCCTGTGATGTATTGAATGCTTGACATTGTTATAGAAAATCAATTGGATCCAATCTGAGAAAGCTGTGTTATATGCATTCAAACCTGACAGCCGCATAAATCAGTGTGTTTTTTGTAAAAAAAAAAAAAAGTCAACCAAAAACAAAATGAAATTCATTTGTTTACTTTCTTAAGCCAGATGTGATTGCTACTCTATTTTCCTTTAGAAGGGATTACAAAACAAATTGACTTTGAACTGCCCAGTAAAGTTGAGCAGTGGAGGATATCTCTTCATAAAAATCTGATTAGGAAACATATTTTCAAAGCATTAGCATCTTGTTCATAGAACAAGAGTGTAGATTTTTTTCTTTCCTATGAAAATATAAACGTTTTAAAGATCAATGTAAAATATTCAGTGAGGATTTTTACAAATATCTACTGATGATGTGAGACAAAAATATTAACTTGCCACATGCTTACACAGGGTTAGAGTAAAAAGCCAAGATAGAATTAGGTAATGTTTAGCACTAAAGTGGATTGCAAAATTCAAAGTCAAATTTAAATCGCAACTTTTTTTTCTTAAGTTTTATACATGAAGATGCTAAATGATACAGTGAATTATTTCTGCTATTTAATTTAACTTAACTCTATATAATTTAACCAAAACAGAACTCAGAAATACAGCCAAATTATTGTTTATAATTCAACATCAGATATTTCCTAATAATCAAGTTTTGAGGTATTCTTCTTTGGCTTGTTTTAAGTACAAATCTGTAGGGCACCATAGATTTGAAAAGGGTGACTGGAGGTGAAGCACACATATGTGGATTGTCTGCACTGTTTCAGAGCATTTTTTGTGTTATTACTGGTTAAGAATATAAATTTTATATTTAAATTTACTGGACTTAATATTTGTTCTTCTTCTCTATAAAGCTTATTCTTCAGTCAAAGAAATTTCAATTCTGTGTATACTCTTAGAAATTTCTCTCATAGATTCATCTTTCTTTCCTGAACTGTAGTAATTTTAAGGTTCTTTTTTATCTATATGTTCTGTTTGCCTTATGTTAGGTGTAAGAATAATTTGAATCTCTATTTGCAAAGTAGGTAATGTTTTAAGGAAAAAATGTCATAAATAGCACTGTCGCACTGTCGTTCTGTTGTTCATCGATTTGCTAGAGCGGACACCAGTAATGTCTCCATTGTGAGACTTGTTGTTACTGTTTTTAGCATATCGAATACACTATGGGTAGTTTGCCAGACTCTGCCATGCAGGCGGGATACTCTTGGTAGCTTGCCAGGTTCAAAAAATGTAATAAATAATATTTCTTTATTTATTATTGCACTTAGGGCTATACCTAGTGGTGTTCAAAGCTTTCTCCTTGCTCCACATTCAGGGATAACTCCTGAAGGGTTGAGAGAAACTTATATGTGGCTGGAGATTGATCCAGATTAACTAGGTGCAAGCCAATGCACTATCTCTCTGGTCCTTAAATATATATTATGTTATAATATATCTTCTGTCCCTGTGCCAGGCTGTCTTCACCAGGGCACCTCGGAGTGGGGGAAGGTTGAGTTTCCCCTCCACCCCAAGCAGAGCCCTGGCAGTCATAAACCTCCAGAACCCAGTCACAGCCATGCTCAAGGCCACTCTCCACATGCTCTGATGAACCTCACCCAAGAAGGAACCAACAGAGGAACCCAGCTATGCAGGACCCATGGCTGAGATCTCCAAGCAAGTGCAGATTGGGACGGGACCACCTCCTCCCAGGTCCCCAGTTTTCCAGTAGCTTGGCAGTTACACCCAAAAACAGCCCTTGATGTCATGTAATCTCATCTACAGCCAAGATCCAGAGTCTATAAAACAAAGCTCCCAGAAAAGAGCAACGCAGAATCTTGCACAACAGAGCCTAGTAAGCTACCTGGGGCATATTCGATATGCAAAAAACAGTAACAATAATGGGCCTCATTCCTCTGACCCTGAACATGACAGGGACAAATGAGACATTACTGGCACCTGCTCAAGCAAATCGATGAGCAATGGGATAACAATGACAGTGACATTCATCTTATGTATACACTTCTGAAAGCTTCATCACAATCAAGATAGCTTTTGATATCATATTCAACTTTTTCTCCTATTGTTACTCTACTCCTTCTTCCCCTTTTTATCTCTAGAAAGTCACAAATAATTTTAATTATTTTTGTAGAATGTTTTGCAATTTATCTCATATTTTAATCTTGCATTTATCTTTGCTTAAATATTAAAGAATGACTATATAATACTAGTGCTTAACTTTCTTCTATATTTCCACAATCACTGTCATTATCACTGTCATCCCATTGCTCATCAATTTCCTCAAGTGGGCACCAGTACCATCTCCATTTGAGACTTCTCGTTACTCTTTTTGGCATACCGAATACTCCATGGGTTTCTTGCCAGGCTCTGCCATGTGGACAAGATACTCTCAGTAGCTTGCCAGGATCTTTGAGAGGGGTGGAAGAATCGAACCCGGGTCAAATGTGTGTAAGGCATACATTTAATTATGTATAATATATACTACAAATTGATAAATTGTAATAAGGAGAAAATTAGTGTACTTCTAAGTACAAAACTTCGTTATACAGAGGGCAGAAAGATAGTACAGGGAGTAGGGCTCTTGCCTTGCACACGGCTGACCTGCACTCCATCCCTGACTCCCCATATGATCCTCTGAACCCTGCAAGAGTGATTTCCAAATGTGGAGCCAGGAGGAAACCCTGAGCATATTCAGGTGTGGCCCCCAAATTAATAATAATAATGAAAATTATAAAGTTGATTATACAGAGGAATTAATAAAAATTAAGGGGATTTATAGTCAATAGCCTAAATGCATAGATTATGGATATTTGATATAATGTGCAAAGATGAAAAGTCTAATAAGTATATGTTGTGTTTACACATAATAAGTATTCACAATAATGTTATTAAACATTTTAATGAGAAAAACCTAATACTTTTAGATTGGAAGTATCACTGTGTCACTGTCACTGTCATCCCGTTGCCCATCGATTTGCTCTAGTGGGCACCAGTAACGTCTGCATTTTTATACTTATTGTTACTGTTTTTGGCATATCGAATATGCCATGAGGAGCTTGCCAGTGTGGGTTAGATAGTCTCCGTAGCTTGCTGGGCTCTCCGAGAGGGGCGGAGGAATCGAATCCGGGTTGGCCGCATGCAAGGCAAACACCCTGCCTCTGTGTTATTGATCCAGCCCGGAAGAAAAATTAGTACTTAGTAAATACCTAAGCTTAAATAGAATTGGAAACAATTTATTCATATAAAACATTACCATTACCTTGTGCAGTGCTTGTTCAAAAGTAAATGATTTACTCTGAATTTATAAGAAAGAGTCAAAGTGTCATGATACTTAGTACATTGCTAAATACATGTTATAAAAAGCACTAGTTTTACATTATGGAGCGATAGCACAGCAGGTAGGGCATTTGCCTTGCACATGGCCAACCCAGGTTCAATTCCTTCATCCCTCTCAGAGAGCCCAGCAAGCTATTAAGAGTATCTTGCCTGCAAGGCAGAGCCTGGCAAATATACCCATGGCATATTCTATACAGTTACAACAAGTTTCACAATGGAGGCTTTACTGGTGCCTATTAGAGCAAATCTATGGGAAAGAGGATGACAGTGATAAAGTGATACAGATAAATACAACAGATCTGCAGGGGGCAGCAATATAATAGAGAAAATAAGAGTTTACCTAGACCTATATGACTCACCTTTGATTCCTGTCACCCCATAAGGCCCACAAGAGTATACAAAAATAAGACAAAGAATAAGAAACAGGAGGAAAATGTAGAAGATAAAGAAAAAGAAAAGAGAAAGAAGAGGAGGAGGAGAAGAAGAAAGAAGAAGGAAGAAGGAAGAAGAAAGAAGAAGAAGAAGAAGAAGAAGAAGAAGAAGAAGAAGAAGAAGAAGAAGAAGAAGAAGAAGAAGAAGAAGAAGAAGAAGAAGAAGAAGAAGAAGAAGAAGAAGAAGAAGAAGAAGAAGAAGAAGAAGAAGAAGAAGAAGAAGAAGAAGATAGGAGGAGGAGGAGATGAGGCATAACTTGATGATATATTATTTTCATAGATCACATATGACTGTGCTCAAATGTTATTCCACCTCTGTGCTTGGGCTTTGCTCCCAGCAGTGGTTGGGCAACCAGACTGTATCATGGGCGAATCCCAGTCCTTGAGCATGCAAAACCACATATCATTTTATAGAGGCTGCTCCAATTTATACTTCTGGTAGCATTTTATAAAAAATTTTTAACAATGAATAAAGTTATATTCAAGATTTTTATTTTAACATACTTTATTTTGCTATTTAGTTACATATTTTACATGCATTGAAACATTTTCTAGGAACATCACAGTAATGAAACAACAGAGTAATGTAATCGATTACTTGATTTTGAGGATCAGATTTTGCTGAAACCGTTTAGTATTGTTCTTAATATTTATTACTAATTAAATGTTTAGCAAATGACTACAACTTTTCTATGTTTGTATATTCTACCTGATCAACCCAAGTCTAAAACATAGCCATCATATCTATATGGAGATGGAGAACTAAATTTTTATACAGTTTGTTCAGAGTACACACTTCATGATCAAAATAACCTTCATGTTAGATAATTATAACTTTAATATCATTTCCTCATATATAAACAATAACATTTAGTGACAAGCACTAAGAAATTTGCTCTTTGTATTTTGTGATTAAGTGCTCAGTAAATTCACATTCTTTGACATATATTTTTCAGATTGATTCACATGGATAAAACCATATATTCAATGTATTCATTTATATACTATTTAGTATGTATTCATATATGTGTCTGTATGAGGAGACATATCCAAATACTGCATTCACATATATTATAAAGCATTCACATATCATACACACTTTTTTCTATAAAATAGGACTTTGTCACACATTGAGTACATTTCAATGTGAAAATGGCTAAGCCTGAATAAAAGTTAAATCATTTTTTTTTTAATTTTATGCTTTCTAATTTTCAAAAAATAAAAGCCAGCAAATGTTTTTCTTTCAGAAATTTTCCACTCCAATATTTTGGTAAGGAAAAATAAATATATAACATAACACTAGCTTCCCATAAAAATAAAAATTAAAGGTTCAATGAGACTGATGGTTACCATAATGTTGTGAAAATTTTAAAGGAAAGGTTAAAAAAAATACATAAGCAAACCAGAATTTCTCTAGATCCCCCTAGGACCTCAAAATGAATTTTAGGTAAAATCAAAATGATGTCAGGTTAGAGAGAAACAGTTTCATAAATTTGTAGAATAACTTTTTATATCACATTTATGGTACAGAATTAATCTATATACAACATTTATGGAACATAGTGCAAAGCGATTAAATTTAAATTAATTGTTCACTCTATGTCATAGCACTCTGACACAAACTTTCAAAATAATATCCTATACTAAAAAGCCTGTCAAAAAAAAATCAATGTTCTTGTATCTTTTTTTTTTTTTAACTGTCAAAGTAGAGCAGAACACCTGTGAATCCCTATGGAAGCAAGGTCAACCACAAAATGTACAAAGACCTTTTTTTCTGTAGGCATAACAAAATGCAATTTTATCTTTTTAATGTTAGTCTGAGAATGCCATGACTCCTAGGGAACTGTGCCCGCAAAGCATCAGTTCACCAATCATTAGCCTCTGTGACTGTCAGCCACAGTTACTCAACAGGCCTGCAGTTTTATGTGGCATAAAGGTTAATATTGAATCCTTAGGTAAAATCTGAAAATGTTCTTGATCTTTGAGAGCCATGGGGAAACTAATAAAGTTTCAGCATGAAAGTTTGACTCAGCTCAACCTTATGGTCAGTGGACTGATAGTTTAAATGTCTAGTGACTAAAACTTAATGAGGATATCATATACAGGATACTGTAAGACAATACGTTTTGTAGGTAGCAGTTATGAAGTGTAATGTAAGGAAGCATCCATTGAATTTTTTCTCCTTTTGTAGTTAGCTTTTGCAATGCATGATTTAAAAAATCTGCTGAAATATAAACCAAATCACAAAAGACTTGGAGATATATGACCATGCCCCCTTTCTATAACTGGTTCATTGTGAAAATATAGAGGCTGGAGAGATAGTTCAACCAGTAAGGTACTTACATTACATAAGGCTGGATTAGCTTTAATGTCTAGGACTCCAGTTGTTCCCCGGAGCCTACTGGTAGAGATTGTGATCACAGAGCGAGGAATAAGCCCTGAACACTGTCAGGTGTTGTCACAATCCCAGGTCCTCAACCTGCACCACCTCCACCACCAAAAAAAAAAAAAAAAGTCAAAGTATATAAATGATCTTTAAATTTACTTTATTAATTTAAAAAACTAATTTGTTTGAACCCATATATTTTGCAATAATTATGAGGTACAAAATTACAAAATGTCATCAAAGAATGACAAGTTAAAAAATACTTCTCACCAGAGCCTTTATATCTTATATTTGAACTTACATATGGCATCTCTCTGTCTTTAATCAAAGTGATGAATCACAGTGAAGTCTAAATGACTAAATAATTAATCATTGAGTAGTTTTTTTTCCTTTTCACAAAAACTGGATTAATGTCAGTAGAAATAAAAGTTTTAGCTATTATGGTAGGTTGTATACCACACTTAAAGTTTTACAAAATGTTCAAATGGATTTCTGTTGACTTTACATGTAGGAATTTGGGAAACAGTCACTCTGAGGAAACCAAAAGCAAAAAGCTGAACACCAAAAAATTAATAATTGTTTTCTTGGATATGTGAATATCCTTGATTATGCAAAGTGAAGTACGTTACCTCAAGATCAGAGAAACAAGTAAAATTAGAGAATCACAATTTTTAGAAACTTAACTAATTCACAAATACAAACTAATATAGAATCCTAGGATCAGGGTAAGATATTCTGATTCCTAAGAGTTGAACTGTCAGGGGTTGCATGATAATAAATATTACTGAAAACATAACAAAAACAATAAAGCCAGTCATAAGGAACCCTCACACTATTGTGAATTTTCTCTCTAGGACTTTAACCATATTCCCTTAGCAAATATTAGAGAATAATCTCCTCACACTTCCATCAACAGAAAAAAAGAACCATTTTTGATATATACGAGCTCCCTAATCTCTGAACCCACAGAAGAAAGTAGTTAAGTTCAGTCTACCTACTGAGTATTTACAGAGGCTAACTGATCCGATATATGAAGCATTTTTAGATCTTACCCTCTTGCACAAAGGAAAAATTTAGTACCTATCTTTTGCTCATTCAAGCCATCCTTTCTCTTCAAAAGAGGTAGAAGAAAATCTGAGAAACATTTGTCAATGGCACAGTGCAGCAATATATGTTCACTCAAATCTGATACCTAATTATAGGACTACAAAACCCTTCTTCTCATACACCTCACCACAGGGCAATGTCTTTGATCAAATACATCATGTCTAGGGCTTACAGGAGAAAAATAAAACCAGGTCATACTAAAAGGAAAATAAAAATCTTAAAGAGATAAAGTATTGTAAATAGGCATGGTAGGGAGGTGAGATTCAGATGGATAATGTAAGGCATATCACAGATATGATATAAGAATGTGAACTGCTTATATTAAGCTAGCTCCACAGAATTTTCCACAGAACTGTTAGTTTCAGTACTTATCACGGGAGAACAAAACCTCAAAATCTCACAAAGGTGTGATGGAGAACTGTGCGTATTTCCCAAGATCATGTATTATTTATTTCCAGCAAATGCCATATTGACCATAAAGCATGGTAAGTCCATGGGAATTAATTGACTCCAAATAATATTTACTCCTGGGTATCCATCACATTTATTTGACTTATGCTTTAATTGCCCTTAGATTAATCTTAGATCCTTACACCCCAAAAAGTGAGGGACTTTGGTGTACCCAGAGCAAGTCATAAGCTACCCTGACTTCATCATAAGAAGTACGGTCTTCTCAGTTAAGAGCACAGTCATGGAACAAACTCTGACATGACACAAAAAGAAGTAACTGAATAAGTACCCTAATGGGGTAAACTACCCTGGCCTAACATCTGTAGTCTGGGAAATATAGCAGCATGTCCCCAGGGAAAGCCACCCTTTACATGAATCCAGAGAGACCATTTAACCTTAATCTTGGGTATAGATAAAAGTCTATATCTCATACTGTGTCCATATAAAATGACTAGAAATACTATTAAGAATTAAATTTAATATGATTGCTTAAATGAATTACCAGTCCAGGAAATGAGAAAAGAATATGCTCCTAGATGGAATTCTGCTTCTGGGAGAATTCCTTCCTCCTAGAAGAAATAGAGTGTGCTGGAGCCCCTGGTTGAAATTCTGTCCTGGGATGGATTTCAAAGAAGAATTTTCCCTGCTCATGTTAATGTTAAGCCACACCTATATGTAACTGCTGCCCCTCCCTTCATCATTTCTCTATAATAATACTGATTGGCTTGAATAAATTGCCACTGATTCACAGCCTATGGACTTATTCCTTTGTCCTTTGGCCATAAGAATAGTCAACAGCCCTGACTGCATCAGGGGACCCACATCACTTGGGATGGTGACACAGACAAATGACACCCAGACAAGGATGCCTCAGAATTCAGGCAGCTGGAACTATACACTAACCCTTTTATTGTAAGTCATTAGTAACAGGTATAGTAAGAATTAAAGGACAGTCTTTGTATTAACAAAAAGATATTGAAATATTTACCTCATTTCCAGCAAGCATCTTGCCATCCATATCACTCCATTTTCTGATTTAACATCCCACAAATCATCTTAGTGACTTTATACTCTGCGTGACTAAATCCCTAACAAAAATCTTGGTCTCTTTCCTTCGAGTTTCGGTGCTTTATCCAGTTATACCAGATGCTGTGATATATTAGTCCCTCTTATTTCTGAATCAAATCACCACACTGTATCACTGTATCACTGTCATCCCATTGCTTATCAATTTGCTCCAGCGAGCACCAGTAACATCTCCATTGTGAGACTTGTTGTTACTGTTTTTGGCATATCAAATATGCCATGGTAGTTTGCAAGGCTCTGCATTGAGGGCAAGATACTCTGAGTAGCTTCCTGGGCTCTCCAAGAGGGTTGGAGGAATTCAAACTTGGGCCGGCTGCGTGCAAGGCAAAACGCCTTACCTACTGTGCTATCGCTCCAGTCTGTAAATCACCACACTATTTGGCTAATTTCTCTGGTTCTTCTTTTATTAACAGACATTATTTACAATTATAATGGATTTCTCTTTCTATAAAATAAACTTGGTTATCTGTGATTTACTATTATTACTTTAAATTCTACATGGTTAACATTACTTTCTTTTTGAAAGATACATTTTGTTAATATGTTTCTTGAACTTGTTAAGAAAAAAAAATTAAAAAAGCTAAACACCTTTGGGTCCAATTTCTAGCATCCCAAAATCACTTTGAGCATGATTAACACAACAAATCCCAATGTGCTAATTTATGGAAATCATAAGAGAAATTAGAACTTGGAAATAACAAAATTATATCATTTGGTACATACTTGTTACGTAAACAATATGTTGAGAACAATGTCACACAGAAAATATGTAAACTGGGATAATAAATGGACAAATATTAATTTGTTAAACCAGTTCTAGCAGTTATCTCCAATATGCTTTCATTTTTTTCATCCAACAAGAGATTTTGACATAATATCTCAGTCTGGGACTTGTCTTCTTAGATAAATTCTATATTTCTCCATCTCACTATAACTATATGAAACCATGTAATTGAACTATGACCAGTGGAATGTAAGTAGAAGTGTTACGAGTAATTTACACATGTTAATTAAAATATTAAATTAAATTATTTTGTAACTTATTTTAAAAAATAAAATGTTTTGTAACTTATTTTAAATAAATAAGATATTATTTAAAAATATATCTTTTTGGATCACACTCAGTGATTCTCAGGGGTTACTCCTAGCTCTGTACTCAGGAATTATTTCTGGCAGTGCTTGGAGGGACAATATGGACAATATGGAATGCCAGGGATTGAACTCCCATTGGCACAAGCAAGGCAAACACCCTAGCTGCTGTACTATCTCTCTGGCCCCTATAGCTATTTTATATTCATGTTTTAGTCCTTCTCAATGATCAGGAATTCAGAAATAGTAGTGAGTGATTATGAAACAGAGCATATATTGGCTATGTTAAAAAAATAAATAAACAAGAAGATAAATCACAACTCCTTTAAGAAGATCTCTATTCATTCTGGATTCCCTCCCACCTCTGGAGCATTCAATAGATAAAGACAGAACGAACTTTCAAAATCCTTGAGACAATGCATTTGAGTCTCTCTGTTAGAACAGCTTAGCCTGGAGGTGACAAAAAGCAATAGACATATAAAAAGTAGAAGTTAATAAAGAACTGAACAATCAGAAGACCTTGAGAATTAGATTATATGTTCTCATAGAAGTTTGGAAAGAACATATTTACTCTAGGCAAGTTGTCATTGTTGCTACTAAATAATGAAGAGATATACTTGAAGTATATAAGAGCTCATCAGATTCAAAAATTGAAGACCCTGAGAAAGATTAGGAAAAATGTTCATTTGTCACCATAATAAGTTAGTAATGAATTACTTATGTTATCCACTTACTCATGTTTTTGTATTTACATATTTTACATTGATTTTTATTTTCAATATGCAAGTATAAGTAAATAATTTTAGATTCAGGTCAGTCATAATAACCATTTTTTAGACCAATATAAGCTCTTTGTGTTATGGCCTAGATCAATATATTTTCTCCCATACTGAATAAAATACAGTCTTCATTAAAATGCTTGTCCAAAGAAGACAAGCATTTATATCTGTCCAGGGTTAAAAAAAAAAAACAAAGAAAGCTGAAGTATTTTCTATGTTATAAAGAATGGTATAAAGTTCCAAGGGTTTCCTTTTAAAATTTAAAACAAAACCATGAGAGAGAAAGAAAGAAAATTTTCTTTCAAAAACTTTTAGGAGACAAAGTGTCTTGTATTGATGAATTGAGAGAACAAATTAACCACTTCTAAAAACAGTGATTATATTGAACTTTAGCACAAACAACATTGAAATATATTTCCTCAAATATCTATGTTGTTTTTATTTTCAATAATATTGTTTACCTTTTATCCTGCTAATATACTAATGTTCTTCCCTTCCCTAATAACTTTTATCAACTTTATCTTCACATTTCTGTAAACATTACATAAAATACTGTTGTAGGACAGAAGTAGAATTGACTCTAGAAAAATACTTCTCCTCATAACAGAAGATTGCAGGAGTTATGTATGCCTACTGATGAAGCTAAGCCCTTATACTTAATATTTTGAGTCAAATAATTTTCTGTTGAATGATTTGTAAGTCGTGAAAATGAAATTAATTGGGTAAAAAATTTTATCTAAAATATTTTTTTTTATTTTTCAAGGAATACATTTCTTTGTGAAATAACTTATTGGTTTATTTCTTAAAAAAAGAGAAAGATATTTTTGTTTGTTTGTTTTTGCTTTTTGGGTCGCACCCGGCAATGCAGAGAGGTTATCTCCTGGCTTTGCACTCAGGAATTACTCCTGTTGGTGCTCAGTGGACCATATGGGATGCTGGGAATCGGACTTAGGTTGGCCGCATGCAAGGCAAATGCCCTACCCGCTGTGCTATTGCTCCAGCCCTGAGAAAGATTATTTTTGACAAGTTTTTAATTTACCAAGAATATTTCAATCCTCTTAATAATGCTATTACACTTGAAACTATGCCTGCATTGAATGCCAATTAACACCGTGGCAGTTAACATATACTAATAATGAATTCCTCACTTAGACGAGATTAATATTGGAATTTAGTAAGCACTTATTGCATGCATATAATCAGTAAATAAATGACTGAAAAACAACATATGTGGCCTATAGTTATATTAAAGTTTGATCTGAATTAATATAATATATTGCCTATCGGTCTTTAAAAATAAATAGAAAAATTATAAAGTAGGTTTCAATAGATTTCATTTCATATAAAGACAATAAAATGCTTTGATATGTTCATTAAGTATTAAAAATGTTTTTCCCTAAATTTTATCTCTCAAACACAAACCTGCTTTATCTTTACCTGATTTTCCATTATAAACACTACATTTGGTGTTGTATTTTAACTTTATGGAATATGATAATAGAACCTTTGTGTCCATTATAGAATCTTAAAGATAAATTTCCCATGATTCAATTCACAGGAAAAAAGTCACACTATACAACTGTTTCTTAAAATTATTTTAAAATCTCAAAAATTATACAAAAATATAACTGAATTGTTTTTGTGTTACTATACTGGCAAGCTACCCGTGGCGTATTGGATATGCCAAAAACAGTAACAATAAGTCTCACAATGAGAGACGTTACTGGTGCCACTTGAACAAATCATGAACAACGGGATGACAGTGACTATACTGTCACGTTTTAATTCAAATACTGCAGCAAAAAATAGCATTCTTAAAATATTACAGTTAGAAGTTAAAATCTAAGTGCCTCAATATTACTTGTAAAAACTTTGGACATTTTCTACTCTTCGGAACAATAAATCTAGTGTAAATGAGAGTCAAACTCAAATTAAAATATAATATGCTGTGTTCTGAAGAAAGTAAATATGACAAATACCCATTCTAAAATTTACACACAGTAAAAGGACTGATTTGAGTTTCAGTTTTACCTGGACCGCATATTGTTATAATCAATGGTTATAATTACAATGGTTATAATCAACTTCTTAAGTCAATCAATTTTTTGTTTTGTTTTTGTTTTGTTCAGGGTTCATACAGGGCAGTGCTCAGGGATTATTCCCAGAAGGCTAGAGTGTGGGGGGACCATGTGGGGTACCAAGGTAAGCACCATACATACTGTACTATTTCCTCATTCCCCCAATTAATACTTTTAAACCAATAAAGAAACATAAATAATCCGAATATAAGTCACAATGAGTATAAGTTGTGAAATGTTTGCTTGTGAATGTCTTCACAAAATATTGGATAGTATCTGTAGGAACAAATGAAACAAAATTCAGACCTTTTCTAGTAAATTCAGAGAGGTATTAAGTGTACACTTTTAAAACTTTACAGTCAAAAGTCTTTTCTCTCCCAAGTCACTGTCAAGTTAGGCCATTTGTGTCCTCAATACACTAATTATTTCCTGCCAGCATTTTTCTAAGCTTACCCACAGGATTATTTTCTGTTTGTCCCACTAGAGGGCCCAGAGTTTTCTGGTACAAAAGAGATACGCAGTACATACTTATTGAATGAACTGTCTGCATTACGAAGGTAGGGGCCATAATTTGGTTTTCAGATTTATGAATTGAGACACTTAGTGTCCGGCTACTTAGTATATACCTGTTAAATTAAATGGAAAGGATATTAAAGAAATTATTAAAATAACTGTGCAGTTGTGAGTTCATTAAAGAAAGTTAAACCTATGACGTGTTTTTTGGTACTTGACACAATTTGCATCAATTTAATACTTTGTGGTTCTATTATCTATCATGTCTTGTTTTTGATTTCTTTCTCCAACAAGGTCAAAACAAATTATGTACAAGCAAAAAAGAAAAATATCTGGTTTATTGGAAGGGGACCATTTTTAGATATTTTTCTGGAGCCAGAAGAACTAAATTTTATGCCGGCCTAAGCTCCATTACTTTCCTGATATTTTGGATGCCAGGAATTAATTACTTGGCTAAGGAGACAAAGTGGGGTAGGTATGTCATGATAGCCATTTGAGGGACTGGAAGGGTAACTGCCCTTGCTGAATAAAAATTCACTCTGTCCTAGATCTTCCCATATCTCTGTGACCTCTTCAACACAATCTCTAGTAGCAGTCTGTGCATCTACACCTGGCTGCTTCAATAATCTCTTGAGTTGTTTTTTTTTTTTTAACTTTTAAACGCAACCAATGATATTTGTCCTAAGAAGCTAAAATTATATTTTTCTTAGCTATCAAAGAAGGAGATTAAATGAAAAAGGAAATAATATCCCTCAAAGATATGTGTGATTTTTGCTTAATGGGTTAAATTTTGGTGAAATGTAATAAAATCTCTGCAAAATGTGTTATTTTTTTTTAATCAGCAAAAACACTTGCAGCTTGAAATTAAAAAAAAGGAAAGAGAATAAAACAAAAAGATGATTTTAAACTCTCGAAATCTACTAACAGGAAATAAACTCATAAAGTAATTAGGTCATAATAGATAAAATGATCCAGTAGCAAAATCCCTGAAAACTGAGGATGAAGCCCAGTGTTACAAAAGTAGAAAAAGAAAAGCCAGAGAATTGAACTAAGAGCCAGAATGGAGAATTATCACTGGTCTGGAAATCTAATCAGTTACTTCAGGCGGAATTTTCTCACTAACTGAATTGCAAAAAAAAATTTTATTATCACATATAAGTGGCTTGCTGCTTATTGTGTGCCACTTAGTGGACAGATTCAAAACTTGATGAAATTAAAGACATTTTTCTTTTTAAAATAGTTAGAGCCATAACTTTCAAAATACTATCTACTCCCCTTAAGAGCAAGTTTACAGAGACATTCATGTTCTATTGAAATATAGAAGTTAGGGCTTGGAGGATGGCTTCATCGATGAGGGTAGAGCATACTTACAGTTCAGACACAGTAACTGAGTAAATTTCTTCTTGAATGACATTTTCAGAAAAAAGCATTCTTAGTAGGTTTGGTGGATTTATTGCAAACATGTCAGATACTAGATCATTTTAAGATAACTCAGATTTTCTAGTACACAATAGTGAAAATTCTAGTAATGGTTGGAATGTATTCTTTTTCGAACTACCTAGGATACAATCAGAATATGAACTTGTTCAGAATTTGATAAGACACTAAAAGAAATTGTTTTAGAAATAATATTTTGCACCTACTGAGTGTGATACGCCTGCTCTACCTAACACATTGAACTTGTTAGATAAATATAAGCAGTGCAATGAATGATTAAAAATAACATTTTCAAAGTTTAGTTTTAGAACTGCCTACAGAAGGAAGACAATATACAGTTCTGATGAACCAACACCCTATGTACTCAAGGCAAGGTACAACTAATATATCAATTTTACAGGGGAGACAGTCTCAGATGAGAAAATATGGAACTTTTAAAGCTATAACAAAGGTAATTCATTTTTTAAAAATTGTGATATGTAAAGTCCAAATATCCTGACTGAACAAGAAGAAAAATTGAAAAGCATTTATACTTTAGATCATTTTCTGAGACAGGAAGTATTCTAGCTAAAAGACAATGCGAAGTAAGAAATATAATAAGAGAGGGGGGTTATAGGTCAGGATGGGGAAATGATCCTTAAGTAAGAAAGTATACATTTCTCAAAGGGAAATCTAGAGAATTACACCTGTAGAGTAAGAAAGTACACATTTCAAGAGGTCAAGGGTTGATATGAGCAAATGCACATCATTTCCTTTGTCAAGGTACTTTATATAGATTCCCCAAACTGTTCACCCAAAGTCTAAAGTTCTTTGCTAGGGTTGTTGCTAGGGAAGACCTTGCAGCAGTACTGGGTCTTCTTTTGATATTCTTAGTGAGACCATAAATCCAATGTCAAGCCTCTTCTACTTTCAGTGCATGGAATTTTGCATCTCAATGTTTTTTTCAGAGTTCTCAGAAGGATTCCTTGTCTTAAAAGCCTTTCTGCCTTTAGGCTATTTTAGGATCTAGTGTTTTTCTCCCAAAATACAATACCAGGATCCTCTGATTGTTTCTGCCTACAATTACTTCTTTGGAGTAAGTGAAGAGTGAAGTCTGTATCTTTTTCAAAATTTAATAGGCATCTTAGAAAATTTCAGTGCTGGAACAATAGCACAGTGAGTAGGGCTTTTGCCTTGAATGCAGCTGACCTGATTTGATTCCTCCGCCCCTCTCAGAGAGCCTGGCAAGCTAAGGAGAGTATCCCGCCTGCAGGACTGAGCCTGGCAAGCTCAACATGGCATATTTGATATGCCAGAAACAGTAACAACAAGTCTCACAATGGAGACGTTACTGATCCCACTCGAGCAAATCGATGGACAACTGGATGACAGTACAGTGCTACAATGCTTAGAAAATTTAATAATTCATGCACAATTGCTAGTGTTGTCATCAGGTCTAGATTTTGTAATAATAATATTTTACACTTTTTTATGTGGTAGTATTATTTTAAAGGAAAACAAGGAGAACCGTGAATTGTACTTTTCGTTATATCATTTTAATTAAACCTTAATTGGGGATTTAAGATTGACATATTAGACCCTCATTATTGCATTCACTCATAAAACATTTTCTTTTAGTGTCTCCTCATCCAGTTCCAGTGCAATAAATTATACTGCTTTCCTTGACTATTAAAATACAAATTAACAGAGTAAGCAGGTTTTCTAATTTTTAGAGGAAATGCAAGTATGCATCCTGCTTGTTTACATTCATTTCAATATAAGTCAAGTACTTTGTTATCTTCAGTGTGTCAATAAGTAATTCCACAAAATCTTTTTTCCTTCCAAACTCTCCACTTTACTTGCATTTTTCATGTTAATGACAGATTTTTTAAATGAGCTGAGGATTTAAGCTTTTTTGTGTGTCATTAATTTTATGCACCTCTTGATTTACTAAGTATTCTGGATTCCTTAGTACAGAATCTAAGAATTAAAGCAGAAAAATCTGCCTTGCTGGATTTTGCCATATAAACTTTAAAAATGTTATATTTTACTTTAATTCTTTTTCTTCACTTAAAGAACTGCAATTCATTTCTTTACCAATTGCCAACCTGTGAAAAACTCAAGATTTTAATATACACATTTTTATTTAAATCTACTTTTCTGTTGTAGAAGTTCAAGTTCTAAAACTCTAGCAATCAAATGCAACGAATCTTTGAAAGTTCAGAATATTGAAAGACGTTTTATCTCCTTCCTAAATAATTGATTTTAATTTCCTTTCTTATGTGGGATCCAAGAGAACTAAAGTTTTCAAATTTAAAAATGTAAAATGAAAACTCATCTGTTGCATGTTTTAAGGTGTTAAATATTTTAAAGGCATAGTCACATTTCATTCCAACAACCCTGTTATGCTGTTTGTTACCCCCTTTTCCAGCTGCAGAAACCAAAATAGATTCATGCGGCACTTGCCATTTGCTTTGAGTACTATACAAGCATTAAGTACCTGGTGTTTAAATAAAACACAATAAAAAGCCCAAATATATAAAACACAAATGACCTTGCATTTTAGATATAAAACACACATAGTATCGGAAAGAGTATAGAACGGGTGAAAAATGAAAAGTCAGTAGCTAGAATAATACTTAATGTATGAAAGCCTGAGTGTACTCAATATCTCTGGATTATTTGTACAATTTTTTCACATTCTAGAGCCATGGCATTTTTCAGGGGTTTAGTAAGCAGATAGAAAATAATACTGAATCCCACCCCCTTCCCCCCAATTTTCACATATATACTCATATGCAGAACCGTTGAAACCATTTTAAAAACATCATCATAAAATGGAAGTCTCCGTTTTCCCTTGTCAGCAGTGTGATTTTTCCCCAAGACCTAACACACAACCATCTCGAAGTTCCTGTCTTAATATTCATGGAATTCCCCAGAACCTTAAAATTCTGTGCTGGAGCTTACTCACAGGAAGACTAAGATAATGAAAACTGCCTAAGGCAAGCGGGCAGAAACATTCAAACCAGTAAGATCATGCTATAAATTCTTTGCATCTTCTATAGGTACTTGTCAATTATTTTAAAAAAGGCAAAGAGTCTTTGAAAGGGCTTAACCAAAACTCCCTTTAATTTATTTTAATTATTCAAATAAAAATTTAGGAGTGAACCCCCAGTGATGCTCAGGGGTCATTCCAGGCTGTGCATTCAGGCATTACTCAAGTGGTGCTGGCGGGACCACAGGGGACTCCAGGCATAGAACCTGGGTTGTCTTCCTAGAAGACAAATATCCTATCCACTATACTATTGTTCTGGGTCCTAGATTTTCTTACTTTAATTTATTCCTATACCAAAAACTCCACGTGGGGAGTTTTTTTTCTTTCTCTTCTATATTCCAATAGAATGTTCTGCTTTATAATTTTGAGTTTGAATATTTTTTATTACTCAGTATTTTCCACCTTGAAAATATTGAAAAACCTGGGAACACTGAACCAACACAAGGACCTGCAATCACCGATCCTACATCAATAAAATGTTAATAAAATCTCTAGATTCATGATAGGTTTTAGAATAATGCAGCGTTACAAATTTGCTCATTGCTCTCTGAGACATAGTCAATGGTTTTAAATACAATTTTTTTCTGAAATTTTTAATAAATTTTAACTTTGGTAGGGTTTGAAAATTGAGGACAGCATATCTTTTTATTTAAATATATATGTATATATATATATTTGGGAGTGATGGAAAGATAGCACAGCGGGTAGGGTGTTTGCCTTGCACGAGGCCAATGTGGGTTCGATTCCCAGCATCCCATATGGTCCCCTGAGCACCACCAGCAGTAATTTCTGAGTGTAAAGCCAGAAGTTACCCCTGAGCATCGCCGGGTTGACCCAAAAAGAATATATATATATATATATATATATATATATATATATATATGTAAACACATATATACACATATATGTACATATATATTTAGTTCATTTTCATTGAATTACAGTAAGATGCAAGTTTGTTCATGATTGTATTTTACTTATATAATGCTCCAACACCCATGCACTCTCTCTTTCTCTCTCTCTCTCTCTCTCTCTCTCTCTCTCTCTCTCTCTCTCTCTCCCTTTGAATATTCTGTATTAGGATTTGCAATACATATACTGAAAGATTATCATGTATATCCCTTTACCTACTTTCAAAACTTGGTTCTTATTCAGACATAGTGATCATTTGTAACCATTATTGTCATACTTGTCCCTTCTCTATGCTAACTGACCTTCAACAACCCCCTTCCCAATACACACACACACACACACACACACACACACACACACACTTGTGGCAAGCTTCTAAGTATTGACCGGTTCTCCTGTCTCATTTTCCCTAGTGTTAGATATTAGTATAATACTATTTCTAGCTTATGCTAAGTATACTCTCTCCTTGAATTAAGGTACTTGTCTTGCATGTAGCTTGATAGTTTAACCACCCACAGCACACATGACTCCCTGAGCACTCCCATGAGAGATTGCTAAGCACAGATCTCCAATGAATGGAAGGTCTGACCCCAAAAGACAAACAATAGCAACAAAATACTATCCCCACTAGTATTAATATTAGTGAAAACTCATAACTGTCTATTTTTGAAAAAGTTTCAAAGCCTGAATACTTGGCTTCTTTTATCACTCAGTTCTCAATTCTTCTAATGATTTGTGATTCATAAGTCAGTATTATGTTCTTATTTATAGTCCGATTATAAATGCACCTTTATACATGTAATAGAAATATATTTGTATATCTGTATACTTTTATATCTGCAATCCCACTAACAGCCAACATCCAGAGACTTAAAACCAAGCTCCCCGCCACAGAGCGGCCATGCGATATCTTATAGCCTACTTCTCCCTCTGGGAGAAACTGGCAAGCTACTGAGAGTTTCCTGCCCACATGGGAGAGCCTCAAAAACTCCCCATGGTGTATTCATGTGCCAAAACCAGTAACGATGCTGGGTCTCATTCCCCTGACCCTGAAAAAGCTTCCAATGCGGATTCGTTGGGAAGGACGAGTAAAGAGAGTCTTCTGAAATCTCAGGGCTAGGACAAATGGAGACGTTACTGAGACCACTGAGAAATTCGACGATCAACAGGATTATGATGATGATGATCTGCATATCTATGTATTTGTATATTAGTGTATATTCATCTATTATATTACATAATTTGCATTTTCATGTGTGTTCTTAAAAAGATGTTTGTTTAAAAGTTATCACATTGGTTCTCTGATTGTCAAAATTTGATGCATAATATATTGTTAGAAATGCTGGTTGAAATACAGGTTCCAAAGCTTCAATCCAGGGTTAGGTTACAATTAAATGCCACTTTGGTATCTACATAGCTTATGTGCATAATTGAACTATTTAAGTATAGGTTTAGATAGATAGTATTTAAAGTACTTGTTTCCTTCTGGAGGTATAGACACACCCAGGGGTGCTGAGGGTTTACTTCAGGATCTATAACTCCTGGCAGGACTCGATGAATCATATAGTGTGCTAGGGATGGAACATGATTTAGTGGCATCGCCCAGGCAAGCATCTTGCCTACTGTACTTTTGCTCCAGCTCCTAAACATTACTTAAGATAATTTTGTAGCAATTTATATCTTTTTGAGATAGTTTTTACATTTCACTAAAGCTAAGTGAAATATGTTTATTAATCAAAACCAAAATGAGATGCTAATATAAAAGTATAATATTTTAGTAGCTTTCTGTGTTAAATCCATCAGTGATCAATGATACAACATCAATGAGCAAAACAGAAAATGTCTCAATGGAACTGAAATCCTAAGGTGTTATGGTAGCGGCACACTACAAACACAATAAAATCCTTGTGCAACATGTTAGGAGATGACTGTCCTCTTGAACAAAATTTTCTAAGATATAATTTCATAACAGAATAAATGTATGCGAGCGGTAGGGGAAACTCAGGTTGAAAGTTTTAGAAATTTGTCAACTTAAGCTTAATATAAAAGGTGCTATATGAGCAAAGATTTAAGAAGGTGAAGGGTTATTAGTACAGATTTTGCGGTTGTGTTTCAGACAGCAAAAACAAAAGCAACTCCTCATAAGTGAGATCCTGTTTTGTGGCATTACAGAAACAGCAGAGGGACTTTCAGTTCTGGAATAAAGACAATAAAGCAACAGTAATTGGAAATGAGGTCAAAGTTATAATTCAGGAACCAAAAGATTATTTCTAACTTTAATATTTATTTATTTATTTGAATTAATCTTTATTTTATTCTCTTTTTTGTAATTTTTTTTTTAATTTTATTGAATCACCGTGAGTTACAAGCTTTCATGTTTGGGTTACAATCTCACAATGATCAATGATCAAAAGAAGTTATTTGATAACATCTAATATTTAAATATCTAATAATTTCAGGATCCTAAGAAGAAGAATAAGGGCTGACATAAGTTTGATTGCTGGGAGCCACACTTACCTGTGGTCACAGAATATTCCTGGCTCTGTGCTCATTGTTCACTGCTGCCAGACCTCAGGGGAAAAAGAGGTGCTGGGAATTAAAACTCAGACAGCAACATGCAAAGCAAGCACCCTACACACAGTGCAATCTCTCTGGCCTTGAAATATGTTTTAAATAACTCATCTACTGCTCTTTTTAGTATGCTTCTTAGGAAGAGTACACCTTAAAAAGCGTTGAATCTACTTAGGAGTTTGTTGCAGCTTGCCAAATTTATGCAGGCTTGTATTAGATTTTTTAACAGGTATATATATATATATATATATGTATATGTATATATATAAACATTTTATAGCATGAATCTGAGATAAAGCCTTATATAGATGGTCAGAAAGAAATATAAGTTTGGGTTTACTTGAAGACAATAGAAACAAGATTTTCTATTTGCCTATCAGTCATTTAAAAAAAGACAACAGACTGAGAACTATGAAAGCAAAATTTAGTTAAGTTATTTATAAAGATCTTTTTCAGTTTTTCCAAAGAAATATGAGATTTTTTGTCTTCTGTATCTTTTTGTTCATTTTTGTTTACATAGAGATTATACCTCTGAAATAATGCTAAGACAGGTACCTTTTTCCAGGAGTTGTTAATATTTTAGTCTGAGCAGAGTTCAAGGGATTTGGTTTGATAAGAGCTAAGTGGCAGAGACAAATCTTGAACCCACATGCTCTGACACCATATTGAATGTTCTTTCTGCTTTGTTAAGGAGTCCTTTGGTGTTCAACTGTCTACTTTAATATGTACTATACTCATTTATAATCCTGATTTTAAAGCACAAGAAGTTCTAAAATAAATAATGATACATTTAACATTATGTATAGCTGTAAATAAGATTACTATCTTGGCAGAGAAAAGGAAAAACACAAGAATTAGTTATTAGATTTTTAGATATAAGATATTTAGCAACATATTACAAGTGAAAGTGTAAAATTGCAAAAGCTGATACATATTTTATGGTTTGGAATCAAACAATAGTCATATAAGACAGCTTATTACTTGAGTCCTCAAGATTCAAAATATTCTGAATGATGAAAGTGAAGAATGAAAAGCAAATTTTGCAGTCTGGATTTAGTAGTGTAGGCAACTGTAAAAATCACCTAACGTCTTTTTTCAGACAGGAAGTTTGGCAGGAGCTTTTCTTTCCACCAACAAATTTGTCTTCTGGCAGTAGTGATTTGCAACAGCTGCTGCAAATTGGTAATAATTTGAGTTCATTCCATTGTACAGGTAGGGAAAACCTAGCATTTAAAAGGTTTATAAACTCTGCATTATACTTACCATAATGAACAAGTTGTGTAATTATTTCCTTTAAAACTTTTATTGATATTTCCAAATTTAGAGGTGACTTTTTTTCTGGTCAAAATGACTTCTCCAATATAACTATTTGCAGATCTGTAGGACATGACTTCCTTTCCCCACACACAAAACAATAAAGGAATTCTGAGCAATGAAGTATGTTTTCTCTATTCAATCTTGATTTCTTGACTATTTAAGAAGAGTTGGGAAGTTGAAGATATCTGCCCTCTTTAAGACTGGTATCTAGCACATGTAAATTTGTTGTATTACTATATTCATTGAGATTGTACTTGAGCAATGTGACTTTTTAAAATCTCTTTATACCTATCATTACATACTTGGCAATATATACACCCACCAGTAACCTGTGTTGACATACTATTATTGCAACTGAAGTGCCTCCTCTTGAATTTTAACTTATATGCAAGCTGCCTGACTAGCATTTAATCTGTTGAATTCCAGATTGTTTCCTGATAACATATATTATCACCCCTTTAATTAGTAGACAAATTATTAATGTCATGAAATTTACCATCTGCATTTATGACATAGCCTTTTGATATAACTCTAGCCTTTTGAAATTCCTAATGTTGTGAGGCAAGAGAGAAAATTAGGTGGTTCAAAATCCAATTTGATCTCCAGAACTGAATATAAGCCCTTGAATACTTCCTGGAGAGATCCCTAAGCAGAGAGCCAGGGATACTCATTGAGTATGACCAGGTGTCAAACAAACTCCCTCTTCCACCAGAAAAAAATATTCAAACATTCCTTACCAAATGCTTTATTTTTCCTCATCAAATTCATCTTGAAGTTAACTTATTTAAAAATTTATGTCTTTCTTTTATATTTCTTGAAATACTGGAGATAATATTCTTCAGGATAATACAGACAAACAAATAAACTAAATTCATTGCCTGTCTATTCTGGTTATCACACTATTCTACAAATCAGAAACTGATCCAAATAGCCTACAGATTAGGAAATAGATGAAAGTTTATTCCAGGGCTTAATTTACTCAGTTCTTACCTTCCAAAATTATAGTAGTGTTAAAACTAATAGAGGGGCTGGAGCAATTGTACAGTGGGTAGGGCGTTTCCCTTGCACACGGCCGACCTGGGTTCGATTCCCAGTATCCCATATGGTCACCTGAGAACCGCCAGAAGTAATTCCTGAGTGCAAAGCCAGGAGTAACCCCTTTGCATTGCCAGGTGTGACCCAGAAAGCAAAAAAAAAAAAAAAAAAAAAAAAAAAGAAAGAAAGAAAAAGAAAACTAATAGAGATCATCTTAAATATCTTGGGGATAGCATTAGTATGATTTTGATGAAGATTCTGTATTCAAAGTTATTATTTGGACCAGGGAAACTGAGTCAAAGAATATGTGACTATATGTCCATTTCGCATTATTTTAGAATGTGATACTATAGTTACTACATGTAAGTCATGAATGGTATGATATTATAATAAAATAGCACTAAAGCACAATGAAAATATTTTAATAAATATTCAGTATGTAAATTCACATATTATATCAATACTTTCTTTAAAATTATAAGGTAGATACATATATTATTTTTATAGAGAACATAACTAGGAAAATAAAACACAAAACAAAGCAAAGCCAACTCTCTAAGAAGGAACAAATGACAATATTTATATTTACCAGAGGCAGATCACTCAAACTTTTGCCTTCAATCTTGGATCATGATGCAGCCAGCAATAGCTACTCAAATAGAATTCAATTAACTATTTGGACACATGTAGATACCAGTTGATGTTTACAGACATTTTCATATTGTTTGTTACTGTCATGAATTATTCTCTCCTATGGTGTCACTTCCCCTATGGTGACAGACTCTGCCATTGGTAATTCTCTCACATTGTGATTTTACAATGTCCCCTTGTTGTGATTGGCAAAGCTCCAAAATGGATATAATTTTTGGACAGTCTACTATAGCAGATTTTAGCATTAGCATGGTTTACTAAATTTATTCTCTAGTCCCAATGTGATGGGTAGTGTTTAAAATTATCTTCATCTAATCACCATGATCTTAAACACAGCATTTTTTTTAACATATGCAAAATGGTTCTCTACAAAGCCACAAGAAAAGATGAAATGTAGTGCACTGCAATCTGGATGGAACAGGAGGGAATCAGGCTAAGCAAAATAAGTCAGAGGGATAAGAACAAATATTGAGGGGCCGGAGCGATAGCACAGCGGGTAGGGCGTTTGCCTTGCGCGGGCGACCGGGGTTCGATCCCCGGCATCCCATATGGTCCCCCAAGCACTGCCAGGAGTAATTCCTGAGTGCAAAGCCAGGAGTAACCCCTGAGCATTGCTGGGTGTGACCCAAAAAGCAAAAAAAAAAAAAGAACAAATATTGAATAATCTCAATTATATGTGACATATTGAGTAAGAAGATTAGAGAATAGAAATTATTGAATTATGGCCAAGAGTTTGCCATGAACTATAGAAATTAGAAAGCCAAAAATGAGGATAATGGGAGTAGGGATATAAGGAAATGAACTTGGTAATAATATAAGGATATTGGTTAAGGGTTAATTTTTTTTTGATGATTTTGTGGTGAGATTATCTTATACATCAAAACCTCAAGAATCAACAGTAGTGAATCATGTGATCTAGCTTCTTTTTGTAATTTTTTTAAATTTTTTAATTAGTGAGTCACAGTGAGGGTACAGTTACATATTCACACATATCGTGCTTGTTTTTCCCTCATGCAGTGTTCGGGAGCCCATCCCTCCACCAGTGTCCATTCTCCACCACCAATGAACCCAGTATCCCTCCCACCCCCAGATTAAAATACATCAACAACAATAACAACAACAGAAACAAACATAATGAATTTTCTAAGGAAAGGATGTGGGTTGGAGAGAGGGAGAGAGAGAAACTTAGGTCACTGGATGAGGAATGCAGTATCGGTGGTTAGTTTGGATTTGGAACATTGTCTGATATTCTGTATTCAATAGCTTTGTAAATCACAGCTTTGTAATTTTGTCATGGATGGATAGGTTGTACAGGATAAGGCACAGGATAGACAAGTAACCCAATGTATCTGAGTTTGATTCTGCCACTCGGTGGCCTTCTGGAATGACAAGGCCTCCTGGAATGACAATGCCTGAGGTCTCAAAACACCATAGGATGTGGCCCTGGAGCCTCTGAACACTGCCAAGTTGGCCCAGGTAATCCCTGAGAGGTCCTGCCCAGTCCTATATTATAGAAAGTGAATATTGATCTGCCTGCTGAGCTGATGGGCTAAGTATCACCAGGAATGGCCCCTCCTTAGTTCCACTTGAGATGACACCTCGTCAAATCCCATCTCTAGCCCCTGTAAATAAAAGTGCATTATCTCTATCTGAAGTGATCGTCAAATGTATATAAGTGGTAAAATAAAACAAGAAACATTGCCCAAACAACCAAAAACCCGTTTGATCTTGTTCACAGAATGGTGAGAACAAGAGTGATGCAGATGAGCATAAAAGGGTCTGGTTAACTCTAATAGAAGGATATTTGCATTTAAATAGTTGTCATGATGTAGCAACATTGTACTACTAAAACATACAGTTTTGCACCTCTTTGTGTAAGCAATGTTATATTAATAAAATCAATCAGTGTATCACTGTATCACTGTCATCCCATTGATCATCGATTTGCTCGAGCGGGCACCAGTAACATCTCCATTGGTCCTAACCCTGAGATTTTAGCAGCCTCTCTTTACTCATTCTTTCCAGTTGTGCCCATTGGAGGCTCTTTCAGGGTAAGAGGAATGAGACCCATCATTGTTACTGTATTCGACATATTGAGTACACCACAGAGAGCTTGCCAGTCTTTGCTATATAGGTAGGACACTCTCGGTACCTTGCCAGGTTCTCCGAAAGGGAGAACTAGGCTATAAGAGGTCACATGTTTGTGAATGTGGTCGCATGGTTCTGGGAGTGTTGTTTTATAGTCTCTGGATCTGGGCTGTTGATGGAATTGCACAGAGCTGGGGGCAGTTTGTGGGTGTGGTTGCCAAGCTACTGGAAAATGGGGTGGGTCTGAGTGGAGGAGGCCCAGTCCCAATACACATATTAAAACATGTTGCATTTTTGGCTTATTTATTTGCAATAGATGGACTAGGAAGTTAGGTATGACATTGACGAGTAACTGGAAAAGATCCTTGGATTTATCTTGTAAAGTAATAAGCCAACCTACAACAGGTTAACAGATAACAGCAGAGAGTCATGAGTTGTCTGGGCCAATGATAAAAGATCATTTATTACTCATAGCAGCACCTAGAATAGAATGGTACCAGTGCCTTCTGGCCCTAAATTAACAGATCAGAATGGTAAGGGTAAGGATCACCTATACATGAGCTGTACATTTACTGGAGGTATATCACAGGCAAGGAGATCCAAGCTTAAGAAATTTATAGAGACTAACAGAAAGCCTGCCTATCTTCCCCACTAGAGAGACATTATCTTTATTACCTTGAAATGTAAGCAAATCTCTCTGGAGAGGAAAGAGAATTGTCTCATTTTTATTATCTTGAAATGTCTTCAGGGAGGAGAATGTCTCCATTTTTACTATCTGACTATCTGAAAGTGTAAATCAATTTACTTCAGAAGGAATCCTTATCTATATCTTTTTTAGAGTCATGTGCTCATACAAATATTCCTCAAAAAGATATTCCGACACACATGGCATTTTTTTTCAGTGCTTAAATGTGTGGAAGTACATGAGTGATTTATAGAGAATTGTCTTTCAACTTCTGATTTCTGTTAGCCCCTCTTTGCTGTAAGTGAAAATTCCCTATAGCTTTTTAAGAAGCCATAAAGATGGACTTCTGGTAGGCTTTTGTGCTGTATTATGATACGCAAACTAGGTTACTGGACATAAACATACATCAGCATGATCTTCAGAGATAGAGACCACCTGTCACAACATAATTTATAGATACACCTGCCGGGAAGGAGAGACACCTTAATAGGGTGAGCACATCCTTTATACGCTCGAGGCCCAGATTCGATCTCAGGTAATGCATGATCCTCTCAGTACTGCCAGGAGTGAAACACAAGCACATAGCTTCCAGTAGCTCCAAGCTCTGCTGAGTGTGGCCCCACATTAAAAATAAACAAACACACAAACATACCCTCAAAATATATCTATTTAATCCATGTGTTTTCACCCAAATCTTAAGAGATTTTATGTCAACACTGCAGGATAACTTAAGAATAGAAGCTGGCATCACTAAAAAGGTTAGAAAAACTAAAATAAACTGTCCTCAAGTATTAGAAAGACATCCGAATCATCCACAATTTAACGTAAATATTTAAATATAAACAGATCGGGCTAGACTACATCAATATAATGAGAGAAAGACAGTAAATATTTTTCGTGAAATACTTGCATAAAATAAGAACAAAAGTATGCACTTCTAAGTTGTTCTAGGTTAATTGCAAAGGCAAAGGAAATCTGAACATGATATTTAAACATTGTACATAAAAATGGCAAATTTTATTAGCAAGAAAACTATTTCATTGTAAAAACTTTAGGCTCAGCTTTCATTAACCAGTAAATATGAAACAATTCTGTCTTGTAAAAACTTAGGTAATTCATACTTTTAATTATTGGTAAGTGAATATTCTGGTAAAGCAACTTCAACTGTAGCAGTAATGAGTTGAGGTCTTAGGGGTTATGTTAAAATCAGTGGTCTGACAATGATGTCTGAAGTTTGACAGAGAACTGCAGGGAATGCAATGTTACGTGAGAGTGAACAACCCAGTAAAATGTGCAACAGCCATGAAAGATATTCAGCTTGGCAGCAATAGCAAACAAGAACTTTTAAAAGGAGATGACAGGCAGTCAGGCATATGAATCTTTAGAGTAAAGTCATTTTAAGTTTACTATTTTAGATGCAGCTTAAGCTGTTAAATATACTTATAATGTAATTACTTTAAGTATAACATATTTAAGATCTTTCAGGGTCTCACCCTTTTGATAAATTACACAGTTCTTGTTTAGGATGATTGTCAGCACAACGTTACAATGCAATGAATCTTAATGACTCCACCATTGATTAATTGCTTGCCTAATTGTGAAAACTGAATTAAATAAATTAGAGTAAGAAAAATCAATTTGTCAGCCTCACAGCCCAATTAAGTTATAAAGTTGACAAATACAAGTTCCAAGTTTAGGAGGAAAAATCATCAAATGTCTCTTGATGAGCCCCAACTTCGATTTACTTAGAAACCAAGTGAAATTTTTTTCAGAAAAGTTTTCTTCCAGAGTCACTATAAAAATTCAACTTGATAAATTTCTTCCTTTTAACGTTAAGATCAATCATTAGCAGTATCTCACATTTATCTTTCTCAACTGTCGGTTTATTATTATTCAGTTGTCTCATTCTACCCAGTTCCCCAAATCTGACAATTCATCAGTGCAAACCTTAACACATACTATGACTATTTTTTTTCATGTGAACTTTACAGTGCAATACCCCATAAGTTCCACATAAAGTCAGTTTCTCTATCAGACAGTAGAAAGTCGACATGATAAAACATTAAATTTATTTTGTCAGTCCTTTATAAATGCCATTGCTCAGCATTCAAAATGAACATTGTTTTCAACATGATTATTTCTGTCCATCTGCAGCCTCATTTAATCTTCAGAAATTAATAAAAATCCATTAATGTTAATGTTTATATTGTATTGACTAAATTCTGTATATAGTCCTAGGAAACTCACATGCAAAAAGTCATTTAGTACTCATAAGACTCATGAGGTAAATAAAATTATTTTGACACTTTTATTAATTGAGAAAAACGTGCTGAGAGGTTAACATTGCACAATTGCTAAAAAAATTAATAAGGAGCAATTACCTAAAATCACTACAGCAAGTTCATCAAGACTTTCATGGGATTTAGACACTTAGTCTTTATATAATTTTGTACCACTATTACAAATAATAGATATTATTGATTTCATGCACACTTATATTTAGTGTTATAATATACAGAATATTTTGATATTATAAATTAAAATATAATTTAGATGTAAAATTACATTTTTCTGCTAATTTTATAAGAAATCAAAACATTTCTGTGGTCTCTAAACATCTTTATATATCCCAGATTTAGTGATATTGTTCCTAAGATGTGCAAATTATTTCCATAGGTCTGATGTTGTCTTAAACACAATATCTAACAAGTGTTCTGAATTTTCTAGCATACCATCTTATTTTAAATTGCATTAAATTTTAAGGCCAGAGCAATAGTAATACAAGTAGAATACTTGCCTTGCACTGCGGGTTTGATCCCAACACTCGTTATGGCCCTGACCCCTGCCAAGAATAATCATCAGGTACGAAGACAGGAGTATGTCATAGCTGCACATATGTTTGTCACCCTAGTGTCTTACAGTGTCAAATATTAATCAAATTTCAAAAAATTTCTATTGTTTTTAATCTGTCCATCCTGATAACATGCTACTATAATTCAAATGATTCATATATTTTTAAATAAAATTTGCTCATAATGTGCTAGATAGATAATACAGCACTATGGTGGTTAGGCACTTTTCTTGAATGCAATACACTCCTGTTCAATATCCGAATGATGGTTGTATTCTGAGTACTGCTGGGTGTCACGAAAGTCAAAAAGAGAAAGAGAAATTTACCTTCATGAAATGACAAGAACTTATTTGTAAATGTTATAAATTGTATTTTATAGCATAATGGATAGGGCATTTGCCTTGCACGTGGCCGACCCAGGTTCAATTTCTGCGCCCCTCTCAGAGCCCAGCAAGCTACTGAGAGTATCCCACCTACATGGCATGGCCTGGCAAGCTACCCATGGCGTATTCAATATGCCAAAAACAGTAACAAGTCTCACAATGGAGATGTTACTGGTGCCCACTCGAGCGAATCGATGAACAACGGGACAGCAGTGCTATGCTATGTCACAGAGCAGTATTTTATAGAATTTTCAAGAATTATCTAATATTTTATATGGATTTAATTTTATTCTAAAATAACTTGGCAAAAAATTTTAAACTTGTAATCTACTTTTAATTTAAAAAAATGTAGCAGTGACATTATATTAGTTTGTGATTGGATATTAAAATGTGATCTTCCTGAGGGCAGAGCACTTTTCTTGCAGGTGGCTGATCCTGGTTCAATCCCTGACATCTTGAAGCATCTCCTGATTATCACCAGGAGTGATTCCTGAGTTTAGAGACAGGAGTTGGTTCTGATCATCATCAAGTGCCACCCCACAACAAAACAAAACAAAACAAATATGGTCTTCCTGAATGTCATTAAGCACACACATTTCAATTTTACTTTACACATTTTAGGATCATTTAAGGATCAAACTGAATATTTCTTTCCTGCTAATAAGAGCTTTTGTGAGAGATAATCAAGCAGCACTCAAAAGTGAGGAAATCTGTACTTTTCTCAGCTTCAATTTGTACTAGTCCTATTTACTGCTAAGTAGTTATAGTTTCTCCCCTGTAGGAGTTATTATTTTGAGTATATTTTACATATGCATGTATGGATATGTATGAAAATGACAAGAAATCAGAAAAATATTCCAAAGCATAATATGTCCTAAAATTGATTTTGAAAGACATTTTTAGTAAAGAACATAGTATCTACCCAATAATTTTTCATGTATGTTTTCCAAATAGACACCTGATTTTTCTTTATTTAAGGTACTCCAGCATAATATTATCACCAATGTTAAAACAATATAGCATAAAATAAAATTCCATTCACTATAATCAGCAGATCACTTTATTGGCAAATTTTTGCTTCAGCGGCTATATGCCAATTAAAATTTTACTGTACTTTTTTTACATGCATACTCAGCTCATATCTCAACTTCCATAAACCACTCATGAAATACAAGAATTTTCAGAGTCAATTAAGTCCTTTTTTGCTTCATTAAGTATAAATATATTACCAAATTTCTGTTAAGTTTTATGGATATTTTTAACCAGTTCAGATTTTGTTAAGTTGTATTCAATATAGTCGTTTTATGATATGAAATATGAGAAAGAACAATTCTAGCAATAAAAACTCCTTCAAATTTTATTTAAATATGTGAATTGAAAATGCTCTTACTGAATATTTACTTGATGATTTATGATAAAGAAAAGCTTTAGACTATAGTAAATATTATGTAGCCTGTGAATAATCCACTGATGTTTTCTGACATTGATTTGTACTATATAATATTACTTTACAGCAGCATCTATTTTGCTTCCTGACTGTGAGCTTTAATAAACTGAAACAGAGACTTACTCAATATTGCTATTTTGCAATGCAGTTGAATATGATATTTTGAGCACATAATGATTTAAATATAACCTAATTAAAGTATTTTTAACTTTTGAAGATCTAGATAACTCATTCATGATACTTCAAGGTGTGGATTATCAAGTTTGAACTCATTCTAAATAAATTGGTTTTTAAGATAAAAATTGGCAAAAATCTGAAGTTTTAAGCATTTATTAATATTATTTTAATGAGATGATTAGTTTTATTGATAAGTAATTATTTTGTTTCTTGGACTGATGATTGAAAAGTCACAAGTGAGGAAAATTAAGACTACTGTAATAAGGAGAGAGCAATAAAAAGTAAGAGACTTCAGAAAGGAGAAGTTCAAAAAGATTATGCAGAGGCTGAACACAGAGGATGCTCCAAAGCACAAATCAGAACTGTGTATATAGTGAAAGGAACAGGGAAAAAAAGAGAAAAGAAAAATGTATAGGACTTGCAAATTATTTCCAAAATCACCTTTGTGTTGATTTTACCAACATTTTACCCAAGGATACTATGAGTGAAAATATACACACACACATACACACACAGACACACACACAAAACAAACATATAAGAACACATGCCTCAAAAAAAAGCTAATATTAAGTCAAGTCCTGAAATTCGAGATTATGAGAATTTAAATCTTGTGTGTTCAAACATGTCTTTATTAGGATCTGTTAGCTAAGGTTTATCATTAGTGCACATCTTTTTGATATCTTATTCCTTTCTCAAAATGTAGGATGACTTTAGTTACTGTCAAGATGAATTAAGAACTATACTAGATTTATATACTTTCACATATATTAGTCTGGAAAAAATTTAATAACAAGTATGATTCTATAAAATTTTTGCAGAAATTTCTTTTAAATACTATTATTATATAGTCATGATTAGTAAACAAAATTTTATTAATAAAGTAGCACTGTAGCACTGTCATCCTGTTGTTCATTGATTTGCTCGATCGGGCACCAGTAACGTTTTCATCGTGAGACTTGTTGTTACTGTTTTTGGCATATCGAATATGCCCTGAGTAGCTTGCCAGGCAGGCTTTGCCGTGTGGGTGGGATACTCTTGGTAGCTTGCTGGGCTCTTTGAGAGGGACGAAGAATCGTACCCAGGTGGGCTGCAGGCAAGGAAAATGCCCTACCCACTGTGCTATCACTCTAGTCCATTGATAAAATAGTAAGATTTGATAGAAAAATATAAAATTTAGTTTAATAAAGTTAAGGTATTTTTTGTCTTAGTTATTTTGCTAACATACAATAAACAATTTTGAAATATGATATTTTATGTTTTATAAATCAATAAAGGAAGCAAAGAAAAACACTCCCATCCATAGTACTATTAACCAAGAATTCAGTTTTTCTGACATCACATATATTCAACTCATTAGTTAACTTGAATTTTTTTCAATGCATTTTCAGGTTTGATAAAAATTTTAGGACCTCAAAAAACATAGATAAAATAAATGTTAATTAAAAGCTACCGAGAGTATCGAGCCCGCATGGCATAGCCTGGCAAGCTACCCCGTGGCGTATTGGATATGCCAAAATCAATAGCAATAAGTCTCACAGTGAGAGATGTTACTGGTGCCCGCTCAAACAAATCAATGACCAACAGGATGACAGTGACAGTGACAGTAATTAAAAAAATAATCATAAGTATAATTTAAAGTGATAGTGATAGTATCAGAGTAGAACTAATCACTAGGAGTCACGGATGCCTGAAATGAGCACATAGGCCAACCTAGAAGAGACAGAATATTGTCTTCTCTGTCCTATGTTTATTATAACAATACTAATAATACTAAATGTCTGGAAACAACACAAAAGCTGGAGAACTTAGAACTGGATAGCATAACACACACACACACACACGCACACACACACTGGAATTGTACTCAACTATAAGAAAATATGTAATCATGCAATTCAGCACTCTGTGAATGGAATCAGAGAATATCCTGCTGACTGAAATCAGTCAGTGGGGAAAGGAACAAATGCAGAATGATCTCTTTCATAGATGAACTAACAAGCAACATAGTAATGTGCCAATAAATGGAAAATTGTAGCACTCTGATAGCTGACCTACAGAACTGAGTCTGCTTGCGGGGTGGGAGGTGAGAGAGGCCTTGGGTCAGTCATGGAGGCACACTGAGCCTCCGCTGGTAGGTGGATGTTGGAATAGTGAATGCGTATAAATTAAGAGGCTGAAATATGAAGCCAGGTAACCCACATGCAAGGCAAATGCTTATCTGCTGTACCATCACTCCAGTCTCTTATCTGTTTTAAAACAATATGACCTAATACAATAAAGATGTGTCAAACGTCATTGTCACTAGTATCCTTTCTCTTTAAGCTAGATTCTTTTGATTGGGAATAAAACTTGGTTCACAGATTTTTTTTTAATCCTCCATCAACATATGACCCTGTGTATCCATCAAAGTTTTATCTGAATTTTCAGGGTCCTAAGTGTGGAAAAGAGAAAAAAAGTCAGAAAAGGTCTGCCTTGCGAGACAGAGTATATTCACCTGTTGGATGATCTTGGTCATAACAAATGTGTAATGCACAGAGATTTCCCTAAAGATTCCTAACCCATGTTTAGATCTTCGTTTAGACCTTCATTTAGACCTTTAGACACCATGAACACCAATATTAACCTTTTCTATACATTTTCTTTTTTCATCTCTATTCAGTACAAATACAAAAATCCAAGAAGTGATTCCCTCCTATCATAACAAAACTTTTCTTTCCACATCTGTGTATATCTTCACCATCATCGTCATCATCATCATCATCATCATCATCATCATCATCATCATCATCATCATCATCATCATCATCCCGTTGATTATTGAATTTCTCGAGCGGTCTCAGTAACATCTCCATTTGTCCTAGCCCTGAGACTTTAGAAGCCTCTCTTTACACATCCTTTCTAATGGTGCCGCATTGGAGGCTCTTTCAGCATCAGGGAAATGAGATCTATCATTGCTACTGATTTTGGCATATGAATGTGCCACGGTGAGTTTGCAAGGCTCTCCCATGTGGGCAGGAAACTCTCGGTAGCTTGCCAAGTTCTCCCAGAGGGAGCTTCCAGGAGCTTAGTTTTATAGTTCTGGGTGTTGGCCTTTGGTGGGATTACACGGTGCCGGGGGAAGTCCCTGGGTGTGACTGCCTAGCTACTGGAAAATGTGGGATCTGGGCAGAAGAGTCCCAGTCCCGAACCGAGCAGGCTTGGAGATCTCAGTCCCAGGTCCCACACACTTGGGTTCCTCTGCTGGTTCCTTCATGTATGAGGCTCGTCTGAATGTTTGGAGAGGGCTATGGCTGGGCTCCAGAGGTCTTCGGCTGTGGGGGCTCTACTTGGGGTGGGGAGGGAGACTGAAACTCACCCTCTCCCATGGGCCCCAGTGAAGACTGTCAGGAGCGGGGGCAAGAGACTCTCTGCCATGTATATGTTATTTCAAGTATATTTATGGTCAGGTTTTTGTATCATTTTAAGAAACATTGAGGAAGAAACTTATGAAACCAGAAGTTACAGCGTTTTTCTTTTCTGTACTTGCATGTGATGTAATCTGACACGTTTGCTTCTAATATGCAATCACTGCTACGTTTCAACTTTAATTTTATTTAAAACTGAAATTCAATTGCTTCCAAATTTGGTAAATTATCACATTAATGACAATTACCACAATAATTAACGTGAGTTTGAGACCCAGAGATGTATGGGCATTTCGCAAATTAATCATTAAAATCAACTTACAGGTAGGTTCTTTTTTTCTATGGGGAACAAAAGAGAAGTACATAAAAGTATATATATTGTTTGGCTTCATTTATGTGAAGTCCTGTGATTGTTTAGGGACTTGGATAGAAACTGTGGTGCTGATGAAAAAAATACCAAAGCAGCATTTTTGTGGCAAGAAAAATGTTCTTTCACTGAACACCAATTTAATAGTTGGTATAATTGTCCAAACTCATCGAAATGAAATAATTATTTATTGCATATAAGTTGTAGTTCCCTTAAAAATAATATCTGGTATTAATGGGCATTTCAACACTTGATAAATGTTGAAATTAAGTAAATGGAGTTAAGCCATAATGATGCATTGTGAGAACACAATTCAGGGATGCATCAATTAGAAAAACTTCTATATTTGGGGGTCCTGAGAGATAATATAACTGGTAGGGAGCTTGTCTTGCCAGCAGACAACCCAGGTTTGATCCTCAGCACCAAACATGGTCCACCCAAGACCTGTCAGGATTGATCCCTGAGCACAGAATGAGGAGCAAGACCTGAATTCTGCTGTGCACAGCCCCAACCCCTGCAAAGGAAAAAAGAAAACTTCTAGATTTCAAAAGTTATTCTCTGAAAACCTCCCATTGGTTTTGCATTTCTGAAAAATGTTAATTATAGTATAAGTACAAGCAAAAATAAAATAGCCCATGGTTATTATTTTGGCAATTCTATTTTACGTGCTTTTTTAGAAATAGCAAAATAATTATTTTTTTCCCAAAGACCAAAAAGAAGGACATGTACAGAGAATCTTAATTTGAAGGTGGTGAAATCATGTTCCACTCTCACATATGGGTATTTTCGAAGCCTCATTTATTGGATAGGTAAAGTCGCTATTAAAATCACCGAGACACAGAGAAGTACAGAGGAATACGGAACCCCCCCTTGCCAATCTCTCTTTTTTCCCCCTCTTTTTCTGTCACACACATGCCCACCACAATCACAAACAAATTTGACTACAATGTTAGTTAAGGAAGAACTCTGAAAACTACAGTTTTTTCACTTCTTAATTAAGTAGCTATTTTTGAACCATTGAAATTTCAAGTATTGTTTAAGATATGACAAACTTTTTTTTCTAGGAGAAAGTCTGAAGCACATCTTTAAATATACATGTATATATACACACATATGTGTATTTTGGAAACAGATGCTTTTATATAATTAATATATTTTTATAATAGAAATATGTCAAGTAAACTGCATAATTTGGGTACCTGGGCATTTTTACCATACTTCTAAAAGTGTTTAACTTAAAATTTGTAGAGCATATTTAACAGTCTAAGGTACTAATGTTTTCATAACTGTGCATTGCTGTTTTTATTTGTTTTGTTTTTGGGGCTGGAGCAATAGCACAGTGGGTAGGGCATTTGCCTTGCATGAGGCTAACCCGGATGTGATTTCTCCATCCCTCTCGGAGAGGCTGGCAAGCTACCAAGAGTATCCTGCCTGCACGGCAGAGCCTGGCAAGCTAACCGTAGTGTTTTCGATATGCCAAAAACAGTAACAATGAGTCTTACAATGGAGACGTTATCGGTGCCCACTGGAGCAAAATTGATGAACAATCAGACAACAGTGCTAGGACAGTGCTACAGTTCTACAGTGTTTTTTGTTTAGGGGACACACACATGTCAGGACATACTCCTGACTCTGCTCAGGGATCACTCCTGTGTGCTTCCCAGACCATCAAGCACAGGTCCTTAGTGTACAAGACAGGTGCACTCTCTCTCTGAATCTTAAATTGCTATTTTTTATTTTGCATATTTCTTTCTGCTAACCTTTTTAATTGAATCACTGTGAGATAGACCCTTATGAAGCTGTTTATGATTAGACTTCAGTCACACAGTATTCCAGCACCCATCCCTTCACCAGTATCCCCAGGTTCCCTCCCATCACTCCCCAGCCCCCATCCCTGCCTGCCTCTATGTCAGGAGAGAGAGGGAGGTGGGGGGTGCCTTTCATTGTTATTTTTTAATAAAGATTTATTGAGGAGCTGAAACAAAGGAAACTTGTTTAAGTGTGTTAGTCTGTATTTGAGTATAGTAACAGTAATGAGAAGAATTTATTTTTTTTAATTCCTTACTATTTTTTGCTCGGCTTAGGAGCAAGAACATCTATGTTGTCAATATGAGCTTATATCCTTGAATGCATGGTTTAGTTAAGAGCATTTTATAATTACGTGAAAGAGTGACATTCTGAACTTTTTAGAAAAATAGATAATCTTATAACAAAAGTTTCTGCAGTTGCAATCCTATTCTAGCTGTGAATGATGCTGGCAAAGAATGTCAGGGGAGGCCAGAACTGGTAAATTCTTTGACAACAATTCCCTGGCATGGAAACTAATGTACTGATAACTTCACTTAGGCAGCCATAATGTAGCATGCAAGTTCCACTTGACATTGTGCAACCTGGGAATGCCACCTGGGTATGGAAAAGCTGTGTAAAATTTAAGGTACATGCTATGCAAAAAAAAAAAAAAATTTCGTTTCAACCTCCACTCAGGTCCCATTCTTACTTCATCGTGGAAAATAATTTAAAGACACACACCAAAAGAAAAAAGCATTTTATTGATCTTTTAGTGCATGCTCTTGACCGATCTCACACAAGTTGTTCTGAAGAGAATAGGGTTCATTTACATTATAAGATTTATCTCAGTATATAGAGACATAATTTAAAAAAAAAGTAGGGAGGGATCAGAGGCAAAATTTGTTTTTTATCGTGCTGGCCCAGGTCCAATCCCTTGCATCTCATATGGTCCTAAAGCACTGTTAAGGACCAAGACCTGAGTGCAGAACCAGGTGTAAGCCAAGAGCATCACCAGCTATGGTTCAATATTTTTTTAGAGGGAAAAAAGTAGGTCTTTTGGGTAGAAATTTTCTGACATTGTGTCTAACCCTAAAATCACTTGTGTCACTTCTCATCCCATTGTTCATCAATCTGCTGGAGCGGGCGCCAGTGATGACTCCATTCATCTCTGTTGTGTGCCCAATAGCATCTGCTTGCTCCAGGAACACGAAGATCCTAAAGCCAGGATTTTGATGAGGAAGTCTGACCATCTCATAGGTCAGACTTCTTTTGCATTCATAACCTGCATTCTTTTGACATCCCATGGAATCTAGTCGGTAACAGCTCTAGTCCACCAGTCATCTCTAAATCGCATTCCGTGTCTGGCCCATCTGATTTTCGACACCTTGGCAAACGAGACAGCGTCCCTGGATTCCTTCTACAGAGGTTGGAACTCTAGATTCCTTCTCTCATTTGAGTAAAACGTGATACTCCAAGGATAGCTCTTTTGATTCCTCTTTGGGATACAGGAATAGCATTCTCATCCTGTTTTCGTAGGGCCCAAGTCTCTAAAGCATATGTTAGTGCAGGAAGAATGGTGGAGTCTAAAAGATGTGCCCAGAGCTGGAGGTTCTTCGTCCTCTTAACCACTTCTTCAATACTCTTGAAGGCATTCCACCCTGCTCTCTTCCTCCTGCGCAGTTCAGGTGCCAGGTTCTTCGTCATGTTGAGTTCTCGACCCAGGAGGTACACACAACTGCTGCATTCAGAGATGTTCATTGCATTGAGAGCAAATGGACCATCAGGAACTAGTCCATTTCTCATGAACATTGTATTCGTGAGATTGTGCTGCAGTCTGACCTTTCCACACACACGGCTGAAGCATTGGTGCCACTTGACTAATATTTAGTGTTATTAGAACAGTGTAGTCAGCAAAGTAGAGGTGGTGTAGTTGCCAACCATCTATCTTCACTCCCATTCCTTCCCATTACAGTAGTTGCATGATGTTCTTGAGGGTGGCACTGAAGAGTTTCGGTGAAATGGTATTGCCCTGTCCAACCCCTCTCTTTCCGTTGATAATCACTTGTAGAATGGTCAGATCCTGGTGGTGAATTCGTAATACAGTTCACAGAGGATCCTGATGTAAAAACTTAAAAAAAAAAAAAGAACACCACAGTTTATGGTCTTTTGAAACCTCTATGCCATTAGATGCATGATAGGAGACAAACGTTATGGCCATTTTATTATAGTCATATAAAAATGAAGTAAAAGGTCAAATTGAGGACATGTTCTCTACTATTGGATGGTGCCTATAGATTAAATTAATTTATCCATATGATTTCTGTGGTCCTGAGGCTAGAGTGGTCTTGAAGAATGTGAATAAGAGGGTGGTGTCAGGGGGAAGACAGTTCACTAAACTTATTAACCTGCTTCGAGAATATATGCATTATTTTAGCTCCAACTAAAAATTTAAAAGCAACAAAATAACTACATGTTTAAAACAAAAATGATCGAAGAATAGAAAAGATAAAAAATCCAAGAATAGAAAAGATAAAAAGTAATGTTTTGGGTGATTCTTGAATTTATTTCTTCACTGCAAAAAGTTGAAAAGTGAGAGCAAATATTTCCCAATTGTGAAAAGAAATGAGGTAGGTTTTTCTTATTTAAAAAATATGCTTAATGGATCTCAGAATCAAGTAACATGGAAGATTTTAGAACAAGAATATTTAAGGGAGATATGTCCATGCCGAAAATGTCTCTATCTTAGAAGCCCACTGACCATATTTTCCACTTTATCTGAAATACAAGTCCTGATTTCAGAAGAACATCAGATAATCAGCTGTGGGTAATGGTCTCTGACAATTCACATAAGTGATAACTTTAAAATATATGCCATTCATTTTATTATTCATATCACATTTAACAAGAGGGATAGGGATTTGTGCCAGGATTTATTTTTTCAGTTCTGACAATGTTGTGTGTATGTTTTTAAGAGAATGCTTTGCTGCTAAAGAAGCTTCTTGATTCACTTCCATATAGAAAGCTCATAAAAAATTGAAAGGCTTCAATAATTTTAAATCATTCTGCATTGCTCATGGAGATTTAAATTTCACTGCTAATTTTTTATTAGCACTTTAATTTGGAAGGTACCAGGCTTCTACAAGATTTAAAATTATTAGAGCATCTCAAAATTTTATAAGCTTTCCGGTAAGATTGTGGCTGTGATTCTGGGCTTGTAAAGTGAAGTACAATTTAAAGTTTAACTAAATTATTTAAAAGCTGCAGACTTTAGGGAGATTATATTGTCTCTCAAGCTAGAATTCATGTAGAAAATTAGAATTATTTTATAAAGAAGTACTTTTTTTTATAAAAACAATAATAATTTGCCTTGCATTGAAATCAGTCATTTAAAACTGCCAATTAATGTTTACGTTTACTATTAATATTTTTATATTGTTAATTTTTGAAAAAAAAACTTCAAAAACTCGTACTTAAAGGCTTTCTTGAACAAGACTAATTTTCAGTTTGTTTTTTCTGTTGGGTGAAAAGCAGCAGTTATCAGGATTTATGTCGTTGGGGGATCTTCTGACATTCGTGGGATCAAACCAGGGTTGTCTGTGTGCAAGACCAGCACCCTACCCACTGTACTATCTCTTCAGCCCCAGCAAGATTGATTTTTATAGTCTTAGATCTCAGATCAAAAGATATCCAAGAGAGCTGAGTGATTTCAGATCTCTCTGCTTTTCAACAGACAAGTCAATAATGCTTGGTTTATGACCAAGGAATAAGTAGTTATCTTTTTTGTAGATACTCTATGAAGAAAAATCTTGCAATTCAAATCTAATAAAAATAAATTACATATGATAGTATATATTTAAAATAAATAAAAGACTTAAGCATACTTTAATATAAATATCTCATAGGTAAAATTCAAAAAGAAGGGGTATTAATAATATATTTTAGTGTACAGGTGGTTTGTTCACTTTACTTTTACTGAGAATTTTACTGAGTCGTGGATAAAAGAACAAAAGTAAATTTAAACAAGATCAATTTAAAAGAAAAATAGAAATAGCAAATAGGACTTCTTATGTATATAAAACCATAGCTTGAACATTTTTAAAATTATTTTGAATTATTTTATTTTATTTATTTGTCTACTTTAAGCATTGGAATGATCTCAGATAAAAAATAATTTATAGGGGCTGGAGTGATAGCATAGCGGGTAGGGCGTTTGCCTTGCACGCGGCCGACCCGGGTTCAAATCCCAGCATCCCATATGGTCCCCTGAGCACCGCCAGGAGTAATTCCTGAGTGCAGAGCCAGGAGTAACCCCTGTGCATCGCCAGGTGTGACCCAAAAACCAAAAAAAAATAATAATAATAATAATAATTTATAGGGCTAAAAACAAAATCCAAGCATGGAAATCTGCAAAATTTAAAATTATGCACCAATAACAACATACATCATGGACATTTAAGTAATTTAAATAATTGCTAAATCATAATGAGGGGGCGTGTTAAGGCTTCTGTTGTTGCTGTAAGCTTTTCTTAAGGTTTCAATAATTGTATGATATTGTATTGAATACCTAAAGAAAGTAAGATCTAGTGAAATATTTATAATTTGACTGAAGCATTTTTGAAAATTGCATCCACTAAAACCAAAATAGCTTTGTTGGATACAATTCCTCTTTCAGAAGAATTTGCCCCGAATTATATATTTAAGTGTAAAAATGTACTGACAACATTAAAGGAAAGGATACAGAAAAATATAGTATTATAATTCTCAGTGGTTTTTCAAAATTAAAACCTATCTCTCACATACAGAATTTAATGTCAAATTTTGAGCTTGACAATTTTTATGTTGTTATTAAAGAGACTAGTTCCCTTTCGGTTGTGACCTTGCTTTTCGTCAGAGTAGAATTTTAGTCTTCCAGTCATTTATCACTATGAAACAAACAACTTCAAAATATGAGTGAATTTGAGCAATGATTTTCTTTCTACATTTCTGGTGACAACAGCTGGAGCCATCCAATGTCCTTCTTCACGCATGTGGGCTCAAATAATCAGAGAAGCTGGAGAGTTACTGGCTATCTTTCCTTTCACATGATCTCCTTACATGAATAACTTAGCTAACTTATAAAATGCTCATCTCATATGGTCATATTTCTTATATATTCTATTGCCTCTTCTAAAGTGAGTATATTTAGCATCATTAGCAAGAACTACAAAATCCTCTCTATCTAGTCATTTTAGTTTTAAAATGTCACTTCCAGAATGTCACCCACCACATTATATTGGTCAACTACATTGCTGAAGTTGGCTTAGGTTCAATACAAAAGTAATTAGTCTCAAAACTTCTGTGGAATGATTGTCAAATAAATCATCTCCACATGAATCCATTAACTTCAAAATATTTTCTGTATACTTTTCAGGGAAGAGTATTTGCAATGACTCATCTTTGCTTCTTGATTATTTAGAAATGGCAAACTCACACTGATAATTATTAATCAATGGTCAAGTGTGCATTTACATCTCAACAGCACCTGCTGCATAGAATGAAGAATCAAGCTTTAATTACATCCAGATACATAATTACAAAATAGAGATATGTTTCATGAAGAGCTCAATGATTTTTGCCACTGCAAATGTATCAAAAAACTTAAACATTTTTATATCTGGTGTGTGAAAATCAGTTACTTGCCACACAGTCTGTTTCCTCTCTCTGTCCAATCTAAATGAAAAGTAAATAAAAACTTCTACTTACAAATTGAAACATAATTTCTTTATAATAATGGAGATGCAATCAGGGACAATGTGGCTAATGAACTAAATAGATGTCTAATAAGTTTAGAACAGAGGATATTCATAATAGCACCTGTCGAATTTTTTCATCTGCTTGGGACATAGCTCCGTGATTGACTTACGGCTTTCCTAAGACTATAATTAAGGTATAAGCTGAGACTGTGGTTTCATGTAAAAGCTCAAAAAAAGTTTAATGTTAAGCCCATTTCTGTACATTGTTTGCAGCACAAAGATTTTGATGATTTAATAGATTAAAGTTCCTATTGGTTCTATGATTATTGCCCAGAATTTGCACAATCCCAACTCCTCCATAGGGCGCTCACCATTTGAAAGCTGACTTCATTCAGAAAAATCAAGCCCCAAAGCAGAATTTAGCACTCAAGACAAAAGTCATAGTTATTGGTCAGGTAGTTCTTCATGATAAGTGGCATCCACCCCTTATCTTTTATTTATCAAAATGAGCTACTCTGTCCTAGGCGATTTAAAAATCTGTCTTTAAAATAGTCTATAGTTAAATTAGTCTACTAGTATTAAAATAGTCTTTTAGTAATTTAAAACTATACCATTACATGATTAGAAGGAATAGGAATTTACTAGGACATTTTTCTATGTCTTTATACTGAAGATATAATTCATATGCAACAGGTTATATCATAAAATAAACCCAATTTTAAAAATAACACTAATTTTTCTTTATTGTTCATCACATTTAAAAAAATACTGCAATCTTGTTGACAGATTTTAAATGGCCTAGGGCAGACATACATAAATTTGCTACAAAGTTGATTTTTCCCCCCCAGCAGTATTTTCAAGGATAATCTGAAAGCAATTTCATGCAATTTTCTTCCATTCTCTTATGGTCTTTCTACATGCCATGGACATGACATAGAATTGAGCAGTAAGTGCCTTATTTAGAGCACCACAACTTGTGTCTTATTTCTGATCCTCATAATGTGAAGAACATTTCATCTTATGTTTTCTGAAAATACCTAAAAATTGTGCTAGAAAAATTTATAGTAGTTCCAAAGAGTGCCACAGGAAATTAAAAACAAACAAAAAAATAGGCATTTTCCTCATTTGTGAAAACTATAGAATCATACAAGTTGCTCAGTCCTTAAGTGATTCATAAGGGAGCTAACGTTTATCTATAAAATATCTCAATGAACTTCAGAGATTAAGACATTATATTTTATTATACATACCTATTTAAATACATAGCATTCATATATTGATATGTAGCATTTATGTCAATTATATAAAATCTACTGTGTATATATGCATACACAGAGGAATTTTGATAACTATGCAATGAAAAGTTCCCAGCTTTAGAACACAAAATGTATTTTATAATTACTGTGGATATTATTATCTTCAATATAAGGCATTTAAAAAGGTGAATTAAAATTCAAATCCAGAAATTACTTTCTAACTCCTTGCTTCTATATTTTTTAATCATTATTTTATTTAATTTTATTTTATTTTTGCTTTTTGGGTCACACCGAGCATTGCACAAGAGTTACTCCTGGCTCATGCACTCAGGAATTACTTCTGGTGATGCTCAGGGGATCACATGGGATGCTAGGAATTGAACCAGGTCAGCCATATGCCAAGCAAATGCCCTACCCTCTGTGCTATTGCTCCAGCCCTGATTATTTTGTTTTGGATGCACAAAATCCTATGTTACTTTTTGAAACATTGGAGTTCTCTCTCTCTCTCTCTCTCTCTCTCTCTCTCTCTCTCTCTCTCTCTCTCTCTTTCTCTATATATATTTAATTTAGGGCCTATTAATCTTTTGTATACCATTCACCAAATCACCAAATATCGATTAATTACAAACAAGTAAAGGTTAATATTTTTTTCTATATGCCTGCATTTGAAGATAATAAACAACAATTTTTGAATAGTAAAATTTTATATTAGAAATTTTTTCATAATATGGAGTAAAAGAAATAGAACAATGACAAAATATTTATCATTCAGGTTCAGTGACTCTCTCAACAGTTTCTAAACTGCTTTACCTGGCTTAAAATTGTTGACCATGGGCTGGAGCAGTAGGGCATTTGCCTTGCATGCGTCCAACCGGGGTTCAATTTCCAGAATCCCATATGGTCCCCCGAGCACCACCAAAAGTAATTCCTGAGTGCATGAGCCAGGAGTAACCCCTGTGCATCTCTGGGTGTCACCCACAAAGAAAGAAAATATTGTTGGCCATAAAGTTTATGATATGCTAAACCTAGATTTCATGCTTTCTACCAAATGATACACTCATATGATTACAACTAAATGGCCATAATCTATCAGTATCCATTGTATATTAAAATATCCTTACTCCAAAATGTATTACTTTTGTACACTTTTTTATTTAAATAAGATATTAAATACGGTGTGTCCAATGTCCTTGAATATAATATAACTGAAAGTTTTTCTCTCCTTCCTGACATACTCATTGAGGAATTATGCCATTACCTCAGAGAATATCTCTCACAATCCAGACTAAGCTAAATAACCAATTGAACAAAAGTAACAAATTTTAGACTTAGAAATTATTAGATACTTTCCAATAATTTAGCTAACTGTATCCCTATATAAGAATGAACTTACATGAAAATTAAGTCTTTAGTTTCATTCAGATCTGTTTCTAGGAAAATAATGAAGAGCTTTGTTCTTTTATTGCTTGATTGTTTGCTTTCTTCTTCTTCTTCTTTTTCTTCTTCTTCTTTTTCTTCTTCTTCTTCTTCTTCTTCTTTTTCTTCTTCTTCCTCTTCTTCTTCCTCTTTTCTTCTTCCTCTTCTTCTTTTCTTCATCTTCTTCTCCTTCTTCTTCCTCTTTCTCCTCTTCCTCCTCCTTCTCCTCTCTTCTTCTTCTTCTTCTCTTCTTTTTCTTCTTCTACTTCTCTTCTTCTTCTTCTTCCTCTTCTTCTTCTTCTTCCTCTTCTTCTTCTTCTTCTTTTCTTCTTCCTCTTCTTCTTTTCTTCTTCTTCTTCTTCTTCTTCTTCTTCTTCTTCTTCTTCTTCTTCTTCTTCTTCTTCTTCTTCTTCTTCTTCTTCTTCTTCTTCTTCTTCTTCTTCTTCTTCTTCTTCTTCTCCTCCTCCTCCTTCTTCTTCTCCTTCTCCTCCTCCTCCCCTTCTCCTCCTCCTCCTCCTTCTCCTCCTTCTCCTCCTTCTCCTCTTTCTTCTCCTTCTCCTTCTCCTTCTTCTTCTTCTTCTCCTCCTTCTCCTTCTCTTTATTTTTGTGAATTTTTGACCACACATGGAAATGCTCACAGATCAGTTCTGACTCTGCATTCAGGGATACCTCTTGGCAGAAATTGGGGAACCATATGGGGTACTGGGGATCAAATACAGATCAAGCCCTACCTGCTGTTCTATCATTCTGGACCTGCAAACACTATGGTGAAGTAGTGTAATGTGTTATGTAAAAACACTACCTTGAATTATACTGTAGATCATGGTGCCTAAAATAAACAAGAGAGAGACAGGGTGAGAGAAAGAAAGAGGGAGAGAGAGAGGGAATAAAATAGTGGAAAATAAAATTGATATAAAACTGATGTAATTATCAAATATTTAGAGTTGTGTAGAGTAAGAATGAATCATATTCTTAAATTATTTAATATTCTTTACAAAGGGGAGGGCATATAATGCATAAAATCATTGAAATTTGAATTAGGCAACCCTGCATTTGAACTCCATTCTGTGATGTCTAATGATAAAATATGTATTCTTTTACTTTTCTTTCATAACTTCTATTCTTTTTTTAATAATTGAGTTATCAATACTATTATCTCAAGATGACTTTCAAAGATAAACAAATTGTATATTGGGTGTACATACTGTTTCAGATGTGATAATTTTTTAACTTATTCTTAAGAATATTATTTTTTTTAGCACACACATACACCACTTAAGATGTCTAGAGATTAAAGGTACCTTAGTATTATGATGTAAGGTCATTAGCTTTTATATCGCTATTTGATAGCTATTTGATCCTTCTCTTTTAATTCAAAATTTAGCCAAGAACTACTATCTGTCTTTCCTGCAATCTTGTATCCTGACAGTATAATTACTGAAGTCTCATTTTCCACTTTCAAAATACATATATCATGGAGAAAAAAATCAAAATCTTTGTTAAAGTCAAAATACATTACATTTAGTGCCTCTTCCAATCCACAAAATCTGTCATTTTGTCATTGATAGGATTTAGATTTTTTTTCACAACTCATCCTCTTAAATCTATGATGGTTTTATTTGTAACCCATGATTTCTTGGTATGTGTAAATTTATTACTTGGCTACCCTTTCCCAAGCATCTAGTAAATGAAATAAGCTATATTTTTTAGCTTGTAGTCATCCTTTAAAAAATGAAGTTGAAAGGTTTTCTTTAAAAATAATCCAATTTTTCAATATGTCAAATTGTCCTTGTCTACTAATAAGGTTCTTTATTACTAAGTTTCCAAATACACATGAGTGCAGTCTTATAATGCAGCTCTTTTATTTTATGTTTCAAATTAAATTATGAAAAATGAGAACTGAAGCAACTCGTTCACTTGCCAAACATTGGCTAAGAGCCTGCTTTGTGACAGGTACTGTATTTTGTGAGCTAGTTACAAAAAAAGCTAAACACTTCCTATTCACAAGGAAATAGTCATGTGGAGGAGACAAGTCTGTATACGTTTATCCCAAATCACAGACCATCTGTGAAGAAAACCTTTGATATAAGTTCAATAAAAATGTAAGATTATATAAAAGTAGCAATTATCATTTTACCCTCGAGTTTTTAAAAGGTGTTGCTCAGGTAATAACTTTTGAGTTTTATAAAGAGATTTTAAAAGGCATAAGAGGAAGAGAAAAGTATAAGCAGAGCTGTCAGAATAAATTAAAGTTCAAGGGAGAAGCTGCATGTATTTGCTTATACAAAGTATGCTGAAATTCTTATCTTTATTATATGGGTAAGAAAGTCTCTGTATAATTCATGTAAAGATGCAGAGACAAAAACACCGGAAGCATCCCAAATGAAAGAGACATTCAGAAAACCTGAGAACATTTACAAAGCTATCTGTATGTCAAAACCAAGGTTATATTTGAACAAGTATAATTGATAAATATAATAATCACAAGCAAAATATAAGACGGGATATATTGCAAACTTAATATGAACAAATGCACAAATGTAGAAGAAATAAATCAAACAAACCAGGATATATCTTTTTCTGGCATATACTTAGACTTGACATGTTAGTTTTTGTAATAGGATTCCATTGAAAATTAGGTATTCTGAAATATTTCAGACTGCCTTTTTTAAACATTTTTTTTCTAAATTTATTATCAATGTTAACTATTTAATCTATTAGAAATAGCAAAATATGTTGATTATAGAGCTGTAATGTGTATTTGCAGTGTATATATGGCATACATATATATATGTATATATATATGTATATATATATATATATAATTTGAATTTTAGACCACAGCTGATGGCTTTCAGGTCTTACTCTTGGATCTACACTCAGAGATTACTCTTGGCAGGAATCAGGTGACCATATGTGACACATAGGATCAAACCAACGTGTAAGACAACACCCTACCAACTGTACTATCACTCCTGTTCCATATATGTACCATATTTTTAAAAGGAATACTATGTATGTTTTGTTATATATGGCCAATACGTATATAACAAAGTTTCTTAAAAACTCCTTAGAGATAAAAAGAAAACTTTGACTAATCAGCTTTAAAGATAATGCTTCCTACTGGTCCATAACCAATCATTGCACAGAGGATATATGGTCTCTACTGTGGTTCTCAGTTGCATCTTCCATATACATAAGGAATAAATTTATTTTGGGAGATATTTCAATTTCTAAAATATAAATCAGCTTACTTCTACTTCAAAACAGATAAAGTCAAACACTAGATTAAGATAAAAATCAAAATATTTAAAATAAAATAGAGAGTATTGGGTTCCAAAGAAAAACTTAAAGTGTTTATGCTTTTTTTTTTTTACTAAAATTCAAATTAACTTTTCTACTCTACCATTAAATCCAACCATGTTTCCTACTTCCAGTGTTTTGAACTGGAACTGTGTATTATCCACCGAAATTCTTAAAATACAGTGTCATTGATTTGAATATTCATGTGAGAAAAACTTTCTTCTCTCCAAAAAGTTGTAACAATTTAACACATTTTTTAAAATAGGACACATGCTTATTTAGCTAGCATAAGCTATGATTACAATGATCTTGCCGCTTGCTCTCTCATTAATCACCTTTCCTTATCATAAGATTCTGGCATTTAAAGGTTTTAATGTAGATTTAAACAATCTGTATAAAGATCATGAAAAGAAAATATGACTAATGCAGAGTATGTCGACATTTTGTTTTTGTTTTTGTTTAATTTAGGTTCCACATCCAGCTATTTTCAAGGCTTACTCCTGATTCTATGCTCAGGAATAGCATCTGGTGGGGTTCAGAGGATCATTTGGAATGCTGGGGATCAAACTTGGCTGGGTCGCATGCAAGGCAAGAACACTATCACCTTATTATTGGTCTCGTAATGCATGTTGAGAATTTCATTGATATTTTCATTGATATTATCTCTCCAAGCAATTCTCTGTATAGACAATAAAGCCCTTCTGTATCTTTGCTTCTTGCATAAAGTGTGAAAATCAGAGATACATAATAACTTCATAATTGAATTAGAAGATGGCACAAGGAAAGTAGAAGAAAGTACACTGTCTGAGGTCAAATTATGTATGAATTTCTTATAAATAGGAAGCAATAGCATGTCAACTTTTGTCAAACCCTAAAGAAGATGTTGAAGATTTTATGTTATCATGTATGGTATTTTAAGTTTCATAAAATCACTAAATTTTGTACATACATAAAGCCAATATGATGTACTATTAACAAAGATATGAACCAAGAGAGTGACTGAAAATTAAAATAAGAGAATGGAGTGAAGATACATTTTGCAGATTTGCTTTAATAATATGACTGTTTTGGGCCAATGAATAAATCTGACTAATGTTCACTCTCTTGGAAAAGCTGAGAGAATTATAACTCCAATAAGAAAAAAACATAATATTAACTACAAAATATATCATCTGACTATATGTACAGGATTGTCAAGAAATAAATTACATTTATGGAAAACATAGCTGAAAACTGGGGACAATCTGGTAAATATATATTCTTGAATCATCTCCCTATTAGCTACATATACTGAAGCGTAAATAAGTAAGAGCACTTACATAGAAGGCTGTTATAGAGTTAGAAGATAAGAAGTAAATCATGCAATTAGAAACTAGAAATTAATGAATTTGGGAATACAAGGTAGAGTGAAAAAAATGAAACAGGGTAAAGAATCATAGACAAACATGAAAATAAGGATAGGCAAAAAAAGGAGAGTATCTTGGGGACAGAGCGATAACACAGCGGGTAGGGTGTTTGCCTTGCACGCTGCAGACCTAGGTTCAATCCCCGGCATCCCATATGGTCCCCCAAGCACTGCCAGGAGTAATTCCTGAGTGCAAAGCCAGGAGTAACCCCTGAGCATCACTGGGTGTGACCCCCCCAAAAAAAAACAAAAAAAAAGAGAGTATCTTAGAAGAAACAGTGAACAACTGCCACCAATACTGCTAATCATAGTAAAATGAAAACAAACCTGGAAAATAAATATTGCATTTGACATCATCATAATGATATAAGTATGAAAAATATATGTTTCAGTAGAATAATGTAGGTAGAAATATAATCAAGTAAGGTAATTAGAGAATGCATATGGTGAAATTAAGTTAATTTAATTTAGCAACTAATGGGACTTCACCTGTTTTTAAAAATTTTCTCTTGATAAATGCAGATATACTGTAAATGACCAAAGGAGGGTGGAGGGTTGATGTAATGATTTATTTGCCACTGCAATAAATGAATGCAAATATTTTTATATGCCACTGATTTTCTCAGGCTTCCCTAAGGAAACGCTCATGTGACAGATAACTAAAGTCTACCAATAACCCACGAGTGAAAATTTATAGAAAATTTATAGAAAATTTATAGAAAAGCCTCCAGATGCCAACAAAACTAGCATGCTTTTTGATGGCAAACTTGAAGAGAAATGTTGACATGGAAACACCCAGTTAATTCATTCTCAGATTTCGGGCTCAGAAATTGTAAAGGCTAAGTATTTTAAACTATTTAAAGAGGTTAAGTATTTTAAAATGTGTCACTGTATCACTGTCCTCCCTCTGTTCATCGACTTACTCGAGCAGGCACCAGTAATGTCTCTATTCATCCCAGAAGCCCTGAGCTTTTAGCAGCCTCTCCTTATTCGTCTTTCCCAAGATTGGAGGCTCTTTCAGGGTCAGGGGAATGAGATCTATCATTACTGTTTTTTGCATATTGAATATGCCATGGGTAGCTTGCCAGGCTCTGACCGTGCAGGCTGGATACTCTTGGTAGATTTCCAGGTTCTATGATTTGTTGCCTACTGTCTGAACTCCATAAAATATGGAAAATCGGTAAGAAGTGTTTTATACTGTGTTGCTCGGCCATGGCCTAGAGCATGGCAGCGGTTGGGTAGTGGATTATCTGGTGCTGGCAGGATATGACAAAGTGTGGCTTATGGGTGTGAGCCCTGGGTCACCGGAGATTGGGGGATAGCAGGCAGAGGATCTCTGCTTCCAGGTCCTGTTGAGTCCCGAGTCCAAGGTCACAAACTTCCACATTATCTGGGTTCCATGGGACTTCATTTATGCATGAGGCTCAGGCAGAGCGTCCCCAAAGTGGCCTGGAGCATGGCAGCGATTGGGTAGTGGAGGTCGGCTGCTGGGGCTCGGTCCTTTGGGGTAGGGAAGATTCTCACCCATGCCCCTCTAGGGCACCTTGAGTGAAAACAGTCTGGCACGGAGTCCAGGGCCAGTGGCCCGGGTCTTTCCAGAGTCGGGTTGCTTGGGAATGCAGCCCAAAGCAGATGGTAAGCTCCATCTAAGGCTAAGTACCGGCACAAGATCGATAGTCAGCAAGTATCATAAGGGAAAGTGGAAAAAAACTTTGAAGAGAGAGTTTAATTTAAACTATTTAAACTATTACACTGCAATAAGAACGAATGCAGTTGCAATGAATGCGTCAAGATATTGGTCTTTTCTAAAAGAAGCATCACTTGTATCACCTGTAGTACCATTGATCTTCGATTTGCTTGAGCGGGTACCAGTAATATCTCCATTTGTCCCTGTCTCGAGCTAGTGTAGCCCGATGATACCTGCTCGCTCCAGGAACAGAAAAAGCCTCAAATCGTTCATTCAGAGATTTGACGAAGAAATCTGACCATCTAGTTGGAGAGCAGCCACAAGGTCTTCTGACATCCTGTGGAATCCAATATGCAACAGCTCTAGTCCAACGGTTGTCTCTGAATTGCATTATATGACCGGCTCATCTGATTTGTGATGCCTTGGCAAACGAGACAGCATCGCTGATTTTTGACTGTCGATGGAGGTCAGAACTCCGGATTCCTTCTCTCACTTGAGTGAGACATGATATTCCCAGCATAGCTCTTTCAATTCCTCTTTGGGATACCCTAATAGCATTCTCATCCTGCTTGTGTAGGGCCCAAATCTCTGAGGCATATGTTAGTGCAGGAAGAAAGGTGGAATCAAAAAGATGTGCCTGAAGTCGGAGGTTCTTTGTTCTCTTAACCACCTCTTTGACGCTCTTGAAGGCATTCCACGCTGCTCTCTTCCTCCTGTGCAGTTCTGGCACCAAGTCATTCCTCATGTTGATTTCTCAACCCAGGTACACATAGCTGCTGCATTTGGAGATGTTCATTCGATTGATAGCAAATGGAGCTTCAGGGACCAGTTTGTTTTTCATGAACATAGTCTTGTTGAGATTCAGCTGCAATCCAACCTTTCCACACTCGTGGTTGAAGTCGGCCAGCATTTCTGCCGCTTAGCTAATGTTTGGCGTTATGAGAACAATGTCATCAGTGAAGCGAAGGTGGTGTAATTGCTGACCATCAATCTTCACTCCCATTCCTTCCCATTCCAGTCATCACATGATGTTCTCAAGGGCGGCACTAAAGAGTTTCGGTGAAATGGTATCACCCTGCTGCACCCCTCTCTTTACATCAGTGATCACTTCCTTGTAGAATGGTGAGATCCTGGTGGTGAATCCACAATACAGCTCATGGAGGATTTTGATATACTGAGTTTGAACGCCCTGTTTGGCCAGGGCTTCGATGACCGCCTCAGTCTCAACAGGATCGAAGGTCTTCTTTAAGTCAATGAACAATAGACAGAGCGGCATCTTGAACTCTCACAAAACTTCAATGAGTTTGGGCACTGTGAATATGGTTGATCGTGCTGAATCCTCTTCGGAACCCGGCTTGCTCGCATGGTTGTCCTTCGTCTAGTGTTCTGCCTATTTTATTCAGAATGACATGAGTGAACAACTTGTAGATGACAGACAGCAGTCAGATTGGGCGATAGTTGCCGATGTCGTGAATGTCTCCCTTCTTGTACAACAGAACGGTCCTACTGGTTTTCCACTGGGATGGAACCGTGCATTCAGACAGGTAGCATGTGAAGAGTTGGGCCAGTGTAATGATGAGTACTTGTGGCAGATTCTGTATCTCGTGTCTGACCTTGTCCAGACCAGGTGCTCTTCGCGTCTTTACCAGTGAAATGGCGTGTTGATTTCAGAAGGGAGACTGTTGGGAATGACATATCCATCCTGTGGAATTTGGTATGTTTTGGGAAGGTAGACATGGCTGTCAAAGAGATCCAAGTAGAAGTCATGAATAATTTTCTCCATTGCCTTTCTGAAGGATATGATAGATACATCGGGATGTCGGAGGACAGTAGTCATCTTGGTCTTGTAGTTGGCTAAGGAAAGAAGCATACACTTATTTTTATAATGTGAAATATGTGTTTATATACACACATATTATATGTAATATATGTATATACAGGTATATATATATGTCTATATATACACACATATATGTCCTCAGAGGCTTATGCAGCACCTTCTACTTCATCGATGCTCAGTAAATGTTTTCTTTTTAAAAAAATATCAGGTGTATTTTTTTTTCTCAAAAACAGATACCCTTTAAAATTCTCAGGTAGTAATAAAAGGGATCAGTATAATTTAGCTATGAGTTTTCTCTGAGTTTGACTCAAAGATCTATACTTCTGAGAATATCTCTATCTCTTCCCAAACAATAATGCAACAACAACAGCAATAATACAATAGCTAAGTCATAACCGTATGGAACTGTTTTCAGGATTAAAATAATAACATGCATACATATTTAAAAAATGTTCAGAACATAGGGAATTTAATTTTAATCCAATTATCAAATATTACTATTGTTATTAATCACTTGCAGATTTTGTTAAAATGCTCATTTCCATTTTCTGAAGATAAAGATGGGCTAGAAATTTAGTGTAAAATTCAAAATATCTAACAGGCTCCCAGAATATTCTATAATACAGCTAGAAGAAAAAAACAATTTAAAATCAGGTAGTTTTTGTGATCAAACATTTTAAACTGAACAGAATCTAAATTCCATCGTGTTTTTTTTTTTTGCAAAAATCTTTGTTTTTGTGCTATTTAGAATTTGAATTTCTTTACTCAGTTGCTTGAAAATAATAATATTCTAGTACTTTTAAAATTTAGGTAAAAATCTAGTTTATTTTGGGAAACTTCTATTCATCGCCTCATCCCATTTATGAGTGAGTCAATGGATTCTTTGCTTGCAAGTTTGTGAGTTTTGTGGCTCTTCTGTATTAATGCTTTATCAGAAATATTGTTTGCAAATATTTTCTATTTCATCCACTGATGGTGGGGATGTTATTAGTTCAAACCTGATGAAAAGCAATATGGATATTTCTGCAAAAAGAAAAAGTTAGAGAACTCCCATAAGATACAGCAATACCACTTCTTAGCATTTATATCCTAAACACACATAAAAAAATATCACTTTGAAAAGGTATAATCACACCTATGTTCACTGCTGCACTTAGTACAACAGCCAAGATACAGAAACAACCCATATACCCAATTCTAGATGAATGGATCCAGAAGTTGTGGTACATATACGTTGTGGTACATATAAGTTGTGGTACATAAACTCCAAGAAAGGGCAAAGTCATACAATTTGCAGCAACCTGAGTAGAAGTAGAGTATATCATGCTGTGTAAAGTAAATCAGTATGAGGGACAGAACATAACGATATCTTTCATATGTATGACTTAAAGACACACAGTAACAAAGATCCAAAGAAACATAATGGGAAATGGACACACATAATTGACTTTGAGGAAGGGAATTACATATACTGTTGAATGGTTTGGGGTTGGAATTATGTCCATGAGAAAACATGATTAATAGTATTTTAAACCAATTAAAAATAAATAAAAATTTAAAAACAATTTTGCTCTTCTTTTAAAAAAGAATAGAAGAAATACAAAACATTTCTAACGCCTTCTTTGAAAATGACTGTGGGCCAAAGGAGATATTCAACAGCCTTTCCATATAGTAAATGTCTGCATTAATATGTACATCATCTTGGGAAATTCTGCCTCAATTCCCAAATTAAAAAAGAAGAACAAGAAATTTTAGTTCTTGACTGAATCTAAAAGATAATCCCTAGCTAATGTGATAAATTTAATATAAACTAGTATTTTCACTTAGAGTGAGGGATAATTTTTAATGAAGACAATTTGTCTCTATTTAGTTCCTCAAGGCTGTTCCTAATGACCCGGCTCTAAATAGAAAATAATCTCATCTGACTGTGACGTTAAACACAGCCACTCCTGTGGCCATTTGGCATTTCCAGGTTTCCCTTAAATAGTTCTGATTGTCAGCAGGAATGAAGAAAAGAAGCATAAACAAAAACAAATTATCCCCAATAACTCCTGTAAAAGAGTTTTGGCAAGTCCAGACCTAAGACAGAAATGTCAGGAAAGGGATAATTACAGTCAGTGGTTAGATTCAGTTCAGTTTCTATGCTAAATGAGTTGTTCTCCACAATTTTCTCTGAATTTCTCACTTATCAAATAAAATTTATAAGAATTGTTCACAAGAATGCTAACTTAACACCCTCATACTTTTTAGCTCAGTTATATAGTGAATATAGAACCTAAAATGACAAAATTTCTAAATGACTAACTGTAGCACTCTAGTACTGTCGTCCCATCGTTCATCAATTTGCTCAAGCGGGCACCAGTAACGGCTTTATTGTGTGACGTGTTGTTACTGTTTCAGTCATATGGAATATGCCACGGGTAGCTTGCCAGGCTCTGTTGTGCAGGGGGTGGGGGTATACTCTCGGTAGTTTGCCAGGCTCTCTGAAAGGAGAGGGGCAGGGGAATCAAACCCAGGTCAGCTGCATACAAGGCAAACCCCCTACCCATTGTGCTATCGCTCCAGTCTAAATAGTTAACAAGGAAGATTTTTCTTTGTATATACTCTTTTCTTAAATTGTGCTTTAAATTATGTCTTTATATGAAGACGGATTGCTATTTGCTCTAGTTTTTCCCAATAATCAAAGTAACAGGCTTTTAAAAATTAATATTTTAAGATTACAGTCTTTCAATTTTATATGTAGATGTATTTATACTTACAGAAAAAAAGTAGTATCATCATGGGGCGACATATTATGATGTAAGTAAGCTAGAAAATGACATGGTAAATGTATGACTTTCCTAAACATACTGAGAGTTCATCTGAGCTCTGACAGAAATCCTTGCACTCCCAGGTATCTCTGACAATTGTTTTATCCCGTCTGTTAACTATGGGGAACTATGGAGACAGGATACCATTTGACATTGAATCCTTAGTTAATTTTATAAAGTCTTTTCAATTTGTTTTCTTTTTATTTTGTTAAGACGCCATGATTTTCAGAATTTTTCACCCCTTACCTGTGCCTTTGGCAGGCACATACAGATTTATTTCATATTACCGTCTCCAACCAAACTTAAAGGAATGACAAATAGAATTATCAGAAAATATACCTAATAAAATAAATTTGTGATGATTGTGATTTTAACCAATGCATGTACAATTTTAATTCATTATTGAAAATCTTTTAAGTACCTCAGCAAGCTAGGAGTAATCATATATTTCTTAATTTAGTAGAGGGCAGACCTATACACCTTCAGTGAATGCCATACTAAATGCCACATGTTTAAAAGTTTGTTTTTTCCTTTAGAGATGCTCTTTTAATGCTTTTTGCAGAACTGGTCTCAAGGTTAGGGATTTCTAAAGCTATTGCCCGTCCATAAAGCTCTGTATCATTCCTTCAAATTTGGTGATAATCTAGCTGGGTGAAATATTCTTAATTAGGTGTCTATTCATAAGGATTTTTGTTTTGTGTTTATTTTATTTTTTGAGCTACACCAATCTGCTCAGTTCTTATAGTTGGCTTGGTGTTCAGGGATTACTCCTGGCTGTACGACAGGATGATATGGGGTTTCAGAGCTTGAACCCAAGCTGACTGCTTGCCAGGTGAGGAACCTAGCTCCTACATATCACCGTGACCTCCTCATTAAGTTTTTGTCCTTTATCCTTCTAACCTTTGCTGGCTCTCAGGTTCATTTGATAGATCTACTATTCATTTTACGGACTTTCCTTTGTATGTAAGTTCCTAATTTGATTTGCTGCTTTCAGTATTCAGTGTCTATCTTCAGATTTTGTCATTATGAGTCAATATGCATTGTTCTTGTCTTTGTTTTTTTTGCTAGAATCCTTTCAAACTCCTGAATATTGGTACCTGTAAACCTCAAATATGGGAAATAATTAGTAATGCTTTATTTAATTATTGTTTCTTCATCACAAATGGTTTCCTTCAGGGATTACGGTGATTCTTAGATTTCTCCTCTTGAACTCATACCATAGTTTCCTGATATGCCGTTCATTTATTTTCACACTACTTTCTATCATCTGTGTTTTCCTAGCAGTTTTTTTCCTTCTCATCTTAAAGCTCCTTGATCTTTTGCTCGACTTCTGTTATTCAGAGCTTTGACTTTTTTCATATACCACCTAACAAATTCTTTATTTCTGTGATTTATGATTATAATAACTGTTTTATTTTTCACTCTTAAACTTGTTCTTTGCTGATTACCCGTGGAGGTCTGTGTGTTTCCCACTTGAGTGTTCTTGTTTAAGAGGATGAGTTTGTAGTTAAATCCCCTGGAAGACACTGAAGGATTAGTCTGAGGTTGCTCTTTTTCTTTTTTGGTGGTCCACCAAATGACAGGAAGAACAACTGTGAGCAAAACATAATTTTTTGAGTAAATCTTGTCATTTTCCCCATTTTCCCATAGGTAGGCGGTCACACCCAGGGACTGCCCCCGGTGCACCAATGGTGAACATCCAAAGACTTAAAACCAAGCTCCGGGAAGAGTGCGATGCAGAGTCTCTTGCCAGAGAGCCTAGCTGTCTTCCCCAGGACCCCTCGGAGGGGGTGGGCTCCACCTTCCCTCCCCACCCGGAGCAGAGCTCCCAAAGCTGAAGACCTCCAGAGCCTAGCCACAGCCATGCTTAAGGCCCCTCTCCACACGTTCAGACAAGCTTCATACATGAAGGTACCGGCAGAGAAAGCCAGGTGTGTGGGACCTGAAGCTGAGACCTCCAAGTCTGCTCATATTGGGACTGGGCCTCTTCCGCCTAGATTTCCCATTTTCCAGTAGATAGGTGTTCACACACAGGGACTGTTCCTGATGCCGTGTAATGCCACCAATGGCCAACATCCAGAAACTTAAAATCAAGCTCCTGGAAGCCTATACATCGTATAGCCTCCTTCTCCCTCTGGGAGAACTGGCAAGTTACCAAGAGTTTCTTGCCAACATGGGAGAGCCTCACAAACTCCGCATGGCGGACTCATGTACCAAAACCAGTAACAATGGTGGATCTCATTCCCCTGACCCTGAAAGAGCCTCCAATGAGGCATCGTTGGGAAGGACGAGTAAAGAGAGGCTTCTAAAATCTCAGGGCTAGAATGAACGGATATATTTCTGAGACCACTTGAGAAATTCGACGATCAATGGGATGATGATAGTGATGATGATGAAATTTTGTCATGAGACCTATAGGGAGGGACTCTGCCTAATACTCCAGATTAGGCCCAATGATGTCAGCTCGAGTCAAGCCGAACCTGAAGCGAGCAGAAGGCCACGCGATGTGGTGTGGGTCAATGTATGCAATGCAGGTTGAGTGTGGAGGCTGCTGAGACTAATCAGTAGAGAAAGACTCTGCCTTTCTTTTCAGATTGGGTCAATGATGTCAGCCAAGGCAAGCCTTACCTGAAATAGCAAATCATAATGCAGAAGTATTTATTGTGTGTCTTAATGATAAAGTATAGAGAATAACTATTGTTTATTTGTCATTATTACATAAAAAGTACCTGAGTAACATAGAGGTACACAATCAACTTTAAAATGTATATAAATCAAAATAATTTGATGCATCACAAAAATATCTTTAACACCTTTATACTGTTAATACTAGAAAGTACTTAACTTAGGAAATATAAGAATAGTTTTTCTTCTGATATCGCTAGAAAATACTATAATAGGGGACTGAAGGGATAGTACAGTGGTAAGTAAAGTGTTTGCTTTGCATGTGGTCAAACTAAATTCATTTTTCAGCACCTCATATGGTCCACCAAATCTTCCAGGTACTACCTAAATACTTACATGCAAAGCCAGGAGTTATTTTTGAACATAGCTGAAAGTCCCTTCCACCCCTGCCAAAAATAATGAAAATACTATAGCGTAAGTCAAAGGAAACTGAAAATTCAAGGCAAGTTTTGCATTACCTGGGAGGCCATGATATTAGCATAGGTTATTGAAAAATCAGAAAAAAAATTAAGTATATTTTGTTTTGCCCCATCTATCTCCCTAGCTGCAGTAGAAAGAATCCAAATGGTAAGAAGGATTTCTCTACATTATGACTAGAAGCAAGGTAAAAGAAGTACCCTCATTATTTTAATAATAGTGTATTGGATAGTTCAGATAAAGGAACAAGATAAGCATATATGAAGAAAAATATTCATATTTAAGGAAAGAAATAAAACTGCCTTACTTCATAATCAGTTTATCTAGGTGGAAAATCTACTGAAACCTACAATAAAGTTGATAGAATTAATCAATGTTGAGAACAAGAAACTGATATCTGTGAGCTGATATCTGATATTTTAAAATGTATAACATATCAAATCATTAGACATTAAAATAAATAAAAAGCTATTTATACAAGATTTAAAACATGATAAAAGATATCAAGATATGCAATATTTGAATTCAAAAATTATTTATGTACATTTTATGCTGAATTGCATAGCTATGTCTTAAATGACAATTATATTTGTGATATATATACTATAGCACTGTTGCCCCATTGTTCATCAATTTTCTTGAGCAGGCACCTGTAACATCTCCATTGTGAGGCTTGTTATTGCTGTCTTTGGCATATCAAATATGCCACAGGTAGCTTGTCAGGCTCTGTTGTGCAGGCGGCATACTCTCAGTAGCTTGCTAGGCTCTCCGAGAGGGATAGAGGATTACCTTGAAAAATAAAAAAAATTCTAAATAAGCACTGATATATAACTTACTCAAAGATCTCAAGCCTAATCATTGTATAGGGGTTGAAGTTTGTCTTTTTTTTAAATTTAATTGAATTTTTATAAAGTTGTTCACAATAATTGATTACATTTAATATTCAAACTCCAATTCCACCACCATTATATCTTCCCACCACCATATTTTGAATATTTTCATCCTGAAACCCAAATCCTGTCCCCAAAGCAGAACGGAAGTAATTTTTTTTGTATTGCTTGTTATGAATAGTACACTAAAAATGATTCAAAAATGTTTTCTTATAGGAAAGTGTGTGACGATTGCTGTATTTCACTAAGGAGCCATTAATCTTTTCTATAAGAGATTAGTAACATGTTGTTAAAGGGTGAAACTTGTGTGCTTATATGTATATCTGTGCATATATATACAGATATGCATATATTTATTTATATATCCCCCCTTAGATTGATTTCTGATTGCTTTCTGCTTTAAACCTCATCAAAAGTTGTGTGTTACTCTTGGCTTATCAGTTGTGTAAAGTATGAGATGTCCAGGAATAGATTCAGTCATGGGTGAGGCTCGTCGGAGCATGTAGAGAGTGACCATGGCATCAGTTGAGTTCTGGAGGGTTTAGGCTGCTGGGGCTGGCTCTTTTTGGTGGTGAGGGAAATTCACCCACACCCTTCTGGGTTGCGCTGGCTGAAACAGCCTTGTGTAGGGTTTGGAGGCATCTCTCTGAGGTATCCAAAGACTTTGAAGTTTTCTAACGACATCAGAAGGCATGGGATATTCTTAAGCAAAACCATATGGTTTTTTTTGTTAGTTTAATTGACAGTTTGGTTCCAAAATTTACATGGACATATCAGGGTAATTGAATTGAGAAAACAACAGTGAAAAATAATGATATTTGGGAAATATGTGTTTCTTAACTTTAAGATCTATTATAATGCTTCAGAGTTAGAGGAAGTTTTTTACAAAACAGTAACATAGACATATAAGGAAGCAGTCCAAGAATAGAATTACATGCACAAAAAATTAATGAAACAGATGAATCATTTGAATAAGTCATCTTCAAACCTGTTTTCACATGTTAATCTCCCAAAGAGATTTTAAGCAAATGAATCATATCCTAACTTTTTTTATTGAATTGGTCTGGGATATAGCCCAGCTACTATTATTTCCAAGAGCTCCCAAGTGATTCGAAAGGTCATCCATACTTGAAAATAACCAATTTACATTCGAAAATTTGCCATTAAGTAAGTGCCAGCCACTTCCTGAATTGCTATATTTTTTTTCACAATATGAATAGGGAACCAGCTCTTCATCTCCTAAATTAAAATACCACCTTCTAAAAGATGAATCTGTAGTCTTAATTTCCTGGAGATGTGTGACATTTGCAGAGATCCTTGATCTCTTTGGACGCTCATGCTGTATCCTGCTTCTGCTGGCCTGTTGCCATTATAAAGGTTGCCTTGATAAATAGTAATAGTATCATTTGGTCCAGTTATCTGGTTCATGCTTATAAGCATAAATATATACCACAGATTATATATTTTATACAATTTAATTTCTATCAGAAAATGACTTTTTTTTTAAACTCACTGCTCTACCAATTGTCTTTGAGAGGTCACCTGGTGAAACTCATCACATTTTTTCATAATTTCAGTAACAGTTATTTCAGTAACATTTAATTATTTACTAAGAATGTTCTATACCTATAATTCATGGAAGAGGTGCATTTTTGTGTGCTTTCGCATGTAGAGCTATCATCATGATGCTAATTGTTAAGGTCTAAAACTACTAAGAAACTGGTGAAGGGATGGGTCTTCGAGCATTGTATAACTGAGATTTAAACCTGAAAACTTTGTAACTTTCCACATGGTGACTCAATAAAAAATTTAAAAAAAATTAAAAAAAAATAAAACTACTAAGAAGACATTTTTAGGGTATTGATACGCAGACTTTTATGATGCTACTCAAGATTTCTACTGCTATTATACATGCCATGTATTATCTCCTCACCTTGAGTGTGGGCCATATAAAAAATGTCACAGAATATCATAGGAAGACTGTCAGAGACAATTAATGCAGCAAAAATAATCCCTCATTGGTTTTGAAGTAACAAATTATCATGATGTGGATAGGACAGCCTGGTTAGAATAGGAAGTGATTTGTAGGGCCTATGAATACGTAGTGTCATAAAATATTAATCCCTGCCAATAAGTAGTGATCTCAGAAAATGACTCAAAACTCAGAGAAGCTACAATTTCACTTAGCATCTAAATTCCATCACAGAGCAGTGCTAAGCAGAGTTTACAAACGTATACCCTCACTCATGACCTACAAAAATTCTGAGTTGATTTCATTCTAAACTTGTGTTAATATGTTATCCAGAAATGAAAATATAATACAGTAAAAACCATTCATTTTTATATTTAGTGAAAGGCATGGGTTTATGAAATAAGAGAAAATAAAACCTTTTAATTGCCCAGAACCCAGTAAATTCTGTCATTCTTATCCTCCAAATTCATATCCACAGTTATTTACTTTGCTTTACAGTCACAAAAAGTCAATTATAACCATACACTGACAATAAAGTTTTGTTATTACACAGAAAAGGAGATGTTCACTTTTTTTGTTCTATGAGAGAAGTATGTGTTTAATAATTACCTGAATTCTTAAAAGCACTTGGGGATACATTCAAGAGAATTACACTTCTCCCAGAATTTAAAGTACACACACTTTGCCACACTTCAGAAATTGAGTTCCAAATTTCCCAAATGATATAGTTGTCTTACAAAATATTTGATTTGGAAAATCGATATGTCATTTAACAAATGTTGATAGTGTTCTAGTAATGTAAAATTATGTTTTAATATCATAAAGTCTAATTCTTGATGTTATAATGCATATCCAATTAGAATATCATTTAATATAAAAATTTAGCTCCTTGTAATCTTTCCTCCTAAATAGAACAATAAAGCATAAATCACCTCAATTCATTTAATTTTTCTCTTTCTTTCTCTTGTTATTTTATTAAATCACCATGAGATACACAGTTAACAATGCTGTTCAGAATCAGGCTTCAGTCAAACAATGTTCCAACACCCATCCCTTACTCAGAGTAAATTTCCCATCAACAATAACCCCAGTTTCCCTCCCCACTACTGCCTGTCTCTATGGTAGTCACTTTCCTTCTTCCTCTCTTCCTTTGGGCATTGTGGTTTGCAATATTGATACTGAGAGGTTATCATGTTTACTCCATTACCTACTTCTTCATGCAATTTTTATCCTGAGAAATCATTTCCAACTATTGTTGTCACAGTGGTCCCTTCTTTATCCCAACTGCCTTCTAGCCCAGCACTTGACGTAAGCTTCCATCCATGGACCAATCTTCCTGGCCCTTGTTTCTACTGTCCTTAGATATTAGTCTCATTATGTTGCTGTGTTTTTTTTAATATCCCGCAAATGAGTGTAATTAATCCGTGTCTGTCTCTCTCCTTCTGACCCATTTCATTCAGCATGATACTCTCCATCTCCATGTCATCCTCTATAAGTCAATCCACATAGAAATGCAAATGGGATTTCTGCTGTATGGTTTGGGGTCGTTGGTGTATATACCAAAAAGTGGTATTGCTGGGTCATATGGAAGTTCAATTTCTATAAATTGGAGGAACAATTATTTTGTTTTTCAAAAAGGCCAGACCAGTTGGCATTCCCACCAACAGTGAAGGAGATTCCCTTCCTCTTTGCATCCATGGCAGCACTGATTGCTCTTATACTTTTTGGTGTGTGCCAGTCTCTGTAATGTGATGTGAGTCTCATTATTGTTTTAATTTGCTTCTCCTTGATGATTAGCAATGTAGAGATTTTTTCCTGTGTTTCTTGGTTATTTATATTTTTCTTTAAGGGATTTTTTGTTCGTTTCTTCTCCCCATTTTTTGATGATATTGATTTTTTTTCATGTTCAGTTATAACAGTTCCTTTTATATCTTGGATATTAACCCCTTATCTGATTGGTATTGGTAAAATAATTTTTCCCAATCTGTGGATTATCTTTGTATTTGGGTCCCTCTTTCTTTTGAGGTGCAGAGGCTTCTCAATTTAATGTAGTTCGTTTGTTTTTCTTTGCTTCCACTTACTTCATCAGTGTGGTTTGATATACAAAGATGCCTTTAGTTTCAATATCATGGAGGATTCGTCCTATATTTTCCTCCATAAACCTTATAGATTCAGGTCTGATATTAACTGTTTTAGTCAATTTAGATCAGATTTTTCTATTTGGTGTTATATAGACATCTGTGTTCTTTTGTTTGTTTGCATGCAGGTGCCCAGTTTTCTTATAATCACTATTGAAGAGGACTTCCTTCCTACATTGTTTTATTTCTTGCTTCTTTACCAAAGATTAAGTGATCATATATTTGAGAGTTAGCATCAGGTTATTCAACCCTGTTCCATTGATCTGCAGGTCTCTCTTTATTCCAATATGATGCTGTTTTATTTACTACTAATTTGTAGCACATTTTGATGTTGAGGAAGGTGATAATACCCATATTATTTTTCACAATGATTGTTCTCACTATTCACGGGGTTTATTGTTCCATATGAATTTCTGGAGTGCTTGATTTATTTTTTTAAACGTCACGAGTATCTATATAGGAAATGAATTAAATCTGTATAATGCTTTAGGAAGTATTGCCATTTTCACAGTGTTAACCCTCCCAATACATGAGCGGGGTTGTGTTCCATTTTTTCATGTCCTCTTTTATTTAAAGGCTTTCCCCTTAGGATCAGGCACAGGACAAAGTTGACCACTCTTGCCCCTCTATTCAAGATAATACTGAAAGTACTTGCTATAGCATTTAGGCAAGTACTTCTGTATTATTAGTGCTTGGTCAGAATTCAAGATAAGTGTTTTGAAAATGATTTTAGAACCAGAGAGATAGCATAGTGTATAGGGTGCTTTCTTTACACCAATCAAAAAGGATTAATTTAAATGAATGATGTATGATTTTGACTAAAAGAACTAATTTGCAAGGAAATTAATACCTAGTCTCACAAGAGATATAAGGATAGATAAACTAATTCTTCTGCGATTCCAAGCCCAAATTATAACAGGTAGCCCTGGAAAATGTAGCCACATATGCCTGCCCATGGCATATGCTTCAAAAATTTTCCCAAGAATTTATTATTTTCTTAGTGTGATGTACGTTCTAAGTCATATAGGTACTTGTTAAGAACTACACATGACATGATGCAGTTGACTGTAGTGGGTAGAGAATGTGTTTGGAAGGTGGGGAGGTGCCTTTTAGTTTTAGGCAGATTTAAAATCTAGTCTATAAGTTAATGCTTGTTTGCGGAAATTTTAATCATTACCACAACACACAAAAAAGGCAGAAAATTTGGGAAACAGATTTGTCCTTTTGTTAATCAATCTATTTTTCCTTGAAACACCTACACAATCATCATATGTAAGCTACCGCTTATACCTCCTTTGCCAAATGTGGATTGCTAGAAAATCACACAGAGGGATTTAGTATTAGGGATTACTTGATTGTATTATGCAAAATTATGACTTGATGTCTCAAGTTGATCCCCATCACCCTCAAAAACACTGAGATTTTTGTCTGCCCAGAGAGAGAGAGAGAGAGAGAGAGAGAGAGAGAGAGAGAGAGAGAGAGAGAGAGAGAGAGAGAGAGAAGTTGCCTTTTTGTGTCAAAAAGTTATTGTTTTGAAATACTGAAGAACAATGACAAAAATAAAACTAAAATTAACTTAAAAAGAATAATGCATAAAATAGTAATACAGAAACATAAAGTGAAATGGTTTATTGGCTCAGTAATTAACATGGTCCCTGTCTGTAAAACATACTTTTTATTCCTGAAAATTATGTCTGTAAAACATACTTTTATCCCTGAAATCCCAAGAAATGCATTAAACTCTAAATTAAGTTGTATTCAATTTTTGTTGAATTTGAGAGCTTCCAGAGATATATGACTCTATCAGTTCTAGAAGAAGTTTAATATATTTGATAACCTGTAGTCAAAATGACATTCTATCTCTCCTCAGTATCATCAGGATGTGATGACAGAACTTGATAACTACCATAAACTCACTAGTTATGAATAGATAATATTGTGTGGTTTGGAGTTTATCTGCATGTGCCATGGGATCACTCCTGACAGGGTCCAGTACCACATGTAGAGATCAAATTTGGGCTGGTTGCAGGATTTACCCACCGTGCTACCTCTGGCTCCCAAGAACAGAGAATTAAACAACTTGAAGTACACCCTAATGAACTTGAATTGCAAAACTCACTGCTGTGTCCATGATTCATTTTCTTATTTCTGCCTCTGAGATAATCTCTTGTCCATTACTTTCATGACTACAGCAAGATAGGTCTTCCACTTTTATTTATTTTAATTATTTAACATTAGAGTACATTATGTCATATGTTTTAAATACAATTTTGTGCACCCTTAAAATATTTGTTATTTATTACATCTTACCATCAACCACATACTAATCTCCCTCTATCGTACATTCACATATGCTGTTGAAATTTCATACATATTAATAAAAGTAACAGCAAAAAAGTAAGAGCATAGTGAATATGATAGACAAGATGATACTGTGTTTTCTTAAATAGCAAGAGGTATTCCTATTGTTCATTCTAGTTAATTCAGAATGATTAAAGAATTATGTTCAGAATCATAATTTTGTATAAGAATCACTGTCACTCCATTGCTCATTGATTTGCTTGAATGGGCACTAGTATCATCTCTATTTTTAGACTTATTGTTATTGCTTTTGGCATATTAATATGACACGGGTAGCTTACCAGGCTCTGCCATACGGGTGAGATACTCTAGGTAACTTGCTGGGCTCTCAGAGAGGGGCAGAGGAATCGAACCCGGGTGGACCGCATGCAAAGCAAATGCCCTACAGCTGTGTTATTGCTCCAGCCCTATAAGAATCATTGTATCAAAATTATATAAACTATACTAACTATGTCTTATTTCTTGCACTAATAGAATTTAATTTAATTTATTTGTTAATGTTAGATGATTGGTTTTAAACCTTAGTTATAGTCTTATCTCCTTCAACTCCAAATCCCAGAAAAATAATGTAAGAACGTCAAGGACTTTCTCTTCTGGCACTCAGGGGCTTAGAGCAGGCAACCTAACCCCCCCCTCACCCTCTTTGGTTACAGGATATTCACGAAAACCTGGTAGTTTTTTTCTCTGCTTCTTTAAGCCATTTTGAGACCTGCCTTGAGGCTTCTGTTCTCTCCAGAGAGTCTCATTATGTGAATAATAACTCTTTGCATGCTTTATTGGTTTATATGTGGTGATATCAGTTTCTGCATGGGGAAATTTTTTACTAAGTTTAGCTTACCAGGGTCTTATTAAAATTGAGCTAACTGGACCAAAAGAATGTGCTGGATTGCTCTCTTGTCCTAAGCACATAAACAAAGATTTATAACTTCGTATATTTTAAATGCATATTTCCTGTGACCTTAATTATTTGTTAACAGATCATACCATATAATTAAATAAATGAAACTAGCATTTTAAAAAGTACTCTATTTCCCTTGAAGGTGATGTTTTGTCCAACTTTTTGTTTTGAGGAGGTGATTTTGATTTTACATATAAAATGAGGGTTTGTTACATAAAGTGTGTAGACATAATTAAGGAAGGTGTTAAACTGGCTAACGGTTTGCTGTCCTTCTGTGAAAACACGATGGTGTACAGAGGAAGATATTTCCCTAGCATAACTTATAAGGCAACAACATTGTGAGAACTAAATGCACAAACAGATTAAAAGGGAAATGATAAAACTGTACTTAGGGGTTTCAATGAGCTAAAATATAGGGCATTGCACTTCAGAATGATGATTGCAAAGAGGATGTTTCAAGCAGCATTAAGTTGGTGTTTAAAAATTAGATTCTGGGGCTGGAGTGAAAGCACAGTGGGTAGGGCATTTGCCTTTCACAAGGCCAACCCGGGTTTGATTCCCAGCATCCTACATGGTCCCCTGAGCATCGCCAGGGGTATTTCCTGAGTGCAGAGCCAGGAGTGACCCCTGTGCATGGCCAGGTGTGACCCAAAAAAGCAAAATAAATAAATAAAAATTAGATTCAGAGATATAAGACCTACCTACCTTTTTAAATATTACATGAGATTTTTAAAAGTCATATTTCATCATATTAGGAAATTGCATATGACAAATCATGAATTGATAGATGAATGTTATACCAAAATTATTCTCTTTGTAAATTGATTTTGCATAATTGTTCAAGGTGTTTGAACAGAAATAAAGGATGTTCCTAAATGCTCGAACATGTTATATGGTTTCCTAAATAACCAGTAATTTTATAGAAGTCAAAAGGTAAATTATGTAGTCTTCTCAGCAAATAGGTATGTGCACTTATAAAGGAGTTCAGAAGACACAGCAGACCTTCTTATAAATATATTGAAACCCTTGGAAAGCAATGCTACGACACTATATTCATTACTTATCCCTTAATTAAGTTGTTTCTTTGAAATTAATATGCCATTTTTAAAAATTGCATTAATCAAAATGGCCTTAGATTTACAGAAAAAATAGAAAAAAAATTAACACCCCATATGTTCTACACCAAATTTTCCCTACATCTAATACCTCACATTTAAGTAAAATAACTTTGCATCTAATAAATAGATACTGGTACCCTTATTTATTCTTGCTCTTTAGCTGCGCGTTCCCCCAGAGATCTCTCCGGCCCGCGGAGAGACAACAGTGGAAAGCGCTCCTAATTGGGTGGATTCTGTGAGCGGTCCCGATCTGAAATAAGACTAGTGAGGTTAGTAAACAGGGGGCCCAAGACGACACATGCCGATCAAGGGCAACTTTATTAACAGCCATGCTGGTTTTATACTTTTCTTAGCAGGGGGTTGGTACATAAGTTGTCAATCATCAGGGAATTGTCTTCTCAGACCAAATAAGGAAAGGTTCAGGGCGTACTTTGGTGGGCTTACAACATTCTCCAAGTGTAGTTTGAGAAATAGTGGGGAGAAGAAGGCAAGGATTTATCTGGCAGGAGCATCTGTCAGGAGGAATGCACAAGGCTTTTAGTGTAGAGGAAGGCACTCTACTTTATGGGCTTTTTAGGGTCTCTTTTAACTGCCCAGGGCTACTTTTACTTCTTGAGTTTAGCTATTTCCTTTGTCACAAGGGCACCTGTGCCTCAGGTCATGCAAAGCTCATAATGGAATTTTCCCGTTTGTCCAGGGTAAAGGTTTCGGGGTCCTCTTTTGTTCAGGGGACTGAGCAGTCCCCAACATTTAGCTTGAATTGAACTAGTACCTTATCAACTTGAGTTCTTTAGCTTTTACCTATTATCTGTGCCGTCTTTTCATAGATAATGCTAATCGTAGTCTATGGGTATCCCTAAAACCTGGTTTTTGATGAACTTTGCTGTTTTGCAGAAGTCCTGGTCAAAGTTTTGTAAAATGCTCCAGAGTATAGACTTATGTAACCCTAGTCTGATTAGACTAGGGTAATTGGTTTTAGGTAGATCCCAGATTTGGTGTCTCCTTGTGAAGGAGACTGCCCTTAGCAGCACTCAAAGTGATTCCAGAGTCAGTCCTGGCTGGCAACATGAGACCAATATGGATCAAAGGTTCAATGCTTGTTACCACTGACACAGAACCCCTTAGGCTCTATGATGCAGTGCTCCTTAGGTTCAAGTTCAGGGGGACAGTAGAACAACAATATAGGTCCTTAGGGGACCATGAGCTGCTAGGCATCAAACTAAGCTTTCTGCATATGTAAGAGAAAAGATAAACCTTTGGACAGTAGCTGATTTATGTTTCCTCTCTCTTAATACTTCCCTCTGTTGCTTTATGTATTCCATGTCAGTGAGAGAAAATTGTAAAATAATGGTTACGTTCTATTTCATTTCCCTTACTATTATTCTTCTAATATCACTGTGTCACTTGTCATCCTGTTGCTCATTGATTTGCTTGAATGGGCACCAGTAACATCTCCATTGTGAGACTTGTTGTGACTGTTTTTGGCATATGGAATACGCCAGGGGTAGCTTGCCAGGCTCTGCCGTGTGGGTCTTCTAACATGAAACAGAAATATCTGTTCATCACTAGTTATGATCAGGCTGTACCGTATTAAGATTACCTTTCTGGTTTTGTTTGTTTGGACCACAGTCTTGCTGAGTGCCTGCTCCAGGCTCAGTCAGTGGTCAGGGTTCAGTCCTGGCGATCTTTAGGATAGATTGATTCGGGACTTTCTGCTCACTCGCATGCAAAGCTTCCACTGCTTATTGAGCTTTCTCTCTCCAGATGGACCGTTCCGTTCTTAACTTCTTTGCTTTTCTAGCAACTTATGACCTAATTGCAAAATTTGATTTAGTTGTTTTGAATTTTTTTTGCATCTTCTTTTACATGGCACTATAAAACTTTTGAATACCATATGCCTCACCAATATTTTGTTGTTCACTTCTGTTTCAAAGAAACATCAGTGGGTGTTCAGGGTTCATCTTAGCTCTGCACTTGCTTGGATCACTCCTGGCAGGTTGAGGGGGCCATAGAGAGTGCTGGAGACCCAGCAAGGCAAGCAACCAACCTGCTATAGTATCTTTCTGCCTTTATTGAACATTTTTATCTTCTTTTTCTACTATTTTTCCTCTCAAGACCTCTAAAGGGCAACCTAGTGTTAAATAACTCACTTAGGCCTATTTCTTGATTTCCTCTATTTGAATGAGTTCTTTTCTGAAATGTCCCATTCTGAACATTTACGACACATTATATGCCTCTCTATTGACTTCTAACCACATTTTAGCATTTCTAAGATTCTCTTTTCCTTTGCCCTCACCATTCACATTTCTTCAATCAGCAACCACTACTGGTTTGACTTAAATATGTTAGCTTTTTTCCTCCATTCCCAATGTTGCCACCTTAGCCACGGTTATGATCAATAGTTTCATACTTCCATTCTGAAAATAATTTTTTTCATGTTGATATATAACCATGATAGCCTTTTAAGTTGGGAATGCCAAAGTGACACTTTCTTCAATTTTTATGTAGAGCTCAAGTGTTCTCTGTAGTCAGAGGGAATCTTATTTTCTGTGTTCTTAACCACTTTGAGCCAATCCCCTACCCCTTTAGCCATTTGAAAATGGAGCATTTAAAAATAGTAAATTAGCAAATATATGCCCCACAGTGACTTTATAAGAGAAAAAAATAAAGCATTCAGTTCCAAATAAACAAGTTCAAGAAGATAAATTTATTCTTCACAGTTTTTTTACAGATTTTTCAGAATGCATGCCATTTCTAAAAAAAGTGTAAAAATGACTCTGTAATGTATTTACTATAGCTAAGAAAACTCACAGAAGTAAGACAGTTTAAGTGCTATATTAAAATGTACAAATATCAGCAGATCAAGAAATTTGCAATGTTTGGAAATCTTTAGTTTTGGGAAATGTGCACGCTTGCTTTACATGTGAATGTTTAATATATTTAATATTTGACACGGATTTTTTATGTAACTACTATATATTATATCATCTCATTGATAGATTGTGTGAAATATTACAAAGTTTCCCCAAGAGATGTGCAACACATGAAAAAATTAAGAATAACATGTTTTTCCATGCTTTGGCCAGACCCAGAATATCTCTATTCACTAGTCATTGCTTTAATTGCTGTTCAATTTCTTTGTTTTGGTTTTGGACCCATAACAATCAGTGCTCAAGGCTTAGTCCTGGCTCTAGTGCTCAGGAATCACACCAGGTGGAGTGTGAATGACCAGATGAGTTGTCAGGGATCAAACCTGTGACAGAAAGTGCAAAGCACCCCACTTCTCACTTGAGTATTGCTCTAACCCTCAGGGGCATTTCTGAATATTATTTAGTACTTAGTTGTCTTCAACTCTAGAGGAAATAATAAAATGATTAAGAAGAAGTTGAAGTTTTACAAGGCTATTTTCATTAACTTAAGGTAATCTTAATAATAGAATTTAAGGGTGCTGGAATGATAGTACAGTCGGTAGGGCACTGGTCGTGCTCTAGGCCAACACTTGTTGGATCGCCAGGTCCACATATTTTCCCCTGGGCCCTAGAAGGAGTGTTCCCTAAGAATCAGCAGGTATGGCCCCCAACCTGACAAAACTAAAGAACAACAATAACAAAACAATAGAAGAGTATGAGAGCAATGATACTTATCCCCACATATTAAATGCTGCTTTTCAGCCATTACACTCTGCACTAAAAATCTTAGTTATTCAATTTATTTTACCATTTATATTTCACCAATATGGAAATCAAATAGGATAGGAACCCTTCAGAAGTTTCCATTTAGAAATGCTTATAGAGTCCTTAATTTTTACTTCATAAAGGATGAATTCTAGCATTAATTCAAGGGCTATTTGCTATCAGAAATTTTATGTATAGTTTAAAATTGTCAGAGGAAGGCATTTTCATTCTATAATAGAATTAGTAAGAGTGACAAGTATGAAAAAATATTATAAAAATGAGTATAAATGAGTATAGAAAAATTTTATTGTAGAAATGTGTATAGAAAAATAGCTCCTAAAGTCTGCTTTTTTTGTAACAAATGTTCTAAAATAGGTTGAGATATTTCTTTTAGAAAAAAAGTCAGTGCTCACAAACTCTTAAGAAGTTTCCTACAGTTTATATCAAAAGAGTAAAATTTCACTTTACACAACAACATAGGGAATCAATATCTTCAACTATAACATGTTATAGTTTAGAACATGTTATAGCTAAGAACTAAAAATAAGTATTCTGTCTTTTCCAATACTTGACTTTAAAAGAATCTTAACTGAATTTAAGTCATATATATTACACTTGTATTGTGCTAAATTATTTAAAATTTTATTATAAACACAAATTTCTATTTTCTCAATGGGACTTACAAGTAAATAAAATAGAATAAGTATTGCACATTCTGATTACTTATACTCAAAATATAGCAATTATTGATCATAGTAAAAAATGTTTAACTCATGTACCTAACACTTCATCTTTTAAATAATTCATGCAAACTATTTACAGAGAAGAAATCTTTTATTATTGTCTCATTAATATGTCATCTTATTCTTATTATTTATATGGTTTTATTATTCTATCATTTTTATTACTAAGGAGATATATTTATTTCTATTAGTCATTGATCAATACAAAAAGTTATTGTGAAGTTATATACACTATCGTTCTATGTGAGTGCATATACAAAATGAAGCCATAATACAGAAATATTTGCAGGCAGCAGTCATGCACTATCAAATAAAGAAAAATAGAAATTCAACAATTTGTCAAATAACTTTATCAAGAATTATATTAAACATTCAAGAATATTGAATTGTTTTTGTAAGAGACTTACAATTACTTTCATTATTGAATCTTATAAATCTAGGATTCTAAAGTTACCATATTCAAATATATTGGATTTACGCCAAAAAGTAAAACTTGCAGTAATCTTTGTTTTTTAAAATTTTTATAATATATATATTTTAATATAGGAGTATTGCTATTTATTCAGCCATTGATTAAGCTGATGGAATCTGGCATGAATTCCACATTACTTTCTTTTTATTCAGAATGTGAATTTTATTTTATTTTATTTTTAATTATTTTTTAATCACCGTGAGATTAAAACAGTTACAAAGCTTTCCTGTTTGAGTTTCAGTCATGCAATGATCGATCAACAACCCTCCACCAGTGCACATCTTCCACCAACAAGATCCCCAGTATTTCTTCCCACCTCCATCCCACCCCTTCTCTCTCGCCTCTATGGCAGAAATCTTTCCCATACTCTCTTTTGTATTGCTTGTTATGAATAGCATAAGGTACCATGCGGCCTTGAGAGTGGCCTCGTGCTCTTGGAATTCTAAAATTTTTGATTATTAGGGTCTGAAGAAATCTCTGCAGCGAGTTTCTTAGTTTGGAGATTCTTTTGTGTGTCTCTGGATCATAGCCATTGAGGAGCTTAAGTAGCAACAGGAGACAGTTTGTGGGTGTGGATGGGGGGAGGGAGGACGGGAGATGAGAAGGACCTGCCCATCCCCTTTGCCTTGAGGCCTGGAGTCTGGCATCACTGAACTCGTGTGCCTGCACTTCTCATTGAGTTCTGGAAGTTGGCGGCCAGAGTTTGTAGGGGGCAGGTGGAGGGACAATGCCTATCCTTGTCTGAGGCATCCCAGTTAAGTTCGCCTGACTTAAGGTCCAGAGGTATCTCTGCAATGTGCTGCTTGGTTTGGAGATTCTTTTGTTTTTCACTTGTTCAAGGCCCTTATTTCCATCTTTTCCAGAGAAAGTATTGGCATATGCCCTGAGAGGCAAGCCCAATAACCAGCAGTGCACCATGCTGGCCCTAACTGCGACTTTTGAACTCTTTCAAGATTTATGAGTCTGTAATAAGGCCAATAAATAAGCTTATATAGCTGAGCCAGAGGTGGTTTGGGGGTGTGACTCCCACATACCTAAATTTTGGCCTTTTATTTCTTGGTAAACTTGGTCTGAAGTTGTTGGGGTCCTGCCAAAGGCACACCAGCAATTTTTGGGGATCTGGAAGTCTGAAGGCACCATCAGGCTGCAGATGCACTCACCTCACAGGTACAAATTGACGTGTTGGTGGCACCATACCCACAATCTTTGTTTTTTAAAACAGTATATTTCCCTTTTGTGTTTATTTTTGTTTGGGTGCAACATGTGACAGGTCTTACTTTTTGCTCTATCTCAGGAATCTCTTGTGGAAGGACTCAGCATACCATATGGTGCCCCACAATCAAATCTGGGTCAATATAAGTAAATCAAGTATCCTATCAACTGTACTATCTCTACAGACCCCTAAACATAATATTATTTCAGTAAGAGTAGCCAAATATTTTATTCAGGAAAAATAAACTAAAAATAACACTCTTGTAAAGGTATTTTGAGTAATGATTGCAATAGTCTATATGATTATTAAAACATTTTATAGGAGTGCATGCAAACATGTATGCAGACTGTGAACTAAGCTTTTGCCCCATGCCGGCTAACGGAGGAAATATCCTTCTCCCTTGGTCTCTCCTCCCTCTCGGGGGAGAAGGTGTGGTGTCCGACATTTTATGGGTCCTTTGAGCAGGTATGAACTTTGTGGCGCGGAAAAAAAAAATGTGTGCTTTGAACTTGAAACCGGACCACCTGGGCAGGCTCGGGCCGGGGCCGGAGCTCGGGCTCCAGCCAAGATTCGACCCGGGTGGCCATGCCTCTGCACAGCCGCGTGAATCCGGAACGAGCAGGAACCAGAGACAGCTATAAGACTTGGGGTTCCATGTATCCAGACTGTGAACTAAGCTTTTGCTCCATGCTGCTCCAGGAAGGGAAATGATTCAATTTCAAACTTTAATCTCCCTGGATTTAATTACTAAAATACATAAATTGTAAACTGCCACGGCCACGTGACTATGTATCTCTTCATTCTCATCAGTGGAAAACTCAATATCAAATATTTCCTTGTCAATAGGGCTGTATTCTTGGGGGATAAATTCCAACAAAAATAGTGAGTCTGTGTTGAAACTCCAACAACAATAGTGAGTTTTGTGTTGAAATATGGAATGTAATCAAGGTAAAGAGAAGAGAAGAGTGAAATTTATCAGTTACCCAGGCGGGGGTGGGGGGTAGGGGAGAGGCATACTGGGGTTTTTGGTGGTGGAATATGGGCACTGGTGAAGGGACGGGTGTTTGAACATTGTATAACTGAGACATAAGCCTGAGAACTTTGTAACTTTTCACAGGGTGATTCAATAAAATAAATAAAATAAATAAATAAATAAAACATTTTATAGGAGTTAAACGTGTAGGTATGTGTGTCTATTCACATGTATACATTTTAATAATTTTATATGAAATTATAATGATTTATGGGGGCTGGAGTGATAGCACAGCGGGTAGGGCGTTTGCCTTGCACGCGGCCGACCAGGGTTCGAATCCCAGTATCCCATATGGTCCCTTGAGCACCGCCAGGGGTGATTCCTGAGTGCATGAGCCAGGAGTTACACCTGTGCATCGCCGGGTGTGACCCAAAAAGGAAAAAAAACATAAAAAAAAGAAATTATAATGATTTGACAGTTATGAAGTTTACAATAAAGTATTTATATAGATATAAGTTATGAATGTTTTTGACAATATGACAAGATAAGTTGATTTTTATTTAGTAATTGTTTAAAATTTTAGATCATAGTAATAATTTCAACATGAAAAAAATTTTCATTATTATTACTCTAGATTATTAATTACTCTATGATTCTTTCATATATATTTGCATAAACACATGTATATATACAAAAATACATTTGTATATGTACACACATATACATTATGGATCTGTTAATATTATTCTTTTTATCCAATGTAACTATTTACTGGTCAAAAATATACACTGCAAAACTAGATAGAAAATCTGATTTTATAACTTTTTTGACATTTATTGTCTAGGCAATCACATATTCACTCCCAATATTATTTTTTTATTATCTCACAACTGTGAAAGCAACAATAGCTCATGATAGGAAATTTTTCCACGACAAACAAAAGAATGATCTCTAAATGAACAAAGTTAAATACTATGCAGAATATACCCTTTATTTAGATGACTTATAATTACCATCATCATGCTTTATTTCTTATTTAGAATTTGTTTTTGTTCTGGACCACTCTTCCTAGTACTCAGGTTCTGCTTCTGGCTCTGCACTCAGGAATCAGTTCTACTGTTGTTCAGGGGACTAAATGGGTTGTCAGGAATCAAACCTGTGTTGGCTGTGTGCAAGGCAAATGCTCTACCCACTGTATTGTCAATCTGGCCACTAATTTTCTTATTTATTTTATTATTGAATCACTGTGAAATACAAAGTTATGAAGTAATTCATGATTTAGATTTAGGAGTAAAATCTCCAACACTAATTTCTTCATCAGTGCCCACTTCCCACTTCACTCCACCAGTGTCCCCAGAGTCCCCCACCCTCACTAAATCCTGTCTCTGTGGCAGGATCCTTTGTCTTTTAGGCACTTATCACAAACACTTTAGGTAAAAACTTCAAACTCTCCATAATAATTAAGGTATTTTAAATTGCATGAAAATGATGGTAGTACTGGATCGATAGCACAACAGGTAGGGTGTTTGCTTTGCACGCTGCCGACCCAGGTTTGATTCCTCTGTCCCTCTAGAGAGCCCAGAAAGCTACCAAGAGTATCCAGCCTGGCAGAACCTGGCAAGATTCCTGTGGCCTATTCAAAAAACAGTAACAAATCTCACAATGGAGATGTTACTGGTGCCTGTTTGAGCAAATTGATGAACAATGGGATGACAGTGAGACAGCGCTACAGTAAATGATGATGATGATGATCATCATCATCATCTCGTTGATCGTTGAATTTCTCGAGTGGTCTCAGTAATGTCTTCATTCGTCCTAGCCCTGAGATTCTAGAAGCCTCTCTTTACTCATCCTTCCCAGCAATGCCACATTGGAGGCTCTTTCAGGGTCAGGAGAATGAGACCCAGCATTGTTACTGGTTTGGCATATGAATACACCCTGGGGAGTTTGCAAGGCTCTTCCATGTGGGCAGGAAACTCTTCATAGCCTGCTGGTTCTCACAGAGGGAGAAGGAGGCTATCAGATGTCCGCTTTCAGGAGCTTGGTTTTAAGTCACTGGATGTTGGCCTTTGGTGGGATTACACGGCATCAGGGGCAGTCCCTGTGTGTGAATGCCTAGCTACTGGAAAATGGGAAATCTGGGCAGAAGAGGCCCAGTCCCAATATGAGCAGGCTTAGAGGTCTCAGCCCCAGGTCCCACAGTCCCAGCTTCCTCTGCCAGTACCTTCATGTGTGAGGCTTGTCCGAACATGTGGAGAGGGGCCTTAAGCATGGCTGTGGCTAGGCTCCGGAGGTCTTTGGCTTTGGGAACTCTGCTCGGCGTGAGGAGGGAAGCTGGAGCCCACCCCCTCCGAGGGGCCCTGGGGAAGACAGCCAGGCCCTCGGGCAAGAGACTCTGAGTCACTCTCTTCCGGGGGTTTGGTTTTAAGTCTTTGGATGTTCACCATTGGTGGGATTATACAGCGCCTGGGCAGTCCCTGGGTGTGACCACCTAGCTACTGGGAAATGGGAAATCTGGGTGGAAGAGGCCCAGTTCCGATCCAAGCAGACTTGGAGGTCTCATTCCCGGGTCCCACACACCTGGCTTCCTCTGCTGGCAAGTTCATGCATAAGGCTCATTCGAACGTGTGGAGAGGGGCCTTGAGCATGGCTGTGGCCAAGGCTCTGGAGGACTTCAGTCGTGGGAGCTCTGCTCCAGGCGAGGAGGGAAGCTGGATCCCATCCCCTCCGAGGGGCCCTGGGGAAGACAGCCAGGCGTGCGGGCCAGAGATTCTCTGTATTTAATAAATAAATTGATAAAAAGAGAGAGCTTAGTAGGCATGATTACACACTACATGTGGAAAGCCCACGTCTGATGCCTGGTTCCCGAGTACTGGAAGTTGTGAACAACCTTCAGGCACTTTTTCAGAAGTAGTTCTTAAGCATCAGCAGGTATAATTCATAAGGTAAAATAGAAATAAACCAAGAGAAATAAATAAGTTTAATGAGATCATTCTACCTGCAGCACAAAAAAAAAGCCCTGCTAGCCAATAAAGATAAAAATTTGATCTCTGCCAAAATTGAAAATAATATAAAACTAAACTAATATGGAGGTACACATTAATATGTTGTATTGTCATAGAAAGTAGAGGTGTATAATCACTTATTTATAATAATAAAACTGGTTATCTCAAGGATTTGTAATGTCCTATTTATATACAGTATGAGATTTATATCCATATTTCATAGAATATACCAGCATATCATTTTTCTACTTATTTGTTAAAATAAATCATTTACTTGAAAAGATTTGTTAATTAAGCATTTTAACATTTAACTGAAGTACTGAATATGAATGATACATTATCATCACCTAATAGATTTTCAAAATGCATATATGTGTGCGAGAACCAAAAAAAATAGAAATAGTAGGTGTAACTAATAGATGGATAAGTAGTTTCCCATTATATCTAATGTGATTTAATGAGATATAGTTCTCAAATTTCAATCAAAGTTAATATATCATAATTCAAAATAGCTTTCAGCAGAATCTTTTAAAGCTGGAATCATAGCCCTTTGCATTTAATACCCTTGATAATAAATTTTCTTATTTAGAGCTAAAATTTTTAAGTAATTTTTAGAATTTGTGGCATTTGGTCCATTTCTTATTATAAAACTTTTATATTATCTAAGAGTTGTCTAGGTTGTCAAGGGAATTTACCAATTTATGTCAATCATTAGGGTTTATAATTAAGTATAATTCTTTTTTAAGATTTTTATATAAAATTTGCAGTTTTCTATAATAGGAAAAGGAGAAAATAGGTTTAAGACACATAGTATCAGTAATTAATACAATGCCTTAGAATAGAGCATTATTGGAAATCATATAATTAATTTATTATACAGTATTTCAATTTGTGCCTCTATATTAAATAATAGAATGCATTGACTCAACATATAAATACTAGCAATGTAGAATAAACTAAATTAGTTTGGAATGTGTCATATTTTTATAGTTATGATTAAGTTTTGAAATCAAATTTATAAGAGTAATGCAGAAGTTAAATAGAAATTAAAAAAAGATGGTTGAATGAAAATCAGAACCAAAATGGCCAAGAAGGAAAGGTTCTAAGAGAATGCCTATGGTAGAAAAACAAACATACAATATCATGAATGAACACCACATAGTGTGAAGACTCTCACTGAGAAAATTCACTGGAGAGCACATTCAACTTGTTAGGTAAATTCAACACAGTGAAACAAAGAACCTTTGACAAGTTCAGAGCTATTGAGGGTTTCCTGATGGTCAGGAGGAGCAAATAAGCATATATAAGAGAAAACATACCATCAAGTCAGTACTATATATAAAATGCCTGTCAAAGGAAGGAAGGTGCTAAATGCAAAGGTTTTTACAAAACATCAACTTGGGGCTGGAGCAATACCACAGTGGGTAGGGCATTTACTTTTCACTCAGCTGACCGGGGTTCGATTCCCAGCATCCCATATGGTTCCCCGAGCACCACCAGGAGTAATTCCTGAGTGAAGAGCCAGAAGTAACCCTTTGCATTGCTGGGTGTGATGCAAAAAGAAAAAAAAAAAACAAAAACCTCAACTTACACCAAAACTCAGACTTGAGTTCAACATAATGGACTACTGCTCCTGCCAAAGCTAGGATCAGGCATTTCTAGGAATTTTTTTCACAGTACTGAGAGCAATGAGTTTGTAAAAGTTTAGCTTTTGAACTTACATTCAGAGTCAAAATGAGTTTTATGACTTGTTAATACCAATTACAAGCCCAAGTCCCATGAGAGAGTAGAAAACTGAATAGACTAATCATGTGTGAGGAAAGGAAATCAAAACAGTAATATAAAATTTTCCTCAAGAATAAAAGTCTGTGTCCACATGGGTTCAGTACTGAGTTTAAGCAAACTTTCCAAGGAGATTAATTCCCTACACTTCTCAAGTTCTTCACAATATTTTTAAAAATTGAATTCTTAAACAGATTCTATAATGTTATCATTAACCTAATGCCAAATAATAAATTACACGTCTGTTTAAAACAAACCTAACATTTTATTTAGAATTTAACATCATGAATCACGAAATCCCCGTTAATTGTCGATTTCTTGAGCGGGCTCAGTAACCTCTCCATTCGTCCTTTCCCTGAGATCTTAGAAGTCTCTCTCGACTTGGCCCGCCCCACGATGTCGTATTCAAGACTCTTTCAGGGTCAGGAGAATGAGATCCAGCTTATTACTGGATTTAGCATATGGATACACCATGGGAAGCTTGCAAGGCAGGAAACTCTAGAAGCTCACCAGTTTCTCCCAGAAGAAGAAGTAGGCTTCAAGATATGGGAGCTTGCTTTTACGTGTCTGGATATTGGCCGTTGATGGAATTACACACACCTTAGTTCCTCTGCCGGTACTGTCATGCTTGAGGCCTGTCCGAACGTGTGGAGAGGGGTCTCGAGCATGGCTGGCGCTAGGTTCCAGTGATCTTCGGCCACCGGGAGCTCTGCGCAGGGTGGGGAGGGAAGCTGGATCCCATCCCCTCTGAGGGGCCCTGGGGAAGATAGCCAGGCATGCAGGCAAGAGACTCTCTGCAGAATTTAACATATCACTATTAATAATATCCTTGTATGATGGTCATCACTGTACCACTGTCATCCCGTTGCACATCAATTTGCTTGAGCAGGCACCAGTAACGTCTCCATTGTGAGACTTGTTGTTACTGTTTTTGGCATATTGAATATGCCACGGGTAGCTTGCCAGGCTCTGCCATACAGGCGAGAAACTCTCGGTAGCTTGCCTGGCTCTCCAAGAGTAGCAGAGCAATCGAACCCAGGTTGGCTGTATGCAAGGTAAACACTCTACCCGCTGTGCTATCATTCCAGCCCATGACAGTCATGATGTTTGCTTTTAGATGACATCATATACATAGAAAATTCTAAATAGTCCACCAAAATAGCTTTAGAAATCAAAATGGTAGAGTGAAGTTAATGCAGCATATAGAGTATTGAAGTTATATAAAATTATAATCCACTTTTACTTCAGTAGAGTGGGAAAGAAAGAAAATCTCATATTCAGTCTTCATCTATATCACACTTGCCATGTAAATTTGATTATAAACTAAGCTCCTCTAGGATTTACATGGTTTGTTTATTAAGTGATAATGCAAGCTACCTCACAGAAGCATTAAGGAATTATCAATGAAGTATATAAAATCTCCATAAGATATTCTATGTTTAAAAGTCTTGATTGAATATTTTAAAAAATGAATGAATACAGTTTGATGAAAAGTTTATTTTACTATTCTCCAAATTTATAAATATTGTTGATCATGATAAAATAAGGAACAATATCAACCTGAGGAATATTTTACAAAATATGTATTTGATTAATAAATTTCAAAATGTTTTGATTTGATTCAGAGTGATAACACAATAGGTATGGTGCTTACTTTGCTTGCAGTTGACCGTGTTTGATCCACAGCATCATATATCTGCCCTTGACCCTCATCAGGAGTGAGCCCTGAGCAAAGAACCAGGAGTAATCTCTGAGCACTACCATGTGTGGACTCCAAAATATAATAAAAAAAAAATGTGTCAATAATGTGAAAATTCAAAGTTAGATAAAACTAAGAGAACATGCAACATGTTGTAAAAACAACACAAATAATACAGTCATAGAAACATAATAAAATCCCTTTTAAAGAAACAGTCTAACTTACTATCAGAGTCAAGTTCATTATTAGGTTATAGAAAAAGTTTGCCTTGCATGTGGACGACCCATGTTCAATTCCTCCACCCCTAACAGAGAGCACGACAAGCTACTGAGAGTTTCGAGCCTATAAGGGAGAGCCTGGCAAGCTACCTGTGGCATATTTGATATGCCAAAAACAGTAACAATAGGTCTCACCATGAGAGACATTACTGGTGCCCGCTCGAGCAAATCAGTGAGCAACGGGATGACAGTGACAGTGATCATGATTTTATGAGATTTAAATATTTGAGAAAACTACATAATAATGTCTAAGGAAGTGTTCATTACACAACTTCTAAGTACAATATAAACTTACTTTTAATTTGTACAATTTTCCTTTTGAGTATTTGAAATTATAAAACGATGATGGTCATTATATTGAAGAATACAGATAACAAGCATAGCAAATAAAGAGAAATTGAAGAATTAATAAGAGAGTTATTTTGTCTTATGCACTATAATTTACATTATTGTAAGTGATAAGTACTTTTTTCAATTATTTTTAATTTTTTTTTAAAAATTTAATGAATAACTGTGAGATACAGTTACAGACTTACATGTTTTCGTGATTACATTTCAGTCATACAATGATAAAGTACCCATTCGTCCACGGGTGCCCATTCTCTGCCACCAATGTTCCCTATATCCCTCCTGCATTTCCCACTTCATCTCCCCACCCCCATCCCCCGCCTCTAAGTGGATCAACATGGAGAGTATCATGCTAAGGGAAATGATAGGGCTTTATGCATACAATGCTCTGACAACAAATCCTCCATCACAGTTCCCTCACCTTAACCTACCCTTCCCCAGCCCCCCATATTAGTATGTTGCTGAAAGGAACAGTTTACAGTAAGTCCTGCTTCAGGATAGTCATGGACTGTAAAAATTATATACCTGATAGTTGTCTGACATTTTTATTTAGGATCAGAGGCATAAAAGTTAGAGAATGTTTTGTTACCAAACACTAGCAACTCCAAAAGAAGAGAAGACGTACTAGATGTAAAACACAATAAGTAAAAGGTAGTGTCTCACAGGTTTTTACATTAAATGAAGCTATTATAATATCTGATTACGGGAATAAATTCTGTAATCACTGAGTACTGTGAAAATAATTAATCATGGAAGCAAATAATGAACTGAAGAATTGTCTGTAACTTTCTCTAATGTTTTCCTGTGACATAATAATATTTGAAATATGGGAATTACGATTATATAGAGAATGCTTCTACAGGATAAGGCAAAAATTAAGGAAAATTTAATTGTAATTCACTTTTATCATAATTTTTTCGCTTTTTTTCTGGAGAAACTTACCTAATAATTATATATTGGATTCAGTCATCATATTTATTTGCTTTCACTTTAAACCTTTGTGTGGAGAGCATTACTTTCATATGTTTAAGATTTTTATTTCAGAATATCTTAGCAATTTCTATTCCTGGTTTCTAATTTCAATAATGACTGATTTTCCTAGCTGCACATTTAAAGAGGTGTCATGAGTCCTCTGATTACTTAATGATAATGAAAGGCCTTCATTTTAACAGTTAGAAACTCCAGGTCAATTAAAAAAAATCAATATACACATTGAGTTAAGTAATCTCTCCCAGTCTGATGTTTTATAGGTGTGACACCAAATAGAGGTTGGGATGATGTGTTCCATCCCCCAGTTTATATTAGTTATCCTTTTGTACTCAAGGGTCATTCATGGAATCATCCCGGGTGGACTCAGGGGAAGCATATAGGATGCTAGAGTTTGAACCTGGGTCGGCTGTAAAAAAATTTACAAAGGCAGCAAGCACGGGAGGGGGAGATGCAATGATGTGTGGTGTTGTTCCTTGTCCTCGGGCACTCAGGGCACGCACCACTCGTATTCGGTGTTCTCAAGCCTGTTCTCAAGCCGCTGTGTAAGGATCAGATCGGGATGGCTCCTCCTTGTGCTCTGCTTCTGTCTGTCTCTCTGTCTCTGTCTTTGTAGTCTCTCCTCTGGTCTCTTCCGACCTCTCTCTGTCTCTGCTTCTGTATCTTCTCTGTTCTTACCCCATGTCCTCTCATGTGTCTCCTTCTCTGTCTGTTCTGTCTTCTTCTTTTGTTTCCTGTCAGTGTCCCTCTTCTGTCTCCCCCACAGTCTTAGTTTATATAGCAAATTACATAGGGCAGTAACACAAAGGTAGGTTGAACATTAACAAATCAACAAAGTAGGGTAAGACCATTTCTCGAGGGGATTAACAAAATCTCACTAAAGGATTACTAGGAGATCCACTCAAGGGTGGGGTCCAAACAAGGGTGTGTCAGGGTGTGTCCCTTTCTTCCTTCCTCAGCTAGTAATCCACTTAAATAATTATAGTAAATTTACTTCTAATATTTCTAACAATGTCATTCTGTATGAGCACAGTAAGAGATATAAACTTAAAGTTTGGTTCTTCCTGAGGACATTCACTATATATTTCAGACCATAGTCCTCAGGCCAGGTTAGTCTTCCTAACTCCAGCAGGGTCCTAGTCTCCTCGTTATTTTTGGATCATGACAGATTTGTCTTTGATCATGCTCTCAACTTATAGTTGAGTATCATGGCTCTTTGGCCTGGCCCATTTCAATCCCAGGGTAGCTCACAGCTTGCCCTGGATCCATTCTGTGCCCCATCAGGACCCTGCTTTGGGGTACTAGGAACTAAGGGCAACTGAGTGGAGAAAGGAGATGCCATGGAGTAAATATTATTGGAGTCAATCAGCTCTCAAGTTACAAAGCATATTATTAACTGTCTTCCTGTGTCCATACAGAAAGACCATTGCTTTAAGGTAAACTAAGTTCCCTGTGACAAGGCTAAAAGGACAAACCCCATGTTATCATACAGTTGGCCACATGCAAGGAAAGTGCCCTGCCCATTGTACTGTCAGCCCAGCTCCATGTAGTAATTATAATCTATCCTGCATTCTTTTAGACACTTTCATAATCTGAATAAGGGATCAGAGGACAAAAAATGCCAAGCATGTAGGAACATACATTTATGCTTTATATTAATAAATTAAACTTTATTAGCAACCAAGTGCACAAGGTTCTCTAGAAACATCCAGTAGCAGATATTACCTTTTCCTCTGCTTGTCCATTAGTTATCAAACACAATTTCATTTGGGGGCTGGAGAGAGCATAGTGTGCTTGCCTTGCATGTAGCCAATCTGGGTTCAGTCCTCCATCCTATATGGTCCCTGAGGTAATTCCTGAGTGCAGTCAGAAATAAATCTTAACAATCACTGCATATAACCCCCAAATCAAAAATAAAATTTAAAAAAATTGTCTTGATTCTTCTGAAATAAAATCTTTTTTTAAGAAAAATCAATTATGGTTATTATTTTAAGCCTATAAAACATAACACTGAAGAAGGAACAAGAACTCAGTTTATCCTGATTGAATTTGGAAGTCTTATGTAATATTTACTTTGCCATTTACTTTGGGGTTGATCACTGGGAGTTCCTTCAATACCCAAATGTAGGGAAACTCATTTCTAAAAGTTGCAAGATAGTGTCAAGTAATTTCTAAGAGTTCTCCAAATAAATTATTTGGAAAACTCAGTTTCTCATTGATTATAGAAGTCTATCCAGTATGTAAGTGTCTCATTTCTATTATGTCATAGAGATTTTTCTTTTTTTTTAATTTTTTAAATTTTATTGAATCACCATGAGATAGTTACAAGCTTTCATGTTTGGGTTACAATCTCACAATGATCAAACACCTATCCCTCCACAGTGCATATTCCCCACCACCAATATACCGGGTATACCCCCTTTTTTATTTCCCACCCTCCCCCTCCCTCCATGGCAGACAATATTCCCCATATCTTCTCTCTACTTTTGGGCATTATAGCTTGCAACACAGACACTGAGAGGCCATCATGTTTGGTCAAATATCTACTTTCGGCATGCATCTCCCATCCTAACTGGTTCCTCCAGCCATCATTTCTTTAGTGATCCCTTCTCTATTCTAGAAAAATCTATTCTAGAAAAATCTATTCTATTCTATTCTATTCTATTTTTCTATTCTAGGAAAATCATAGAGATTTTTCTTTAATTTGTTTCTTTCTGATTTGGGATTTGGTTTGGGGGTCATACCCAGAAGGTTCTTAGGGCCTACTCCTGCCTTTTCACTCAGGGCTCATTTATGCCAGCTCAGGGGACCATATGTGGTACTGGGGATAGAAGTCAGGTTAGCTATGTGGAAGGCAATTGGCTTACCTATTGTACTATCTTATTGGTCCTTGTCATAGACAGCTTCCTAATAGCTGAACAATTAATATTCTTAATAGGGGACCATCTGCTCCTAAAGATTGTGATCCGAGAGGTCTTCTAACCCATTTTGGCACCCATAGCGGCTTCTTACAGAAATGCATCTAGACTGTGAACTAAGCTAAAATATCGGAAATCAAGAACCGCGTGAACTCACAGAGTCTTCATTCTCAGCAATGAAAAGAAATTATTAAATGATGCCTTTTCAGCAGGCCTGATTGTTGGGGGAAAATTCCAGACAATAATAGTGAGTTCTCTACTGAAATATTGAATGTAGTCAAAGTATAGAAAGAATAAAGTAAAGATCATTAGCTACTTAAGTGGGGGGTGGGTGGGAGGGTGGTATCTTGGGGTTCTTGGTGGTGGAACATGTGCACTGGTGAAGGGATGGGGGTTTAATCATTATATGAGTGAGACTTAAACCTGAAAGATTTGCATTTTTTCATAGTGATTCAATAAAATATTTTTTTCTTTTTTTTTTGCTTTTTGTGTCACACCCAGCGATGCTCAGGGGTTACTCCTGGCTTTGCACTCAGGAATTACTCCTGGCGGTGCATGGGGGACCATATGAGATGCCGGGGATCGAACCTGGGTCGGCCGTGTGCAAGGCAAACGCCCTACCCACTGTGCTATCGTTCCGGCCCCTAAAATAAAATTTTTTTAAAAATAATCATAATAGTACTCACTTTATTGGGGCTCTATTCTAGTGGGGTCAACAGAAATTAATTAATTTAATTTAATAGTATTTTGCTAGTAATAGACAATATGTATTGTAATATTTGACAATCATGGCAAACTGTCTCTTCTCAGTTTTTCCATAGTTTGTTCAAGAGATGTTTTTGAATACTGCAGCCAGAGAGAGAGACAGAGAGAGAGACAGAGAGAGATGTATTGGATAATCTCCAAGAGATAATGAGGGTCAAGTATTTGAAGAAGCTTGTATTCTAGAGTAATTTGAATATTAGAGGAGCAATACAACAAGTAATTATCTAATACAGCAACAGCCTTCAATCCTGTGTGCAGTCTGAGAAAAGAAGACACACCATAGATAAAGTATATTATAAAAAAATCTATGCATTTATATTAAATGTGCTGCACTGAAATTATACTTCTTATTATTCTAGTAAACCATAAAATGTAATGTGCATGTTATATTTTATTTAAAAGACATGAGGATAGTGTTTTTTTTGGCCTTGGTAAATGATGACAATAGCATTTCAGGGTTCAAATGAAAAATGCAACCCAAGCATTGCTGTCATCTTCCACAAGTTATAAATATTTTCTCTCTAAATTGCACTGTACGAATGTCAAGTGAAGGTTTTAAAAATGTTTGTCTTAGAGTATTATTACTATCTGATGATAGAACATCCAAGTATAATTTCATTCTTAACTCAAATATAAATCTTTTCACATTATATATAACGTGAAGCCCTTTATGCAATAATTTATTCATATATAGCTTTATTATTTGATGCAATTCTTTACTTGTAATGATTTTAACTTAAGTTGTTAAAGTATATTTGAGTTATTCTTACTTATTGCTTATTAATTGTCCATAAAATAAAATTAAATAATAGTTTTAGTAAAAAATGTCATGTCTTTAATAGAAAGATGTTCAGTCATGATAGTCACTTCCAAATAAAAATTTAGAATTTATTCTATAACTTTTATTCAGTAAACATGCTATTTATCATATATTTACTCTCACCAGAATAACCATTAATTGGCAAAGCATAAATTTCATCTAATTGTTATAATTTGAATTTGTGGAGTTTTATTTAAAAACTTACTACCATTGTTTGCAAATAGAATTATAACCAAGTTATGGCTACTTCTCAATTTAAGCTTCATAGAAAAGCTTTAAGGCATCAATAATAGTTCCAGATTTTTTTCTTTTGTGTATCTTTAATACTACTTTATTTCTAGATATTTATTTCTAAATATAATGTACATTATATCTAAATTTAAATATAGACTACATCTCTTTTTTCAGTTCCTCACAATTATTTTCCTTATGATCTTGTTTTCCACCACTGAATCTCTTCCTGTTAAGGTAATTAAAAAGTTTTAATAATTAAGAATAACTCCACATGTACCAAATAATGTCATCATAATGCTTTCAAATATTTGACCATGACCATTTGTTTTCTTAACCCCATACTTCATGACTCCAGTAACCATTACACTATAACTAAATCACTGATACTTCAAGGTATTCATTTTCTAAATCTCAAGACTAGATACCTCTCTTGCACAGTTTATATTTTATTGAAAATCACTGTAATGTACCACTTCTTAAAACCTTGACTTTCTCCCTTTGCTGTAAGTAGTCACAGGATAAAATTAAAGAACCGATTAGATGTAACTTACTATCCTCTCCTTTGAACTGCATTCAATGGAAAGAGCAATAGAGCAATGCTACCAAACAATCTTTTTAAACATTTACTCCCTATTTCAGATGACTATTTTACATAAATGTTTTTTTCTCTGAAACTCCAAAAGTTCCTCAGTTGATCTGTATTCATCTCATCATCGTCATCATTATCATCCCGCTGATTGTCAAATTTCTCGAGCAGTCTCAGTAGTGTCTCCATTCATCCAAGCCCTGAGATTTTAGAAGCCTCTCTCTACTCGTCCTTACAAGGATGCCATACTGGAGGCTCTTACAGGGTCAGGGGAATGAGACCCAGCTTGCTACTGGTTTTGGCATATTCATACACCATGGGGATTTTGCCAGGCTCTCCCATGTGTACAGGAAACTCCCAGGAGTGTACCAGGTTCTCCCAGAGGGAGAAGTAGGCTATAAAATATCGCTTCCAGGAGCTTGCTTTAAAGTCTCTAGATGCTGACCATTGACAGGATTCCATGGTGCCAGGGCAGTCCCTGGGTGTGTCCGCCTAGCTACTGGGAAATGCAAAATCTGGGCTGAGGAGGCCCAGTCCCGATCGGAGCAGGATTGGAGTTCTCAACCCGGGGTCCCGCACATCTGGGTTCCTCTGCCGGTTCCTTCATGTGTGAGGCCTGTCCGAACATGTGGAGAGAGACCATGAACATGGCTGTGGCTAGGCTCCAGAGGTCTTCGGCCGCTGGGAGCTCTACTCGGGGTGGGGAGGGAAGCTGGAGCCCATCCCCTCCGAGGAGGCCCCAGGGAAGAGATAGCCAGGAACGCAGCAAGAGACTCTTCATGATCTGTATTATGAAATGATAATACTGCCTAGTGAACTGAGAAAAATAAAATAATTCGAAGGTATTTTATAAATCAGGGGCACTGTACTCCCCTATTGATACCTTAACCCATAAAGACAATCCTCCACGTATACATGTCACTCTATGTCCTTCTAATATTTTAATGATATCTAAGAGTGCTATTCCCTCACTTCCCACATCAGACTTTTATCTACTCTATCACATCACATGACATAAAAGATATTCTGTTATGTATTTTATAGCAACAGTGTCCTTTAAACTCAAATTTTATTATAGTGAATTATTATTATAAGTTAATATTGTTATACTTCTTAGCTTCTTTATTGCAACTCATGTCAAAAAAAGTCTATTTATTTCCTATGTTCTTGTTGACAGCACTCCATTGAATTATTTTCTTAAAGCCATTCTGTCCTGCCACATTGTTAAACATACTTTCAGCCTTCATGGTCTGTGCTCAGCTTTACTCAGCAGGTTTGGTTACGTCACTATTGCCTCCTCAGAGCACATTCTGTCCTTGGCTTTCATTATTTCAAAGCAAGCCCTACTGGGGCTGCAGCGATAGAAGAGCGGGAAGGGCTTTTGCCTTGCACGCGACTGACCCGGGGCTCATTCCCAGCATCCCATATGGTCCCCGAACACCTCCAGGAATAATTCCTGAGTGTAAAGCCAGGAGTAACCCCTGTGCTTCGCTGGGTGTGATCCAAGATGAAAAAAAAAAAAAACTAAGCAAGAGCTCCTTTCCTAATCATTTGTGTTCGATCTTTCATTAGGGTTCCTCTTGTCTCCCTAATCTTCTCTTCAATTCAGATTGTTCAGGAGTCACACTTTGAGTCCCTTCTATACTGTAGTTATAATACTTTCCAACCTTGCCTACTTTCTTGATTTTTATAATTTGTTAAAATTTCCATTACAGAACTCTTGTGAACTCCAGACTTATAGGTAAATTATGTTGCCTGTTTGACATATCCACTTGTATGTCTAATAAGACATTTCAATCTTTGCAAGTTTAAATTTGAATTTACAGTCTCCTCCCACAAACCTACTCATTGCAGACTTTCCCTTCTCAATCAGTGACAACTTCACCAAAAGAGTTGATAACCCCCGAAAAGTGCACTTGCTCCTGTCTTTTAAATATATATATATATTAAATCTCTACATAATCTGTCATTTTATCTATCTATGTGCATATATATATATATATATTTAAATCACCAATTATTTCCAGCTTCCCTGTTTCAACATTTCTTCATTTGGAGCAAGCAAGAACTCTATCTTACATTATTGCAAGAGCCTCCTAACAGATCACATTTCTTGTTTCTTTTTGACTCCAGACAATCTCTTAGTATGGCACTCAGAAGGATTGATTTAAAATGTGATTCAAACAATATTACTATGTTCAAGACTATGTAGTGATTCCCATTTCATAAGAACAAAATCTAAAAGGTTCTGTAAGGACTGATTTGTTATGCCCTAGTTCCAATTTTTCATTTTAGCTCCTGATAGTATCTATCTTGTTCAGTTTGACTTAACCATGTGTGCCTTCTTTCCCGATCCTGGGTGTAGCAGGAACTTCTGCTGAAAAATATTTCCACTGATTCTTTTCTGTATCTCCAGTGGATTTTCCTCGAATAACTGCATAGCTCAAATGTGAGTCTTCGCACAAACGTCATGCTACTATCCCTCCTTTGCTGGTGTATTTAAAACTGCAATCTGTCCCATGAATGACTGTCTCAACATGTCTGCACTCCTCTGCATGTTGTTTTTGTTTTTCTTATAGCCTTTTCTAATGACTTCTTTTAAACCATATGTTGTGTGTGAGTGCATATGTGTGTTTGCGTGAGTGCATGCACATGCAATTTCTATCTTAATCGGTTTTAGTAGAGCAATAGGAATGTTTGGTTTAGTATATAGCAAGTATCCACACGTTTTCTAACACATGGCAATTACACATTTTGTCAAATGAAATAATACAGGATACTATATTTATTTAGTACACAAAGTAGTAGGTGTATTTTAGGATTCATATATATGTTTACATATATGCATATACATATATATATAAAGAGAGAGATAGGATGTTGGAGGGACTGGAAGGTGGAGAGATAGAGACATAAAGATACAAAGAAAAGAAGAATTCAGATTCTGTGCTGAGAGATTTATATACATTATTTGATTTTAATTGACAAACTATGTAAAGTAGATACTTCTCTATTTTATATTTTGTCAAAGAAAACTAAAGTGTAGAGACTTTAATAACCTGTTTGAGTCTAAATAACTAACCTATTGGGATGCTAATATTCCTTTGTAGGCAGTTTCTTTCTGGCATCCAAGATTTTAAACACATATATACTATCTCTTCCTAGAAAGTAGAAAAGATGATATTCAAAGACAAAGAATACAATTCTAGAGTCCACATCTTTCATGATCAGCGTATTTTTTTTTGCACAATGTATATTTTATCTACCGATTTCAGCACTATATGGGGATCCGCTGACTAAGATAATTTGTTCCTTTTCAATTTTGCTTCCATTAATTGTTAACAACAAAAAGAGATAAAATTTTATTAAAAAATATTCAATGACTTCATTGACATTGAGATAAATGAATGTAAATTCCTGTGCTCATTTCATCTATCACTACATTGGATAGTTTGCTAAGTGACACATATACTACAAGTTCCTATACACTCATAAACATAATATAATCATTTAATATTAAAGTGTAACAAATTTGAATTAGATAAATTTTTAATTTCCAATTTTAGTTGTAATCACAAATGACAGAGTGAAATAGATATATATGCATACACTTATTAGAAATGTAAAATGAATTAATATTATAAAAAAGTTATTTTCAAATGGATTGTACTTCTCATCATTATTGTCATACTGGATAATGTTTTCACATATGCCACATATTATACTTAAAAATGAAATTTGCATTCAAATTACAATAAATACATTCATGATGATCACAATGATAAGGAACTCCTGAACAATATTATAACTCCAATTTGCAATTTTTCCGTAAGTCTGTGATTATATCTCTGCAGTTTATTTTATGCTAGAAAAATATAACACTGCCATAATATATCAAATGTATTATAATATAATTTGTTAAATGTATCTGTAACAGTAACAAATATCATGTATATGGAGTGTGAAGGTTTCCTAGGACATACTGTTTCTAAATGAACACTTCCAAGTGCTAATTTTTTTATATTTTTGATAAAGTTGAATAAAATGGCAGATAATGAAGAAATTAAAATTTGCCATTGAGTAAAAAATTTCACAGCCAAGAGCTATGCATAGAAATTTAAGGAGGTTACACTGAATATTTTGAGCATGATTTTGTTTATGAAAGCTAACTTTGTAGATTTATTTATAAATAATTGAAATTTAATTTTTCTTTTCAACATGGTACCAACTTGAACTTAAGTGCCCTAAACAATATAACTCACAATTTTCTTCCTGACAGAAGTGCCCTTTAAAAGCAATAGTTGTCATTTGGAAGAAACTTTAGCACAGCTACACGTTTTAGCATTAATTTTATGTTTCTTGTGAGTTTTAAAAATTCAAATAGAAGCTGTTTTTAAATATTCAAATGAAACAATCACAAGATTCTGAATGGAATTTTGAAATATATGACTGCAATTTATAGGAGTGTGTAGTGCTAATTGATATTCATTTTTATTTGCTAAGAATTCAATAAATATATTGGGAGCTGCATTAGGAAATGCAGCTAAAAAACTGTTGCTAACAAAGGTTTTCATATATTTTGTGTTTAGGTTGTGTAAATGCTTCTTTCCATTTATAAGGTTTACACATATCAAAATATAAAAGCACATAAAAATTTAATTTTATAGATCAAAATGGTAATATATTTAAATACATGACTTTATAATTATTATGTAATATATTTATTGGTTTGGGAATGCTTTAAGAGAAATCACGATTTTACAAAATGATTTTTCAAACTCTGCCCAAGATTAAATAATATTGAAATAGAATAGCCACAAAGTGTAGGCTAATCTTTTACTTATACCACTTTGCATATAGAATTACATGTAAATTTTTCAAATAAAGATATAATTAGATGCAATGATAATTTAATAACAATAATATTAACAAATGACATGAGTTCTCTTATAAAGGAAACTGGTAAGAGTAATTTATAAGACAAACTATATTTAGAAAATATATTTATAAGATTTTGAACTAATACTTCAAGATGGTAGCAAATATATTTGGGTATTTCTTTAAGATCAAGGTGTGGTATTTAATTGTAAGTTCCACCTAATTGAACATTTCCTGATCCCAGTGGAAGTGATAAGCAATTATTTAAAGGCCAGTGACACGCTTTCAGATTCTATACATGATACATTACAAGAACCTTTGGAAATAAAATTTTAACATTTGGCATTAGGTTATTTTTCAGGTTCTTATGCTCAGTTCATAAAACCTTCCAACATTAATTTCCCCACCAATGAGCTGGATGTACTGTTCTCAAAGTGAATTGTCCCTAGCATTTGGCTTAATGTACATAGTGTATTTTTGTATTATATTGTACTATTATATATTATATTCATGTTGTTTACAGTTAAGCATTTAAAAAAGGAAAGAGGAGCATAAAATGAAACCCCCATAAGCATGCCACCCTATTTCACACCAGGCTATTTTCACTTGAGACGCCCCAGAGGAGGGTGGCTGAGAGCCCTCCCCACCACAAGGGCCCCAGCCCAGGCAGCCAACCTCCACTACCCACTACCCAACTACTGAATTTAGTGGTGGGAAGATGTAATGGTGGTGGGACTGGTGTGTGAATATTAAATGTAATCAAATATTGTGAACTAACTTATGAAATTAAAAAATTTAAAAATTTAAAAATATAAAAAAATTAAAAGCTCCAGGCTGCCTTCCACATGCTCAGGCCAAGCCTCACATATGAGTGAATGTATTCCTGGACCACGTGGCTGCTTTTGTGGCTGCGTGGCACATCATAAGACACTCCCTACCCATTCTCCATAATTACCAGGCCATATTTGATGGGGTTCAGATAGTAGGCAACAAATCATAGAGGGAATTATATATATACATATATACATACTTTCAGATATATACACCAAAGCTCACATCACCCAAACTTTAATAATATGTAATCCTATCCTATAGGATGTCTTTTTTAAAAAAACTGCATTGAATCAGCATGAGATAGTTACAAGCTTTCATGTTTAGGTTACAATCACACAATGATCAAACACTCATCCCTCCACCACTGCACATTCCCCACCACCAATATCCCAGGTATATCTCCCCTTACCCACCCTCCCCCTGCCTCCATGGCAGACAATATTCTCCATAATCTCTCTCTTCTTTTGGGCATTATACCTTGCAACACAGACACTGAGAGGTTATCATGTTTGGTCCATTATCTACTTTCAGCATGCATATCCCATCCTAACTGATTCCTCCAGCCATCATTTTCTTAGTGATCCCTCCTCTATTCCATCTGCCTTCTCCCCTCTGCTTATGAAGCAGTATTCCCGCTACGGAGTAAACCTCCTGGCCCTTCTATCTGCTGTCCTTGGGTGTCAGCCTCATGTGGTGTTCTTCTATACTCCACAAATGAGTGCAGTCCTTTTATGTCTGTCCCTATATTACTGACCATTTCACTTAGCATGATACTCTACATGTCTATCCATTTATAAACAAATTTCATCACTTCATCTCTCCTAACAGCTGCATAGTATTCCATTGTGTAGATGTACCAAAGTTTCTTTAACCAGTCATCTGTTTTAGGGCACTGGCTCCTGCCAAAATAGAACAATCTTCACACTATTTCTTATATGAACAATTTTTTGTAAGCATGTTCAGCAGTTCTTCATAACAGACAATGCAAAATATATTATTTTGGTTGTGTTTTGGGACAGGACTTGGGGCTTGGGATGGAAACATCATGAATTTGGTAGTGGGAAGAAGTAATGTTGGTGGGATTGGTGTGTGAATATTAAATGTAATCAAATATTGTGAACTAACTTATAAAATGAAAAAATGAAAAATATAAAAAATTAAAAGGAAAGAGTACTTATTCTAGCAGTATAAGACAGACAAAATATACTTTAAAAATCAATCCAACAGTTTAAAATATTAATTTCATTTTATGATTATTTTTCTCTTAAATTACTGTACATTTTTTCATAGCTTGATTGATGAAGAAGAAATTTGCCTTCAAGACTATGAAATAACACTTTATTGATCCATCAATTTTATGATCAAAGTTGTACTGTATTACCTGATTATCAAAATGCACTTATTTTTAAATTGTATAAGATTGTTTTATCAAAATATATATATTTATTATATATCTTAAATAATATTATATCATATTTCATGCAAGAGAGTATATTATATGTATATATATAAAATATGTATAAATTGTTTTAGATACTGAAAACAATTTATTTTGAAAGTGCTTTATGTTATTCCCAATTTGGACACTTAATTTAAATTATTTTTGCCATAATATTCAAATAACAGAATTTGTTAACATCTCCAGAATTTAGAGTACATGTCATATATTATGATAGATATTTTCACATGCCATCCTATAAATTCACATAAACTCTAACTATGAACATTTTACAGATGAAGAATTAAAACATTTCTAATTTAAGAAGTGTTGAGGGGATTGATGCTATGCTTTAATTAAAATTTGTATAAATTTATTTGAAAGTTTAAATTAATTCAGTTCAAGTAATCATAAAAAATAAAGTTTCTAGTAAAAATTTGAGGCAAAACTAAAAATAATAAGCTTATTTAGAACTGAAAAAGCACTACTCCAGATAAAACACATATATAATCAAAACACACATGAAAAAAGACTCATCCTCACTAATTATCAAGAAATGCAAATTTGAATGACAATTAGATATCATCTCAACACAATGAAAATAGCCTCTACCCACAAGATCAGAAATAAGTGCTAGGAGAGATGTAGAGAGAAAAGAACTCTCTTTCACTATTGATGGAAATGAATGCAAACTGACATGGGATCTGTGGAAGACAATAAAGACATTTCTCAAAGAATAAAAATAAAACATACTGTATGATTCAACAATTTTACTCTATAAATTTTAATATCCAGTATTTCTCAGTCTTTTTATCGCTATGGCACTTTCCAGTTCCCTTTCCATCTGCTGTCCCCCTTTCCTATTGGTTGGCCCCTAGGCTCAAACTCTTGTCTTCCGTTTCTATGAATTTCATCTGTGCCCCTCTTCAAGCTTTTTGGAGCTTCACATTGGGCATCAGTGACCTAAATTACACAAAACCATTCATTTGAATGGATATATGTACACCTATGTTCATTACAAGACTATTTACATTAGCCAAGATCCGGAAGCAACCCAAGTACCCAAAATGGAGTGGCAAGTAAAGGGCAGTATATGTACACAAAAAATACTAATCAGATATAAGAAAAGACAAAACCATATATTTTGATAGAATATTGATGACTGAAAGTTGTCCATATAACGCAAAACAACTCAGAAGGAGACATATGTTAAATTCTCTTATTTACTCTGTGATATATATATGAATATATATGTGTATATATAATATATAAACACAAAGCAAAGGCTACATCAGGTCCAATGAGGAGACTTTAGACTGAATCCAGAATATCATAAGGGGTAGGTGGGAAATTAGGTTTAAAATGTCCTATGGTAGAGAGATAATGGTGCCATAGTTGTGGGTATGTGGGATATTATAACATTCTACTCCTGAAATCTTGTGTATAACCTTATAAACCAACAATATCTCATTCTTTAAAAAGCTAGCAAGTAGTTAAAGGACCAAACACCATGGCCTCTCAGTATCTGTATTGCAAACCGTAATGCCCGAAAGGAGAGAGAGAGAGAGAGAGAGAGAGAGAGAGAGAGAGAGAGAGAGAGAGAGAGAGAGAGAGAGAGAGTAAGAAAGAAATTGATTGTCTGCCATAGAGGCAGTGGGTGAGCTTGGTGGGTGGAGGTGGCGGGAGGTATATAGGGGACATTGGTGGTGGAAAATGTGCACTGGTGGAGAGAGGGTTGTTCAATCTTTTTATGACTGAAACTTAATCATGAAAGTTTGTAACTGTATCTCACGACCTCTTTTTATGACTGAAACTTAATCATGAAAGTTTGTAACTGTATCTCACGACCTTTCAATTAAAAAAATGCCAGTAAGCACAGATATTAAAAATAAATTACTTTTAGAAATTAAAATCAAACAAACAGAACTTGGTAAGAGTGTTGGAGAACAGTTTATATGATAATAAAATAGTACATAACAATAAAATCACATTTAAAATAATGAAATTCTTTATGAGAACTCAACAATCCTGGTATCTATGCAGTGTTGATGAATTTGATGAAGAAAGAAGGTCTGTATACATTACATTCTTGGAGACATGTTTACATTGTTTTAAACATCTCTGAAACATTACTGCTATAGAAATGGATGTTGAAAGTTTAAAAGGAGGAAAACAGGTTCCATGATCATTTGAAATATCACTACTACATTTTTCTTTATTCAATTGTTTCAATAGGTAAATTTGGAAAAGTATAACGATTTCTAAGAATCTGATTCCAGAATCATATTTACAACCTTATTTAGATTGAAAAAGTGAATCAGAAAAATCTACTTATAAGTTTTAACTGAGTGTGTTTTATTGATTCATATTAGCACGTTTAGAGAGAAATGAGAGATATAAAAATATTTCAGTGATCTTGTCCCCTTCTCAAAAGGAATTCATACACAGTAAACAATTCATTTCTGTTGATGTAAGATACTTTTTATTCGTAGTCTATAAAAGTCACATTATGACAATTCACTGAAATTTGAGATTCATAAGCTAAATATACTATTAAAGTTTACTCAAAACTGTAATATTGTCACTCAAACATGGGGTCTTTACCCAAAGCTTCACAACACTGTAAAGTTTTCACCTGATATTTATAAATATTGACAAGTGAAAATAAATAATTTCAAAAAGTTTCTTTGTTAAACACCATATTCACTGGTTTCTTGCATCAACTTTTACATTCAATTATTACTTTATAGTTTAGTACACAGATATTTATCTTACCTTACCGGTATTTCCTTAGACCCTTCTTCCCAAAGTAGAAGATTACTGTCCCTAAGGAGACAGTGAAAGGATTCAAAGAGGCAAAAGTAGCTTCAGGTACAATGTGGGTAAATTTTGGTTTTTTTTTTTTTTTTCACATACAATAAGAGATTGATAGGGAATACTGACTGTGTTATCTGACTTTTGTTTTTCCTGAGAAAAGGCAGAGTCTCTTGCCACGCACCTGATTGTCTTCCCCGGGGCCTCCTCGGAGGGGATGAGCTCCAGCTTCCAGAGCAGAGCTCCTGGAGGCCGAAAACCACCGGAACCTAGCTACAGCCATGCTCGGGGCCCCTATCCACACCTTCGGACAAGACTTGAACATGAAGGTACTGCAGAGGAACCCAGGTGTGTGGGACCTGGAGCTGAGACCTCCAAGGATGCTCGAATTGGGACTGGGCATGCTCTGCGTAAATTTCCCATTTCCCAGTACTTAGGTGGTCACACCCAGGGTAAATCTGTCAATGGCCAGCATCCAGAGACTTAAAAGCAAACTCCTGTAAGCACTTTGTGGCTACACGATATCTTATAGCCTACGTCTCCCTTTGGAAGAACCTGGCAAACTACTGGAAGTTCCCTGCCCACATGGGAGAGCCTTGCAAGGTCACCATAATGTATTAATATGCCAAAACCAGTAACAGCCTAGGTCTAATTCCCCTGACCCTGTAAGAGCCTCCAGTATGGCATTGTTGGAAGGACGAGTAGAAAGAGGCTTCTAAAATCTCAGGGCTTGGATGAATAGAGACGTTACTGAGACCGCTCGAGAAATTCAAGGATGAACGGGATGATGATGATGATGATGATGATGATGATGATGATGATGATGATGATGATGAGAAAAGGGATGGGAAGTCAGACACATTTAGTAAATTCTGCTTTAGATTGTGAGGAGATTACAGTAAATTTTACTAGAGTTAAAATTATGACTGCAACTGGAGAGATAGTAGAGGGTTTATGACTTTTGCCTTGCATGTTGCTAAGACCAGTTTGATCCTTTATTCATTTATGATGCTTTGAGCACTATCAGGCATGAACCCTAAACACAAAGTCAGTAATCAGACCTGAGGACAGTTGAGTGGAGACCAACATTCCCTGCCCCCAACTGATAAGAAAAAATAAAATAACTTGTTAAACAAAGTCTACTTTATATACTATTTTTGGTAGTTGCGACAGGAGATTTAATACCACACTTATTCATATTACTACCTCCCACAGATTACATTAAAGAACACCATAAAATGAGACCAGACTGAAACTGGCTGTATAGAATGATGGAGAAATCTGGGCGAGGATCCAAAGGTCTGGAATGCATGCTTTACACACAGGAGCCTCGCATAGATCCCAGGACCATTGGTTCCCTGAAAACGTATGGGCATATTCTTCTTTGTAATTGATGGCAACTCGAGGATTTGTGGGTGTTACTAAAATAATAATAAAATTTAAACAATTTGTCAGCTTATTAAAAATGCCATCTATTGGGGCTGGAGCAATAGCACAGCGGGTAGGGCATTTGCCTTGCCTGCAGCCAACCCGGGTTCAGTTCGCAGTATCCCATATGGTCCCTTTAGCACCGCCAGGAGTAATTTCTGAGTGCATGTGCTAGAAGTAACCACTGTGCATCCCTGGGTGTGACCTAAAAAGAAAAAAAAAAATAGAAAAAGAAAAAAAATGAAAAAAGAAACAAGAAAAAGAAACAAGAAAAAAAATGCCATCTATTTTATCCTTATGAAAAAGCTTTTGAATTTGTCTGAACAAGTTCAAACACACTTGGTGAGTCAGTCTTTTTAAACAGGGAAGCTTCTGTATCCAGGGAAACCAGTCTCAGTTGCCAGGACCTGAAGGAAAGACAGAAAGATCCCTGCTGACCCGAATGTAAGGAAACACCACGCTAGCTACCTTTCACTCAGGCTCCTTTGTGCTTCTCTGCCTCCAAGCCCATCTGGAAACACACCTGTGGCCAGGTCTTGTCTGTTACCCAGCAGCTCACAATCTGTACCCACAATCCCCCCACAGAGATGACAATTACAATCAGAAACAAACTGATTTTCCCTCAGATCTGTGCTGGTGTCGAAGGCATCCCCTTGCAAGCGGGGAGGAACAGCAGGAGCAATAGTTCTCTCTTTCCAGTCACAGTGAGAAACTTCTGATCTTTACTTAGCAGCTGCTCTCTCGAATTCATGGATCCCAAACACGTGGCCTCTGTTCAACGTCACAAGAGAATTTGAGTTCTAGAATCAAAACGGCTCCGACGTGAAGTCTGTCATTTACCGTATGTCACATCTTAGTTCGTTACTTGACTCTGTTGAGGATCCTGATCCTATAAATGAGAGCAAACCCAAAGACTAATTTATGAAGATTCTGAGCAGATAAAATGCAAGAAATAAATAAGTATTTCTTAACAGTACCTGTTAATATGAGATTGGCGTGATTTTTTATTTTAATTTCTACATATAGAGTAATACTCAAACATATTATCAAATATGGCCTAAGGCAAATACTAAATAGTTTGTAATTTCATATTTATTTATTTTTTTTGTTTTTAGGGCCACACACCCTGTGCCATGTCTCCAGCTCCATAAATATTAAATAGTATTTTATATTAAACCTGTTCTGACAAATTTATGGCTTAAATTTATGATCCCTGCTGTATCTATACAGAAAGAGAACAAAATTGCAGAGTCTTCTATACAAATTCCAAGACTTTTCCCAAGGCCCTAGTATGAGACTTTCTGTTACACTCTCAGCCTGGCTCAGCAGGAGAGAGAGAAATGTTTTCCTCTCATGCTTAGTTCCTCACTGGCTTCCATTAATAGGCTCATGACTTGGGAAACAGATTGGAATGAATTGAGAAAACAACAACTCTAATCGGGAAGGAAAAGGTCCTGATAAACACATGAAGCAAGAAAAGCAAAAAGAATGAAGAGATAGGAATAGGGATTTGTGTTTTATGTAATGATCTATGTCTAATAAAATGACCTCTGCTGACTTCTACTCAATCACGGCCCAGTTATCAAACTGTGAGCTATACAGTTAGTATTGCAATGAGATTCTTAGAGTAAAAACGATGATAGCAAACTTCCCTCACTATGCTATTTGCATTAGGGAAAATATAATATTATCTGCAGATGATTCCATCACAGACAATATGAAGATACTTCCATAAGCAAAGAGAGTGAGAGAAACTTATTTTCTCTAATCTTACAATGGGTAGATAAATTGATCAACGGATATCATTGTTATCTCATCATTATAATTTTTAGTTTTAAATACTTGCCACAATAGCTCAGCGGGTAGGGTGTTTGCTTTGCATGCGGTCGACAAGGTTCGATTCCTCCACCCCTCTCCAAGAGCCTGGCAAGCTACTGAGAGTATTTCACTCTCACAGTAGAACCTGTCAAACTATCCTTGGTGTATTCAATATGCCAAAACAGTAAAAACAAGTCTCACAATGGAGACATTACTGGTGCCCACTCGAGCAAATTGATGAGCAGCGGGATGACAGTGATACAGTGAAATACTTGCCAACTGAATTGAAATCCTTGTATTCTAATCTTTTACTTGAAAATAACTTTGAGAAAGAACAGAATTCTATCAGTAAAACAACAAAAATGAAAATCAGTAATGGTTTCCCTCAATTTTCTACAAAACATTCCATGAGTGCCATCAACTTGAAAGTTACAGACACATTGTATCAGCCGCCTTTCAATCTCCTTGGTCCTCAGATGACACCAAACTACAAAGTTTCCTTCTAACAAGAAATTCATTATTTGTGACTTAGGTAATAATTTTTAAAAAGTTTAAGGGAAAATCTGTCAGAAATTAAAATATCACATTGTAAAACAGCATTATATTATTTCATACTGAAAAGTCCTCAGTTAACATTATGCGGAATGGAGCTGGGAAAAAAACACAGAGGATTAGAGAACATTCTTTACATGTGGGTGTCCAGAGTTCAATCTACAGCTCTGTGTGATCTATTAAGTTCTACCAAGGCCAACTTCTACTCTTGGGTAGTATTGAATGCACCTCAAAAACAAGTAAATAGAAAAAATATATATATCATAGTGTTGGAGCAATAGCACAGCGGGTAGGGCATTTGCCTTGCACATGGCCAACCCGGTTCGATTCTCAGAATCCCATATGTTCCCCTGCTCACTGCCAGGAGTAATTCCTAAGCGCAGAGCCAAGAGTAACCCCTGTGCATCGCCCGGTATGACTCAAAAAAAAAAAAAAAAAAGAAAAATATGGATGTCACATAAAATCACCAGTATCTTCTAGAAACAATTAATTGTGAGATTTAAAATTTGTTTTAAAATGTGGGGGGGAAATGGCCAGAAGGATATTACCAAGGTTACGTCCTTTGACTTGCATTGTAACAGATTCTGGTTCAAATCTCAACACCTCATATGGTCTTCTGAGTACTGCCAGGAGTGCTCCTTGAAAACAGAGGCAGAAGTAAGCCCAGAACACCAACATTTATGACCCAGAGTCACCTGCCCCACAAAAAAATTATGAAAAAGAAGATTGTCATAAAATTTAAAATTGCATTGTATCTCATACAGTTTAAAATCACCATGGCTGTCTGTATCTGACTTTGTGAATAATTTTAACTAGATAAATAGTGATTTTAGTTTTCATCATTAAAATAATTTAAGCACTAATTGAGTGTCTACTATTCACCAGTTACTATATTAACTTTTGCAGAACAGTAACTCGTCTACATAAATTATAACTGCAGGGGTTATTTTCCACTTTATGAAAAATTCAGTAAAATAACAACTTTCAAAAATCAAGAATGTACGGTTAGCAGCATTACAATTGCATTGGAAACAGGCAAGATAGATAACTAGGTAAAATGTGTAGACAAAAATCATATTATTTTATTTTAGTACTGATAGTTTCTGAATTTCAATATATAATTTACAAAGAACAGACCTTACATGACTCAGCTATTCCATTTACTGGTTAAAGACATTTTCTGTGTCCTGTTTTATTTAGCTCTTCTAGTGAAAGGAGGTGATATATCACTTTTACTAATAACGAGTAGTATATTCTGTCAACCTCTAACATTTTTTACTGCCAGCTTTAGTTATATTTTAATTATAAGTTATCTGTATCAAATATGATTTTATTATGAAATATTTTATAATCATACCATGCTATTTATGTATCAAATTTAGTTATCGGCACATTTTTATCAGTTGATGTACAATTTTTAAAAGGTTGTCTCAAAATTTAATATTTTATGACATGGCATCCGGGCTCCCATGCTATAAACCATTTAAATTTGAGCGATAGCACAGTGGGTAGGGCATTTGCCTTGTACGTGGCCAACCCAGGTTTGATTCCTCCGCCCCTCTCAGTCAGCCTGGCAAGCTACCAAGAATATCTCACCCACACGGCAGAGCCTGGCAATCTACCCATGGCATATTCGATATGCCAAAAACAGTAACAACAAGCCTTACATGGAGACATTACTGGTGCCCACTCGAGCAAATCAATGAGCAATGGTATGGCAGTGATACAATGAACTATAAAGACTTAGCATATAAATATGACAATGTGCCATATGTCTAGATTACATTCAAACTATAGACAGTTTTGCAAAACTTTTGATGCTCGCAATTTTAACTTTCATTAAAAATTAACTGTTATTTATATATCTATAGATCTATAGTAATGACGCATTTTTATTTACCTTTATGAGAATGATCTTTGAATCAGTACATTTAAAGTTAAGTATCAGCTGTGCCCTGCTGTAGCACCAAGCACAGGTGCTTTTTCTGTCTGCCACAGAGACACGCTAGGTCCTGGCCCTGCTTTGAGCTACCTTAGTGGTAGCGCTGCTAGGGATACAAGGAGTGCTTCCTAAAGAGGAGCTGGGGGGAGGTGACGGTGTGGTCAAGACAGTGGGTCTAGTCAGAGTCACATGCACTGCAGGGACTTTTGAAGCCTCCTTGCTAAGGTAGCTGAAGGAGTGCTTTATCTGGTGACCTTTGGGTAGCCTATGAGTTGAGGGGTGTGACACACTTGTTTGAGTGGGAGAACCTACTACATGTGTTGGGATTGAGGGGTGGGGGTGCTATCCTTTTATTGTTATAAAAAATTAAAAACGGATATCAGATTTAGTACTTGTAAGTTGTGTTCTTAAAAAATAACTGTGTTATAGGATAAGTTCCTAGATTTTTTTAAGCAAGACTAGTGAAGTTGCAAGGACTACAACTTACATTCCCTTTTACATCAATTACCACATCATTAAAATAGTTTTAAAAGTAAAACTCACTAAAAAATGCTTTTGTTTAGAAATTCTAATAGTATACATAGCATTTTTAAAGAACTTCTAAACTTAATTTTCATAAAAAGTTCATTTTCATGGTCTTAGAACACTATCTTTAATATAATTTTAAACACAGTCATATTGCTGTATTTAGACTGGGATTTATAGCAGGTACCATATCCTTAGCACTTCTAAGCATCCTTATATTGTAGATTTTTCTCAGCTTCATATTTTGGAGCATTGTAATAATAACATGACGAGAGCAAAAAGCTTTATTTTAAAATACCAGTAATGCTGTTAAAGATTAGTAATTTCTATAAAATGAGTACAAAACAATATTAATCAGCAATAAAATTTTGTTTTAATGTGTATACTTATAACTCAGTATAGAATATATCTCTGAGAAAAGAGATCATTTATTTTCTGCACTCTTTCTACTGTTACATGTCTCAGAGTCTAAGCCTTTTTTAATTCTAATTATTTTGGAGAGAGTAGGGTGCACATCTGAAAATTCTCAGGCCTTACTACTGTCTCTGTCTCAGTGACCACTCCTGTCAGTGCAAGGGGGATCAAGTGTGCTAAGGGGCCAACCAGGAATCAAATGTTGATTGACCATATGCAAGGGAATAACTTACCAACTGTACTTCTCTCCTTCCTAAACTGTAATCATTTGTATACCAATAATAAATTTTATTTAGGGACTGTTATTGCAAATAACTAGATTAATATAAAAGACAAAGATAAAGATTTTTAAAAAGTAGTTCATTAATAAGTGGCCATATTGAATCCCAACATATACTAGCTATACAGAGGTATACTCTGTTAAATACAATATTAAAAATATTGGTAAAAAACAATTTTCCACAGAGAGAAAACTTTACTTCAATAGAGATAACCTAACTGGCAAAGATGTGAGAAAATTTATTGATTCATTCCTCCAAATAGCTCTACAAACTAAGATACCATATAGTTGTTATATTCATCTGAGAAGCCTTTCTCTTTGTAAATTAAGAGTATTGAAATTCCTGGAAATCTAGAGATTACAGAGTTGAACATTTGGTTATCTCAGGTCAGTCCATGTAGAATTATAGATAAGCAAGAAAATATAATGCAAAAACAGTAAGATAAGGAGTTAATACTATATCTATAAAAAACTATCTGACCACAAAATAATTTAATAATAGAAACCAGAGCACAAAAAAAGATAAGGCAAAGAATAGTTAAATCAAAGAAAAGCTTGAAATAAAGCATTACTTTTTGTCAATTTAGAAATGTGTGGGAGAAATTGTTGCTTCAAAATAAAGTAATTTTAGAAAACTACTATAAATTATTTTAACTCTCACCAAAAATGCAGAACATTAAAAACAATTAACAGAAAGACTGGAGAGAGAGAATTCAAGGATTAGACACTTGGCTTGTATGCAGTCAATCCCGAACTATGCATTCTCCTTTGAGCACTTTTACGTGTGATCCCTAAGCACAAATCAGAAACCCCGTTTGAAAACAGATAGGTGTGGGTGATAAATCAAAATTATAGTAACATTTTAATAATAACAAACTATACATAATTTCCTTTGATAAAACCTTGTTTAACCATTTTTTTCTGCTTATAAAATTATTCTCTTTGAACATTTGTAGTACTTCTTTACTTGCTAGATGAGTTGTTTTCTAATTAATGTGTAAAAGACATTTAGATAGGTAAATCAATTAAGATATTTTTATTTAAAAAATTTTAAGGGATTTATCTTTAACAGCAATTCTAACTGGCTGAACCCAATTGCAAACAATTGTTTACTAAATTTGGACATACTTTAATTTAGGAAAGATATGTGTCCACCATGTAAAATATGTGGTGGTGGTGTGAATGTGGTGACGGGTGAATGTTTTTACTAGCTGGAATGTTTTTTTGTTTGTTTGTTTTTGCTATTTTGGGGTCACTCCCAGCAATGCATAGGGGTTACTCCTGGTTCTCCACTAAGGAATTACTCCTGGCAGTGCTCAGGGGACCATATGGGATGCTGGGAATTGAACCCGGATCTGCTGCATGCAAGGAAAACCCCCTACCTGCTGTGTTATTGCTCCAGACTCTACTAGCTGAAGTGGATGTATACAGATTAACTACGTTAAAAATAACTGTCACTGTATCACTGTCATGCCCTTGCTCATTGATTTGCTGGAAGGGGCACCAGTAACATCTCCATTGTGAGATTCGTTACTGTTTTTGGCATATTGAATATGTCATGGGTATCTTGCCAGGCTCTTCCATGTGGGTGGGATACTCTCGGTAGCTTGCTGGCTCTCTGAGAGGGATAGAGGAACCGAACCCGGGTCAGCCGCATGCAAGGCAAATGCCTCAACCGATGTGCAATCTGATTAACATGCTATAAAAATGTTACTTGAACTTCTTTGAGCTTCTGCTTCCTCTTTTCCTCAACAGACATCCTTCTTTGTTTGTCTTTCTCTTGCTGCTCTTTCAGTTTCTGTTGTTTCTCTTCTACTTGCTTTTCATGGTAGATTGTGCCTTTCTTTCTGTCTCCAGAAGCTGTATTTACTAGCGTCATCTCGTCTTCATGACATTAAAAATACTTTTGTTAAAACTGAAGTGAAACAAAATACACAAGATGTATCATTTTAAATAAAATTTTTGGAAAAGCTTTAAGAATATAGGTCAGAATTTTAGAAAGACTTCAATAAATGGAACTCACAGTAATACATCTAAATATGTGATTTCTTCCTTGAAAACATGGTTTTCTGCATTTGGACTGAGTCTCAAAATTTGTGTCAGAATATTTTAATAGAGTCAGATTCAACATATGAATGCCAGGGATATTAGGAATTAATACATAGCAAAACTAGGGTTAGATACTTAAGAGAAAAAAATAAATACTAAGGGAAGGATAAATGTAACTAGAGAATCAACAAAATATACCCAATATGACTACAGAAATAATTAGTAGTTAATGGAATATTATTGAATATCTTTAACCATTATTCCAACATGATTAAAAATATTCAACAATATCTCATTAATTGAGTTTATCTCTTTATAAAGTGCTCATGTTTTTAAATACAAATGGAAAATCACTGTGAAATCTATTTCAGAAAACAAATTTTAATTATATGTTGATTCATAGTGGCTTTGATTTTATCTCACTGAAAATGCCACAAAACTTAAAGGAAATAGAATAAAACTGTAACTGTCACATCTCCTTTTCCACTGCCCCACAAGGGACAATCAAACAAAAGACATGACAACTCTTGAGAAAGAGTGTTATTAGTAAAAACTAGTAACTAAGTAGATGGCCTAGATTCCACAGAAGTAACCATCTTGTCTGTATGGTCACTGAAGCAATTTTATGGGAAAAGATAGCAGAGAAGCACGTTGTTAGGAAGGTTGGGTTAGAGAGTTGGCCACCAGGGTGATCAATAAATTCACTCAGAGGCTGATCTGCTAAGGCACATTTCTGGTGTAACTGCAAATAAAGATTTTCTCTTAAGTTTTCAATCCTCTTATCTTTTCAAAAAAGATAAGGCCGAACTTTTAGCCATCTCTAACCAGACAAGATTTCTAATTTCTAATATTGAATTTCTCTTAATTTTCTCCATCTAATTTTGCAATCATCCCCAAGAATGTTGCAATGGAAGATATACAGTTCTAATATTTATAGGCAACTAATTTGGTATGTTACATTGAAGAAAAGTTACATGAAAAGTTACCTTCACGATAAAACATTAATTCAATTTTTTGGTAAACTAGCAGCTACTCTTTGAAGAAAAATTTTGGATTATAAAAGTCACCATGGTAGATAAAATTTTCAGCATAAAATATACTGAAATCAATTAGTTTATGAGATTAGGAATAAGTAAATTAATATAAAGTAAGTTCTTAAATTTGAAAATTAAATACAAAAAAAACAGGCTATCTGAGAAAAATGAGATGTGATGAACAAGAATAGAAGCTTCTCCTTGGACTATCAAGTAAACATTATAATGAGGAAAAACTGCAAATTTTTATCAAAAGCCTCTTATTCACTTATATTAAATTATGTTATATAATAAAATAGATTTGGTTCTTAATCCACAGTTTCATATTCAGAAAATCAATTTCCTGTAACTGTTATTAGAAATGATTTATTGCCAAGAAAAGAGACAAGAGCTAGCTAAATGTTATTTTTATTTGAAGCACCCTGATTTATGCTACTGTTAATGTTTCCTGCATACTTTGTTTCCACCACACCCTACACTAACGTGTATCTTTCCCTCCTCACTGACTCAAGGTCCCATCCCATCTACTTACTCCTGTTCCCTACCCTTTGTAAGCTCAGTTCTGTAAAACAGTTCCAGTTTCAGTTGTTCGTGGCCATTTGTCAATCCCTTTCTATGGTTCTTTTATATTCCACATGTGAGACATAAAATATCATAAAACTGATTCAGTGAAAGCAGGCGGAAACTCAAGATTTGACAAGGATGACCATACTTTGCCCGAAATTTAAAGTTACACATTCTTAAATTTAAGTTAAAAAGTTGAACTTTAAAAAACTTTTAAAAAACAATGTTTTTATTATTAATATTATTTCCATACTACACCCTATTTCCAAAAGACTAAAAATAATAATAATCAGGAATAGACTTTCAGGGATAATTTCTATAGATTATTATGAGAGAAGTTTCTCTGATCATACAAGTGAGTCACTTTGAATGCTTATAGTCCCCATCAGATTACAACTACATTAAAAATTTCAAATTAGAACTATATTATACTTAAAAAAAAAACTACATTGTACTTGCCATAATAAATTTTTTTAAAGTGTGAACTAAAATGAAATCATTTAAGAGTATTTATTTTATATAAAATTAATGTAAGTATTCAAAAATATTTAATTTAAATATGAAATTTTGTGATAATTTATTCCATTGCATTTGTAGAAAAATTAATTTTTCTCATAGATAATGTAATCTGAAAATTTGGTTCCAGTGTTCCTAAAACTCAGTTGAACCAGAGACGGATTGTAAAAGCTGCAGTTACCAGCAATCAAGTTGAAAGGTGGCACATTCTTGTCCTCAAAACAAGTGTTTCACTTGTATAGTCAAAAAGAAGGGATTTTTATAGAGAAACAGAAAAAGGAATTTTGTTTTGGAAAGTTTGGATGTCAGGTGAGTGGATTCATAGTGACAAGAACAATCAAATCAGTTGGAGAGCAGGTCTCTGAGGAACATTATTTTATGTTCAAACCTAAACAAAGACATTTCAGGCATTTGGGGAAGGTAAACCTAGATCAAACTTTTTTTTTTTTTTAAATATCTTTAGTGTCAAGGACAGTTGTCCTTGTTAAATATTGGTCATTCTTCTAGTTCCAGTAACATTAACTACATCCAATTTTACATGCCAATATAGATAGGGCTGAAATCAGGTCAAAGATTAATGTTGAACATAGAAAATTGTCCTTGGACAGAAATCTAAAGATATGGACAGTTTCTCTTTGGAAATCCCGACTCTTTGTTCAGATTTGCAGAAAAAACATTCTCAGGGACCTACCCTCTGGGGAACTCTCACTCCTCTTAGACCCAAATATCCAAAAGTGAGCTTCCTTTTATTCTTATTCTATAAAGAGAGGAACTCTTAGACAAGAGAGTTGCTTTGAGGACAGGAGCTGTCATCTTGCAACCTAACTTGGTGCCAATAAAGCTTCTCTGCTTTCTCACCAAGTCTCTTTGATTGGCCTTGCTATTTCTTACAAATATTCTAAAAATGTTATGCCAAATAAACTTATTTGGGGGTGGCAAATATTTAAAAAATAAAGTTATAGAATGCATTTAATTTTTGTGATATCTATTTCTTTTTACCCACCACAGAGCAAAATAACTTATGAAAGTGAACTTAATTTTAATTTCTTTGCTCTCTGTTTACATAAATGACATTTACCACTCTATTTCAAATTTTTTCTTTATTTTCTTTATTTAAAAGCCAAATAAATACCTCACTGGCAGACCTCCACTACTTCCACTACCCAGCCACCACCATTCTCCAGGCCACTCTCCGGACACAGCATAAGGCACGTAATACCCATTTTCCGTAATTTTCGCACTATATTTGATGGGCTTCAAATATGGTGTGAACCATACTAACACCAATAAGGGCGATTGGAGGCTGCCCTAAAAGCCTCCATCCCTCTCGGAAAGGCCGACAAGCTACCGAGAGTACCCCACCCACATGGCAGAGCCTGGCAAGCTACCCGTGGCATATTCAATATGCCAAAACCAGTAACAACCAATGGACCTCATTCGCCTGATACCAAAAGAGTCCCCAATACGGCAATGTTAAGAAGGGTGAGCAAGGAGATGCTGATAAAATCTCAGGGATGAACTAGACAGCCAAAATAAAAAAAAAGACTAAAAAATAAAATTAATTCACCAATATTTGCTCAATGGATATACATATAATTAAATATCTGTTTTCCCCCCGCTACAGTTTTTGTTGTTGTTATTTGTTGGGGTCTCAGCAGCTAGCCCGAGACTTTGACCAAATTCCTTGCCCCTGAAGCAAGAGCCAGCCCTGTTTACAAAGACCCAAGAGCTCACTCCAATGCTCCTCACACCTCACAGGTAGGCACTCCTGTTTAGGGTGATGAGTTTGACTGTGACCACCTACCCATACTGATAACCTGGCCCTAAGCAGAATATGCAAATCATTAGCTGATATCTGTGCAAGCCCTATGGGATGAACATGCCCTACATGCCTTGCATGAAAATCTTACCCTGAAAAGGTGTATAAATACATTTTTGCAAGGGCCAATGAACAGAGACTGGTTGACCACCAGACTCCCCCCCTCTGTGGCATTCTTTCTCAGTTTCTTTCAAGAAGGTGGTGGAGGAATCCCACAGTGAGCAGGGGGTCAGGGCAGAGGCTTCCTCCCTTCCCACTCTCTCTCCCATAGGGAGTAAGTTCGGCGACTTTGGGGGATCATACTCCAGTGTGCTGGGGTCGACTGTCGCCTGGGCAGGACCCCGCCAGTTATTGTTTGTGTAATCAAAAAATAAATTACAAAAGACCGTGACAGCTCTCTTTCTCCTCTCCTCTCCTCTCCTCTCCTCTCCTCTCCTCTCCTCTCCTCTCCTCTCCTCTCCTCTCCTCTCCCCTCTCCTCTCCTCTCCTCTCCTCTCCTCTCCTCTCCTCTCCTCTCCTCTCCTCTCCTCTCCTCTCCTCTCCTCTCCTCTCCTCTCCTCTCCTCTCCTCTCCTCTCCTCTCCTCTCCTCTCCTCTCCTCTCCTCTCCTCTCCTCTCCTCTCCTCTCCTCTCCTCTCCTCTCCTCTCCTCTCCTCTCCTCTCCTCTCCTCTCCTCTCCTCTCCTCTCCTCTCCTCTCCTCTCCTCTCCTCTCCTCTCCTGTCTCTCTCTGCCTCTCTGTCTCTCTCTGCCTCTCTGTCTCTCTGTCTCTCTCTCTCCACCTGTGTTCTGTGGTCTTGTGCTGCTTCCACCCCCTGGGGTGGCTGATGGTGATGGGAAAATTAAGGAGGAAACGAGGGCCAGGCTGGTTGGTATCAATTGCAGTTTATTCCATTCTCATCTCCATTCTCCTCTGACTCTCCTGCTTCTCCTGATCTTCCCCTTCTCCACCCTCCTCATCCTCTTGGATCCTGCTACTTAATTCTTCTCCTTCCTGTTTCTGCCTCCTCCTATCCCCCTTGCTTCCCTCCGTACATTCTACTTCATATTCCTTCTCCAGAGTCTCCCCAATTCTCTCCCTGCATTCCACTTCATTCTCTTTCAGGATCCCACTACATTCTTCTTTCCCTTGCCCGCTCTTACAGCTTTAGTAAAATTCCAAAACATAAGTGGTTGGGGAAATAATTACACATAAGTGTGGTCATACAATTAAGCAGACAAATTCTCATTCAGTAAGACGACCCAACCCAAGAGCGAAATTCCATCTATGGGTGCATTTCTCCTTCCCTTAGTCCAACATTCTCATAGACATTCATAATAATAGCTATTTTGTATGGACACAGAAAAAGATATATTAAACTTATAGGATGGCTCTCTTGGAGCATCTCACTATAAATCTCAGAGTAGAGTGCTCAGACCAGATTAGTCTTTCCTAACCTGAGCATTGTCCTAATCTAGTCATTACTTTTTGGATCATGACAGAATTTGTCTATGACCATGCTCTTAACTTATAGTTATGTATTGTGGTGTGTTGGCCAGGCTGATTTTGGTGCCAGGATAGCCCACAGATTGCCCTGGGTTATCCAGTCTCTCTCGGGACCCTGCTTTTGGTGTGCTGGGAAGTAAGGGCAACTGAAGCTTAAGTCAAGAAATTAGATGCCCAGGAGCGAATATTATTAGGAATAATTAACTCCCAAGTATAAAAGCATATTATTAACTGTCTTCCTGTGTCTATACAAAAATGGACATTATTCTGAAGGATTCTATACAGAAGACATAAGGAAGTGGAGAAAGGCAATATTTAACTATTTAACTTGTAATGCAAGTTCAGTGTCCTTAGAAGGATTTGACTTTAAAATTAACAGAGTCTGATTAGGGGATAAAGGTGATAGACCTGTTGGGGAAGAGAGCACAGAAAAGAGTATACAGATAAACACAGAGGAAAACCTCAGGAGCACTGTGATAAACCTAAGGTCCCTGTGGAAAGGGAAATAAGACATACCAATGTTATCCTAAAATGTTTAGAGTTCTGTTACAATAAACACAGAGGAATGGAGGTGCTTCAGGAGCATTATGATGGGTACTACTCAGTAAACCTAAACTCCTTGTGGCAGAGGAGAAAGCACAAACCAATGTTATCCTACAGTATTTTTTTTTTAATTACAAGGGCTGTATAGCACTGTAGCACTTTCTCACTGTCCGTCCTGTTATTCATCGATTTGCTAAAGTGGGCACCAATAATGTTTCCATTGTGAGACTTATTGTTACTGTTTTTTGCATACTGAATATGCCACAGGTAGCTTGCCAGGCTTTGCTATGCGATGCAGGTAGAATACTCTCAGTAGCTTGCCGAGCTTTCTGAGAGGGATGGAGTAATTGAACCCGGGTTGGCTACATGCAAGGCAAATGCCCTAACTGCTGTGCCATCGCTCCACTGATAACAGAGGAAGGTGAAGCTATTTTTAGTTTCCAACAAAGCTCTAATTCTTCATATTTATAATTTTGATTGAAAAGTGTAGTTAGGGCTGCAGCACTAGTACAGGGGGTAGGGCATTTGCCTTTCACGCGGCCAACCAGGTTCAATTCCCAGCATCGGATATGGTCCCCTGAGCATCACCAGGGTTAATTCCCAAGTGCAGACCCAGGAACAACCCCTGTGCATTGGGGCGGGGGGGGTGACCCAAAAAGCCAAACAAAAAAAGAAAGAAAAGTGTAGTTAGTAACATTTCCTTCAGCATCATAGAAGAAGCATTGCTTCTTCCTAGGCCTTTAGATCCTTGAACCTCCATCCTTGCTTTTTCACCATTTGAGAATCTACCTGAGCACAAATTTTCTGACCTCCCTTATCTATGGAGCTTTTACTTTTGAAAACTTGTAATTGGAATTATTTTACTTTCCTTTGAGATGTAAATCATTTAAAAAGCTTCTTGCCAATCTTAAAAGGTGGTGATTTCTTTGTCAGGGACTTGGGAAACAGCCCTTTGAAATATAATCATGAAAGCAGATAGAACCCCACCTCCCAACTTTCATGGCAAGTTAGGAACCGAATGTAAAACACTTTTATCAACTTGTGCAACTATTTCTGTCATTATTTTGAAAAAGCCGACTTTCCCTTTGGGTAAAGCCAGTTATCAAACAGATGACATCTGCTCTTCATTCGAACCCAAATTTCTTTCTTTAATTGACAATACTTTATAATAAAAAATAGTTATATTGGGATTAAAATTTCATGTTAATATTATCATCTTTTACTGTAAAATTATAATTAACTGTCCAATAAGTTTGGCTAAGGGGACTAGAGTACACAATTTGCCCATGGGAGCCCTGGTTTCAATAATACATGGTCCCATAACCAGTATTGGGGGTACCCCGGAATGCAATGTCCCAGGGTGATGTGACCCAAAAACAAAATAGATGAATAAAACTACAAGTAAATTAATGTGATTACTTCTGATATGCTTTACATAGTTTACAACCAATTATTATATCGTAAGCAGTATATTTATGTGGAATACATAGCTAAGCACATAAATAGCCAATCCTATCAGTCTATCTAAAAAAGGGAAGAAAATAGAAAATCTATATTTAGGATAGATTTGATGAGTTTTAATAGATTTAATAAGCCAAAGACTTATTCTTAGTAAGAATACCATATTTCATTTCTATATTTGTCTTGTTCTTTTACTCAACTCTTGATTGCATGCAGATTCCCAGAATACAGGCACATGGACTCTTTTTTTTCAGTAGTAGTATCTCCAGAGGAAAAAAATAATTCTTAATACACATTTTCTTAATGAATAAATTCCTGAGGAACTATATCTGGAAATACTCAGAAATCCAGTATCTGAAAATCCTTTGCTTGTTGTTTTTTCAGGCCTTTCTGATTCATTGCTTTATTTCTCCTGAAGTCAATTTTACCTTCTCTCTGTGCATGTAAACTAAAATTGATTCACCAAAATTCCCAAGTTTGTATTATCTGGAATTAATCTACTTTCAAAGATGATTGATTGTCTTTCAGATCCAATTCTAATTCCCAGATAGAGAGACTCTGATTAATTTATTTTAAGTCAGTATTCCTCTACAATAAATTAGCAAGCTAAGTAAGCAAAATCATGTGTCATCAAACTAGTTGCTGAAGATCTATGCAGGATAGATAAGATGATATATTATACTCAGGAATTATTTTATATTTGTTAATGAAGGATTGCCAGAATGATATTAGAACAATATTTGTGTTAAGAGATGTTTTTTAAGATATAACTAAATTGTAAGTTTCAAAGCATGGATCTATTTTTCCTTCTTTTTATATATATTTTTAAATATGTTTTAAAAGTGTAGCTCATTGAAAATGACTGTATGTTCTTTCCATTGAATATGGTCTTTGAAACTGCTTAACTAAACATATAAAGCATTAGTGAATCTAGATAAATTTATTAGTACTGATATAAAAATGTTTTATAACATGATCTGTCTCTTTAAATATTTGTTTTATAAACCAGGCTACAAGGAAGACTGGGTGAAGATAAACTAGCATCCAACAAACTGTTACCCAAGGTAAATGAACCCTTTTGCAATAGCTTTATGTAGCTTTGTTTGATTTGGCTTGGCTAATCTCAGCTGGAAGAAGAATAAAACATTTGGGGGCATAATCATTTTTTAAGCCATGATGTGTTTAGGAGATCAGTTAATTTTTTTTCTTTTTTACATTTTGTAAACTAGTTCACAGCATTTGATTATATTTAATATTCAAACACCAATCCCACCACCATTGCACTTTCCCAACATCTTAGTTTGGTTGTTTCCAACCTGAACCCCAATCCCTGGCTCAAGCCAGAACCGAAATAATATAACATTTCCTTCAAAGGCTGGTTGCTCTTAATTTGAATTCCATCAGATGCGGTGCAGTACATTTGGACTATGGATGGAGTGTCTCCTATGAAGTGTAGAGCCTGAAAATGAGGCTGCACATTCCAGGAAAAGGTTTACTTGTGGGAAAGTCTCGGCCAGAGCATATGGAGAGTGGCCAGGAAAAGTGCGGCAGCTGGATTTTGGAGGGTTTTGGCTGCCGTGGCTGAAGGAGGAGTCTCAGCCGCCCCCCCTTTGGGGCATTCCTAGTGAAACAGCCTGGCACAGTTTCTGGTGGCATGGTATGGTGAGTATCATGTTGCTTCCCTCTGGGAGAGAAGGACGAGTGATCTGGATGGTGACCGATGACAAGATTATCTGGCACCAGCCAGGGGTGGCTTTAGGGTGTGACTACTGAGTTGCCAGAGACAGTGGGATACAGGCAGAGGATCTCCATTCTTGGTTGGAGATCAGTTTCTTAACAGAAATAACATGACATAATAGTATTGCGATGATCTATTGTGTAATCACTGGACAGCTAGCAAGACCCTGGTGGCTCTCTCTCACCACCTGCGTTCAGTAGGCTCAGGCCGCTTCCCTTCTGGGACAGCCATTGCCATGGGCAGACAAAGGGGGAAATAGGACACCAGACTGGTTGGTGATTAGTTGCCGTTTATTCCATTCTCCCCACATGCCTGTTCCAGTCTCACTAAGCTCCCCAGTCTAGTCTCACACTGACCTTCATTCCTGTCTCCGCCTATCTCTCCAACTCATCTCTCCACTCTCCTCCTTGCAACCTCATCTCTGGTCACCTCACATGGCTGCTCCTGCATTCTTCCCCTATATTCTTCTCCCTCTGTCCTCCTTGCTTGCCTCTCAGTACTCAATCTTGCTGTCCTGGTCTTTCTGTAGTCTCTCTCCATCTCTTCCATATTGGGGGATTCCACCACACACCAGCTGGTAGCGCAATCAACCTATCAAAAGCCTTTCCTGATGGTAGATTAGGCTCAAGGGAGGGGAATAACATCTAGGCATGCTTCTCCTCTCCTTACTCCAATAACCTAATTGACATCATAATTAACATCTTAATTCTACTTATTAGTGTTAGTTGTTTTATAAGGACACCATAAGAGATTGATTGAACTCGTAGGGTGGCTCTCCTGGGGACATCTGGCTATAGATCTCAGACTACAGTGCTCAGGCCAGATTAATCTTTTCTAACCCTACCAGGGTCCTAATCTAGATGCTACTTTCTGAATTATAACAGAATTTGTACATAACCATGATCTTAACTTCTAGTTAAGTATTATGGCGCTTTGGCCAGGCCCATTTCAATGCCAAGGTAGCTCACCGCTTGCCCTGGGTCCATCCAGTCCCTTGTTGGGACCCTGCTTTTGGGGTCCTAGGAAGTAAGGGCGAGTAAGGCTTAAGTCAAGATAACACATGCCCAAGCATGAATATAATTCGGAGTCAATTAACTCCAAGTTAAAAAAGCATAGCATTAGCTGTCTCCCTGTGTACATACAAAAAGGACATTGCTCTGAATTAACTATGCAAAGGACTTGAGTAGAAGAGAAAAAAAATATTTACCAGTAAACAGAGTCTGATCAGGAGGCAGAGGTAATAGATAGGTTGGGGGAGCAATCAACAAACCCAAGCTCCCAGAGGCCAGGGAGGAAGGACAAACCAATGATATACTAGAGTCTATGGTTAATCATGAATAGAATGTATACAAATGAATCTACATGCACTTGTTCTTTTAAGCTTAATTTCACCTTTATCAATTACTGCCATTATTGACTTTAGTGGTAAATGAACAGAAATTCTAATGTTCATTTTCTTTTTAAAATCATACAAACTTAAAAATATAAATTAAAATCCTTGACTTTTTATGATTTGGTGCATTCTCACTGGTAACAAAAAATCACTAATTGTATCACTGCTTAATGGTAATTTTTAATGATTATTGATATATCATTGTGTTTTTAATTATAGCTTAACAGAGTTCTAAAAATAGCACAATAAATTAGTGAATATATATGATTGATGAAGTGATTAATTTCACAGATATCTCTCTCTCTAATTTATCTCTCTATCTCTAATATATATATACATGTATATATATATATATATATATATATATATATATTAGACCTCCAGAGCCTAGCCATAGTCATGCTCTAGGCCCCTCTCCACACGTTTGGATGAGCATCATGCGTGAAGAAACTGACAGAGGAACCCAGGTGTGTGGGACCCGAGGCTGAGACCTCCAAGCCTGCTTGGATCCGGACTGGGCCTCCTCCGCCCAGTATCTAGGCGGTCACACCCTAGGGACTGCTCCCAGTGCCGTGGAATCCTATCAACAACCAGCATCCAGAGACTTAAAAGCAAGCTCCCAGAAGCACGTGGCCGCTTCTTGGCCTCGAAATATTGTACAGCCTACTTCTCCCTCTGGGAGAACCTGGCAAACTACTGGGAGTTTCCTGCCAGCATGGGATAGCCTCACAAGGTCCCCATGGTTTATTAATATGCCAAATCTAGTAACAAGCTGGGTCTCATTCTCCTGACCTTGAAGGAGCCTCTAATGCTCCATTGTTGGGAAGGACGAGTAGAGAGAGTCTTCTAAAATCTCAGGGCTAGGATGAATGGAGACGTTACTGAGACCACTCGAGAAATTCAACGATCAACGAGATGATGATGATGATGATAATGATGATATACATACATATATATCATTACTTCTTGCAACCTAAAAATGTGAAGATAGCTCCAAGAAAATGGAGCAAAAATAGGAAAAGAATTCTTGTTCAGTATGGTAACTAACTTACATACTTTAGAAATGATGGTAAGCATTAATTAGTAAAGGTATTAAGAGCTTGGCTTACTGCTTACTCAATTGCTGCCATTTAGGTGAACAGAGAGTAATAGAGAAGTTGTGTTTTATTATGATAAAATGAATTTATCAACTTAAAAATTTAAGTTTCACAGTTCACTCATTTTAAGTTGTGAAAAATGACATCCATCACTTATTAATTTTGCAATTTACGAACTGGAGATTTTCAACAAAATCCTGTGTCAATGCTAATTTAAGTATGTGAGTCAAACTATAAGGGAATTAAAATAAAAAAACACAGAAACTTCATTTGCTAAGGATACTTGTAATATTGGTGAAAAGGTACTGACAGTGTGAAGAGTTTATAGGTGGAACATTGAATGTCTAAAACTGTTATTAACGGTATTATAAATCACAGTGTCTAATTATATATATACATATATATTATATATACATATATATGTATATGTATATATATATAATTTATCACTCTCTTCACTGTCATCCTGTCGTTCATTGATTTACTCAAGCGAGTACCAGTAACGTCTCCATTTGTCCCTGCCTTGAGATTTTAGCAACCTCTCCTTACTTCTTTTTCTCAATGATGGAGGGGAATGAGACCTGCTTTTGTTACTGTTTTTTGGCATATCGAATACTCCACGGGAAGCTTGCCAGGCTCTCCAAGAGGCATATATATAATATATATATAATATATTATTATATATTATATTTATTTCCCTTTAGGATGATGTGTTACATGGTCTAGGAATATGTTTATTCATGCGTGAGGCTCAGCCCTAGCATGTGGAAAGTGGCCTGGAATGTGGTGGCGGTGTGGTAGTGGAGGTCAGCTGCTAGGAATGGGTCCCTTGGGTCAGGGAGGGCTCTCACTCTCCCCCTTCTGGGGCACCCCTGGTGTGGAGTCTGGTGGCATGGTTATGGGGGCCTCATTTTATGCTGCCTTCCAGGAGAAACATCCATGAGTTCTAGAGGGTGGCCCATGAGGAGATTATATGGCAGTAGGTGGCTTATGGATGTGACCCCTGGGTCGCTGGAGATTGGGAGATGCAGTCAGAGGATCTCTGCTCCCAGGTCCTCTTAAGCCCAGAGTCTAAGATCACAAAGTTTCACATTACAGGACTCCGAACTGAGTATCACTGACCCCAAGTATCACTGGAGAAGTCCTGGAGATCCCCATCACAAAGAGCAATCAGTGTCGTATCCTCTGGCTCTAGTATTTATTAAACAAACTATCGGGGCCAGATGGCAGAGTAGTGCTGGGAATTACTCCTATTTATCCTAAGTACTGCTTGTGGAATCCCTCAAAGTAGTAAAGCTTTTAAAATTGACTATCTCGGACAAGATGTTTAAAAGTATAAGATTGCATAACTTAATTTAATAAATATTGAGAATAGATTATTTATTGCATACAAAATTAAATCAAATGTCTATTAAATCTGTATAAAGCTATTATGCCCTATTCTAAAGCTAAATTTAAATAAGCACCAAAATGCAATTGTGTCTAAACAGAAAAAGCATTTGATTATTTTTCTAAACCTGTTTAATGTTTTATTATGCTTTTCAATCTTCTGTGCAAATATGATACACATAAATTTAATAAAATTAAGTCACTTGATTTTTGTGTCAAAAATTTTGAGGATTTATCTGGTCCTTTTAATCTTCAGATACTTAACTGTGTATTATAAACACCTACCACTGTGAAATATCTCAAGATCTTCTCTCAGTGGGCTTAAGCAATGCTCATGATGTTATTTCTAGCCTATATTTATCTTCTCCTAAACATATTAGAGTCAGTATAATCTGTTGATGACCAAATTCTTCCTGGGGAGTTTCACTTTTCTCAATAAATTAGTTTTGTTAAGTGTTAATTACGGAGTCTCTTTGTACACACAAGAGAATACAGTAAAAAGTACTGACAATGCTTTTTTTTTTATTTGTTTGTTTTTTTAGCTAAACTCAACTGGTAGCTTTCTCCTCATTTGCAATTTTATACCAAGGCAGTAACATTTTCCATTTATACTTGATTCCTTCCCATAGTAGAAATCATGGAATTTATGCAAAGCAAAGTTAAACATCACATAGGCTAACACGAATTCCCAAGCCAAAAATAAGCAAAATATTTAGCAAAATTTACTCTTGATATTTATACTTCTTAATAAATAAATATTTCTTTGCACCAAAATTCCAACATTATACTTGATTTCTCCAACATTTGGGAGGATTATATGCTACCTGGAGAATAATCTCGGCATCTTCAATAATTGAAATACTAAAAGTGAATGCACTTAATTATGCTTACCTGTCTTTGGGAGTTACGTTTTTACATATATTTTGCTCTTCTGTATATGTTCTTTGATAATATGCTTGAGAAAAATATTACATGTTCAGTCCTTGATATTCCAGGCAACAAATATTTGTTGATATACCTGGCAACAAATGGACAAAAGGGACAGAAGTCTGAGCTGTAGAATGCCCTTGCTTTTGGCCTTGTTCTCTGAACATGCAAGTAACATAATTATAATGCCTTTTATTTGATGAGAGTTCAGGGAAATTTATTTCATTATTTTATAACAAAACACCATGTTTCTTGGAATCATGGTCTATATCTCAATTACCTTCCTCAGGGGGTGAGGGGATGACATTGACTATTATTTTAACTGACATGAAAAGTTAGAATTGGAGGAGTTCTATTTTTCACTAGCTCCTATTGACAGTAAAATGGAAAAATGAGTGTCTAGAATTTACAAGCTCTTGCTTGTAACAGGCTGTGACTGCTGCAAGGACAGAGTAGCAATGTGCTTGTCAGGAGTTTACAGCTGAGAATACCACCCTCTAAGCCCAGCCATTGGGATAAAAGGCTTTTTTTTTTTTTGCATTTGCAAAACTTTGTTGTGTGAATTCAAAGTAGGTTTGTTGCAAAAACCAAGTAGGAAAGTGCTTAGTGTGATTAATGACTCAATTTTATATGTAAACATCATGTAGAGAAACATAAAACTGAATATGGTTGTATTAAAGTGCAAGGTCAGAGTTTCTAAATGTTGAAAATATTCAGGATAAACACGTTTAATGTTGATAATTTAGGTGGCTGGATGATTTCTTTTATCGAAGTTCATATTCCATAAAATAATACAAGCATAACTACCTTCACAGGTAATGTGTCTTTGACAATTCGAGAGATAATATTGAAATACTCTTATTCTATAAGTCTATTCAAAACTAAGATGAGGTTTTCAACTAGTTCTTGAAAAAAAACACCAAATTCTACTAGAGTAAGTCAATCTTTTGATACTATTTCTAAGCAATAAACTGAGCACAGCATCTATTAAATTTAACTCCTCATTGTAAATTGTTTCAGAGTCACATTTTGATTAAAAAATGTAAATATTAATACAAAAGTGAAAGTGTCATTTGTTACTGACATCTTTAATTTGAGTAATGTGCTACATTCAAAAAAGATTGAAATATAGGTTGTGCTAATTGTTTCATAATTGATTTATTTATTTTGTAAAATATTAGAGTAATTTCTTATTTTAAATATTCTGTCAAACTTCACTGAAACAAATTAGAAAACTGGCTTCTTATATGCAGAATTTTAAGTAAGTAACAGCTATAAAAATACACCTGTAAATGTACCATCTGGCATAGCAGTGTTAACTGAAAACTGTGTTGAAAACAGAATCTAACATGAGGTTTTCACTGATACTAAGGTAATTGTTCAAAAGGTTGTGATTTCCAACGTTTAACAAGGTCAGATGCAACTGGGATAGTTAGTTTTAGACTCTAACTCTTTTTGTAACATACAGCAGTGGTTCTGTTGTTCTTATTTCATGTTCTGTACATACTTTAATATTCCAATCAAGATATAGGACACTTTATCTTGGAGATGCAATATTCATGATGAGTAACAGTTTTCTGTAACTTGTTTCAAGTACTTTTTTTTTTGAACCCAGAATCAGAGAATTCAGGACAACAATACCGCAGCAAGAAGAATTCTCGAGAGACATTCTCCCCCACCTGCCCTCAATGGACTCTTGTTTGTGTTTTTGTCCAGGGACACATCTTACTGAATGTACCATCATTTTTACATCTCTTCTATACTTGTTTTTTTCCTTAGACAAAAACTCAGATCTTTATCCAGCTTTTGAAGTTACACAAATCGCTTGAGTACAATCAGTCAAAAGACTAAGCATGGTCATTCACTATGACTAAAAATAAAATACATAAAACTAAACTCTATCATGAGTTTATAGAAACTATTCTTCTTAAGTTATTCATTTGTCCATCCTATATAGCTCTTGTCTTAAAGTGAATTCACCATTCATGGAAATTCCAAGGTGACAAGTAAGGTTGACAAGTCTTCTATCTTTACATATGTTAACTGTACCATTCAATCCTCGACTCTGGAATGAATCATCAGAGTCAAATTGGATTTGGGGATTTTAATCTCTATTGCCTCAGTTTCGATGGCAATAGTATTCCAATTACATAAACTTTTGTTGAGAAGACATGTATGTTATGTGGACCATGTGAGAGACTGCTGAAATTATAACTAGAGACCTATATTCCCAACAACATAAAGAAATCATTGGGAAGCGAAGTATTGTGTCTATTCCAACTTTAATTTTAAACCCTGATTATTTTATATCTATCATTTTAGTATAATTTTGTCCTTTTGTAATTAAGATTTTTAGACTTTAAACAGAAGTAAAAATATCAATCAAATATACTAAATGTCAGGCATACAATGAACTGAGAATACAATCAACTACACTATAGAAAAGATCTATAGGGCCTATATTTGAAAATGACTACATAGTAGATGAGGATACATCTGTGGTATCTGTACCATTTTCTTGCTTATTTCAGGCACATAAAATGGTAAATAAATATATGAGTCATATGTCTCTTTAAACAGAACTAGAATTTATGATGGTTCTTTAAAAATAGATGTTATTGCTAAACTAAATCATTGAACACAGACCTTTTACATTCTAACCAGAAGCAAAATTCCTTATTAAACACTGACATCATTAATGCAAACTGGGGTACGGAGGTGGAAGTGTTTAAAAAACACATATTAAAAATATTCCACAGAGTTTAAATTCACAAAACATCGAAGAAAAAAATGATCTAAAATTAAGGATATGATAGTTTACTCATTTTTTCTACATTTTAATGCTTATACCTAAAAATGAGGTAGACTCTAGTTAAGTATATATATTATATATTAAATAATAATATATAAAAAATAACAATATATATATAAAATATATATATAATAAGTATACAGAGACTGTGGGGAATAAACTCCCTGGAAATTTTTTTTCTCCTCTATTCTCTTTAATATGAGAACAGGAAGACAAAAGCCTGAAGTGCATACTTCGCCTTACCGTTCCCTAAATTCAATCCTTAACATTATTGCCTTTGGGAACTCTGTCAGATATATTTCTGGAGGACCCTGAGCACTGTGTTAGCCCCTAACAGCAGTGGAACTGCGATACATTGCTATATCAGCTGAACATTGAGCCATTAGGTCTATATGGTCAAGAATCCAAGTGTCGCTGGGAGTTGCCTTCAGTCCCTGGGAATTGATGAAGGATCCCCAAATAAATAAATAAAAACAAATAATAAAACAGTGGTATGTCTTTAAACAGCTGCACCTCAAAGAAGATTTTGTGCATATAAGATAATTTTTAATTAGTCATAACTGTGCCTCCTAGGGTAAAAGAAAAAATAACTAGTCTTAGAAAACAAGCAATAATGAATTTTGTTGAATGTTAATGCATATTTACTATATTGAATATAGGCATATTCATTTGGAGATGTTATTTTTAAGCCAACTAACATATATTTTAGGTAAAATTTTAGGTAGAACTACAGAATTTTAGGTAGAATTACAAATTATAGAAAACAAAAACAAAAACAAGAAGTATGTTTGTTTTATTTACTTATCAAATTTATTTATTAAATATTTCTATTATGTGTTACATAAATACTGTGGTTTGCAAAGTTGTCTATGAAGATTTGTTACTAGCATTCAATATTCCAACACCAATCCTACCACCATTACATGTTTAGTAAAGCTTTATTTGAAAAAAATGTGTATGTAAGTGAGAGGAATTCAGTGGCATTACAAACCACACAACAACAGTTTATAAAGATTTCCAATACCTATTAGTAGGTTCAGTTGTTTCAGAGTTTATTCAAAGACCTTCACAACATTAGCTTTCACCATCTGTGTCTGCTGACTCTAGCTCCTAGCAAGATCTTCTAGTGTACTCTGTTATTTTCTCATATGCTTGTAGAAGCTTGGTTTCCCAAACCCAACCTGTAGGAATGAAACTGTCACTTTGTAACTTAAAGAACTTGAGAAGTTAACTAAGCATTCCAATTCTCTCATATTTTTGTCAAAGAAAAATAATGTCAATGATGCCTTCTAACCTGAAGTAAGTTTTAGTAAATAATTGCACTAATATATTTAACAATCTCATTGTAATCACGATTTACATTTCTATCTTTATACTTGCATTACATATTTTTAATCTTATTTTTTCAAGCCTTCTTTTCTCTAATTTTAAACAAATGTTAACTCTCCTAGATTTATTAAGTATGCCTCTTTTTTAAAAAACTTTGTTATTGAATCACTGTGAGATATACCCTTACAAAGCTGTTCGTGATTAGATTTCAGTCACACAGTATTCCAACACTCTTCCTTCCACCAGTGTACATTTCCTAGCACCAGTGTCTCCAGTTCCCTCCCATCACCCACTCCCAGTCCCCTGCCTGCCTCTATGGCAGCACTTCTCTGTCTCTCTGTCTCTCTGTCTCTCTCTTTCTCTCTGTCTCTGTCTCTGTCTGTCTGTCTGTCTGTTTGTCTGTATCTCTCTCTCTCTCTCTCTCTCTCTCTCTCTCTCTCTCTCTCTCTCTCTCTCTTTCTGACCCCCTCTCTCCCACTCTTCCCCCTTTTGGGCATTGTAGTTTGCAATATTGACCATAGCTAGAATTTGTAAACAATCTGAGTGCCCAAGAACAAAGGAATGGATAAGAAACTATGGCACAGGGCACAGAGGCTGCAATGGTAGCACAGTGGGTAGGGCTTTTGCCTTGCATGTGGCCGACCGGGGTTCAATTCCCAGCATCCCATATGGTCCCCTGAGCACCGCCAGGAGTAATTCCTGAGTGAGAGCCAGGAGTAACCCCTGAGTATCACTGGCTGTGACCCAAAAAGCAAAAAAAATAAAAAAATAAGCCAAGAAACTGTGGCATATCTACACAATGGAATACTCTGCACCTGTCAGGAAAAATGAAGTCATGAAATTTGCCTATAAAGAGATGGACATGGGGAGTATCGTATTGAGTGATATGAGGCAGAGGAGAAGGACAGATACAGAAAGACTAAATTCATTTGTGCTATATAAAAAAATATATAGTAGAAGACTAATATCCATAGCCAGGGAAAACAGGAGTTAGAAGGACTCGTCAGTGGTCAGAACTAACCACAAGTATGTGCGGGACTGAGAGTAGGTAAGATTGAAAAGAGACCAATATAACAATAATAACTGGGAATGATAACACTGGACAATATCTGAGGGCTAAAAGTAGGTAAAGGGATTTTCTTGATAACCTCTCAGTATGCCTCTATTTTAAGAAAATTATCTAGTAGAAGAGAGATCATTCTGGTGGTAAGATTGTCTTAGAAATAATTTAGCCTAAAACTCAACTATCAGTAGCTTTATAAATTACAGTTCTTTAATTAAAATTATAAAGATGATTAAAAATGTTCTCATTTTTTCATTAAAAATGAAAAATGACTGATTTACTAATTTATAAAAATTATTATTTTTTTTCTTTTTAGAGTTGCCTACATAGCTTACTTATTATTTTTTCATTAAAAATAAATAATATGCTTTTAATTTATGAAGGTACTTAAAATTATCTTAATAAAGGTGCCTATATACTTTTAGATGCTGCAAGTTCATTTTAATAGGCATAACTGTGAAAAAATAGCTTCAAGGTATTCCAGATTCTAATATTATACATGTTTTATTCCTAAAATGTTCTCTCAAAAATACTTTCTGGGTAAATTAGAAAAAACATGTTGGAGTTTATTCTAAATCATTTTATTATTCCTCTTAGAAATCATAGAGAACAGTATCAAAATTCAATGAAAGGCCAGGGAGAGTACTCAAAGGGTTGCAGTGCACGCTTTGCATATGTGAGATCTAAATTCAAACAGAAATTCTATAGTAATCTGGACAAATTATATAAGTAAAATCAGGAGTCAAACAATCAAAAGTCAACAAATAGCTGGAAATATTTATCCTAGAAGATAAGGGCTCTAAGAGAAAACAGTTGTAAAGGAATTTTACACACACACATACTACATTTTTATATAAATATATTTGTATGGACTAAAATTTATATTTATGCATATATAACTATCACTGTCACTGTATCGCTGTCATCCCATTGCTCATTGATTTGCTCAAGCGGGCACCAGCAATGTCTCCATTGTGAGACTTGTTGTTACTGTTTTTCACATATTCAATACGCCATGGGGAGCTTGCCAGGCTCTGGCCATGCGGGCTAGATACTCTTGGTATCTTGCTGGGCTCTCCTAGAGGGATGGAGGAATCGAACCCGGGTTGGCCGAGTGCAAGGTAAATGCCCTACCTGCTGTGCTATTGCTCGAAAGGTCATATAATAGATGACTAAACACTGTATCATGAATATTTAAAATAGAATTTCTTCATGAAAACACAGAAATTTCAAGTTATATGTTGATACATGCATTATTCCTATAAAGACTAGCTTTTTCCAAAATGTCTAGATTAGGCTTTTTAATCTGCTGTTACATTAAGATTAGAGATTACTCAGGTTTGGGATTATCCCTCCAAAATAACTTATCATCAAAAAATATCTTATGGCAGAACAAACAGCAAGTAGTAATGTATATGGAAATAATGTACACTTTTCTTGTTATGGGGCTCTCTTTCTCTGTTTCACATCCCAGGTCTTTATTCCATTCCATATTGAAAGAATATGAAATGCTCAGTTTCTCTAGAATTTATGTTATGTCAGTCACCATTTGTATATAATAAAATTGATTTTTCCTAATAATCAGTCTACTAATATTTCATTGACTTAAACACGTTATGAAGAGCCTAGGAGGTTTATGGAAAACATTTCCCCATGGTCCTACACAAATGCGTTTGACTAGAACCAACTGTGTATGTCACTACACAATTCATTTGCAATTCAATGTGCATTACTCATCAGAATACCTGAAGATATTTTATCATGTCATTGCATAATATAGCAAATGCGTATCACCTTCATCTACATTATATTTCTTCAAAAAACAAAAGTAGTCTATTTTCCAAGTGAATTCATTTTATGTTATCATTTTTAAATTTTGTTTTGTCTTTTTAATCACATCTGGATGTGCTCTGGGTTTACTGCTGGCTCTGCATCCAGAGATTGTTCCTGACATGATATGGGGGACCTCGGGAATGAACTCAGGTCAGCCTCATGTAAGGCAAACACCCTACTCACCCTACTCTGCAATATCCTATCTCCAACCCCTCTATGTAGAATAATTTTAGTAGAGAGAGCAAAACAACAACTTACATACACAGTAAATGTAAGGGAAAGACTTGACCTATGGTATCTTTCAAGAACTATAAAAGGTCTGTGATTCACCATGCTTACACACTAACAATTTTACCGGCAAGTTTACTAGATGCTCATAAGGAGAAAACTCCTATCTTAGAGATAAAAGGCAGCTAAAGCACTAGCCAGAGTTTCAGTAATTGTGGTAATTTTATGATGAGCAATTCCCAATGGGAAGTACAAGGAGATGCTTGCGATAACCTATGTACACTAGAATAATGAGAAAACTTTAGCTTAGAAAACCACAATATTTTGTAACAGGCTGTTAATCTACTTGACACTTGCCTTGAGTGAAGACAAATATCTTTTTTGTACTTAAAGTAAAGGAGTCTGACCTTTGTTCAGAGGAAGAAACTCTAATTTTTGAGGTAATTTTCCATGCAAGCAATTTTGCTTTGCAATCTTGAAAAGACTGTTCAGAATAAAGCATGCTAGTGTCTCTGATCCAAATACAGAGATATGAGACTGGAAGAAATTATTTTCTAACAATGTCTAATAATATTATAAAATATATACACAGGTAAACACACTTTCCCAAAACTACCCTCTAGAACTGCTTTATAATTCTGATTGACCTTACCTGTACAAAGTATGGGTGACGTTACTTTTGCAACTGATAAATATTAAGTCAAAATGACCACTTAAGGTTGTGGGAGATAGTAAATCGGGTAAGGAATTGTCCTCCATACAGTCAGCACAGGTTCAAAAGAGAAAAAAATCATTTACGTGAATTAAATTTATTAAATTTAAATTTTCCAATATAGTCAATGGTTTATTGTGCAATAAATTTACTGCTCAAGAGCACTTTTAGTGTGTTCTTGCACAGTTATATGTTTTCCTTTCAATTTCAAAATATGTTCTCAACCTGAAATTCTATCAATATACATATTTATAATATTTTTATTAATATTCAAACTTTTAAAATAATATGAGATATATCCATATATTTTCTATACTTAACAAATCTAAAACAGATCTCAAAAGATAATATCTTGTCTTTCTTACCCATGCCTCTTTTACTAAACTTTGTAACCCATAATTTAGAAGTTAAAACTTAAAAGAATAAAAAAGAAGTCAAGTTGAGAGAGTTTTACTCTACTGTTCACCTCGTGATATAGTTATTTTACTTCATTGGTTGGGATTGTAGCACTGTAGCAATGTCATCCCATTGTTCATCAATTTTGTTCGAGCGGGCACCAGTATCATTTCCATTGTGAGACTTGTTACTGTTTTTAGCATATCGAATATGTCATGGGTAGCTTGCCAGGCTCTGCCTTGCAGGCAGGATGTACTCAGTAGCTTGCCTGGCTCTCTGAGAAGGACAGAGGTGTCTGGATTGGCCGCATGCAAGGCAAACCCTACCTGCTATGCTATCGCATCATTGTAAAAACAAACCTCTTACCCAATATGCAAAAACTATCTTGGTTTTACTTTTCAATCAAAATATGTTGATTTTTTTCTTGTTTCCAATGTCTGATTCATTTCCTATTCACAACTCCAAGATATAATACAATTACAAAATAAAGTATTAAATTTATATTAGCTCATTAATAATTAATGACTTGGATGCAAAAACTATACTATAAATTAATTGAATAAAATATCATTCATTGTCTAATGATTTATTTAGGGATATTATGTTGATTATAAACACTTGTGTTTTGGAGATGCAAATAAACACATTATAAACATAACTGAGTAAGTTTAAGAACTGTTTAAGTGAAAACCACATTTTATTCGTGAAGCAAAATATCGATGCTGAAAATCACTTTTATAGCTATGAATTTATTTAAAAAAATCACTTTTCATTGTTTAAATTAAAAAAATAGAACGACAATTTATTAAGATATAAGAATGTTTTATTTTAATGCAAAAGAAAAAAAATACTAATTATCAACCAGAAATAGACATTGGAAGTCCATTTGGAAATAATTACTGTAAAATTGCATGCAGCTTAAAGTCATAACTTGAAGTTATCTGAAAAAAGTGCATGACCTAACCTCAAAAAGGAAAGAACTATGTTCCTAATGATTTTGGGAAGGTGAATGAGAAATGAGTATATAGCTGTTTCATTATCACACTTAATTTCCTTCTCCTTCAACTTTAAAATAAGTGATTAAAGCATTGGGATAGTATTTAGAAATTCCATATCAGATAAAAAGAGATAATGGGTTGGAAGATAGGTTACAGCTACTAAGGTTTTTATTCATTAAAACTCTTGACAGCAGTGAGTAAAATGATAAGAGGATACATTGAAATATACTCTTCACATATTTTTCACGGTTTTATAAATATTAATAGGATTATACAGCTTTCTATTACCACATTCGGGACAAATTCCCCTCCTTTATCCTATATTTTAACAAACTACACATATAAAAGGACCAATGTCCTTCAAAACGTTTATGTTTTTGTTTTCTTTCTCTAGACAGTTTCCATATTTCATATCTACTTTTAATATATTATATACAAATTCAAATAGCTTTTAAGAGAAGAATTTTATAATTAATCTTTGAAAAACTTTGATTACAGTAGAAAATTAGAAAATTCTATGTGGGTAATTATCCTTGAAAATAGCAGTGAGTTCACAATCTAAAATTTGTGAATTTTTAGAGTTTCCTTCCAAAATATGTTTTTTTTTCAATTTTTGTTCTTATAATTTGTAGGTGTATATAATCATACTTTTGTTTTTCTATGCTTGTTTTGTACAATATCATCTTTTTGTCTTTATCTGTACTAAATGTGCTGTGAAGGCATTCATATCTACTTGATTGTCATGAATAAACCTTGGTAAGTACAGAGGTTATTTTTTCAAATCACTCCATGCGCACATGACACCCATGAGACCACTGTTATAACTTGTGAGTAGAATAAATAAGAGTACTTTGAAAAAAAATCTATCGCATTATTGGAAAGTAAGAAGAATCTTAGGATTCATTTATTATATCCATTAAGCAAATAAGAATTGTTACTCTAGCAATTGAATTGTAGATCCTGTATGCTAGTTTTATTTTTATAATTTTATTATCAGTCATTTCCTGTGAAATGCAAAAGATTAGGATATTTCATATAAATCAATTTATTGGTTAGACTAGTTTTCATTTTTTAAAGTGACATGTATCATCAAATTGTAGCTGAGGAAATAATACAGATAATGAAATTTGCCTTGCACATAGCCATCTTCAGTTCAGTCCTGGAAATGGCATAAAATCTGGTTCTCCAGTTACTCATGAGTGACCCCTGAGCACAGGACTAGAAGTAAGCCCCAAGTACCAGTGGTGTGAACAGAAAAAAGATTTAAAAATCCCATTACATTTTATTTATTTATTTATTTATTTATTTATTTATTTTTATTGAATCACCATGGGAAAATTACAAAGCTTTCAGGCTTAAGTCTCAATTACACAATGCTCAAACACCCATCCCTTCACCAGTGCACATATTCCATCAGCACCTAGATTTAAACAATTTTTCCTTAGAAACTGTCTCATGTTTGGGGCCGCAGCGATAGCACAGCGGGTAGGGTGTTTGCCTTGCATGCTGCTGCTGACCCGGGTTTGATCCCTGGCATCCCATATGGTCCCCCAAGCACTGCCAGGAGTAATTTCTGAGTGCAAAGCCAGGAGTAACCCCTGAGCATTGCTGGGTGTGACCCAAAAAGCAAAACACACACACACAAAAAGAAACTGTCTCATGTTCAAATCAATATCTTTTTCTGTGTTTACATGTAAAGTAAATATGAAACTATTTTCAAAGTATAAAAGCATAAAAAGAAAAGTATTAGGGAAGTCAAGATTTAAATGAAGCAGATATGCAGAATATTTTATTTTTCCTTACACTGTGACCTCCTTCAGGATAATTTATTCTTGACCCTGAGATAGTTATGTGGATAAGAGTTTTATTCTTCAAGAGTTAACTTAAAACTTTCTGAACTTTCAGATTCAATTTTTTGTTGCTGTTTCTTTGTTTGATATGCATATCTGTCCATTCTCAGGGATGGCTTCTGACTCTGTTCTCTGGGATGATTCCTGGAGGGACTAACAGACTAGATGTAGTGCCAGCAATCAAAAATCTGGTAGGCTGAGTGCAAGGCAAGTGGACTATGGCTCTAACCCCTCACCTAACTCTTAAAGAATTATTCTGATTTGGTCTGATTTTTTTTTCCCAGAAGACATTTAACAATTTAAAGACAGATTTGGCTCTCACAAATACATGCTAGGGGTTAGGCATAATAAAAAAAAAAAAACATTTGAATCCTGGCTGTAGATTTTATTAAACATTCTATGATACACTGAATAGCTCCTTAAGCAATAACAACAACAACAACAACAACAACAAATCTGATCTACAAGGTTAGTAATGTTAAGGGTGTGAAATGCTGCTCTAATATATCAAATAGTCAAGACCATAGATTTATATAGATGTAGTTGGTCGTCCATTTTATTGTCATTGGTCTTCTATATTATTGTCATTTTGACAGCAACATAATCTTTCTCAAAATCTTTGACAGAGACAAAAATTGCAGTTTTGTGGAATCTGACTTGTACAACCAAATGTTTGTATATTACAAAATGTTTGCCTAATGTCATCCAAAAACATGCATCATTAGGACTTTGTATATAATTTCCTCCTTAACAAAATTATAAAATGGAGAACTTTATTAAGGGAAATTTACATATTAATAAATTTGCACATAAGGTATGCATGTCCTTATCATATACAAACTTTACTAGAGACTATTTGACATCTGAATATCACAGTTTTAGGTTTTAGTTCATTTCTGTTTACATTATTATAAAAGCCAAATATAGATCACAACCTGAAAGAGATCTTGAGTGTTAGATTGAACTTGATCTCTTTTCAAAAGTATCATAGTTTACAGCAATACAGCTTTAGCCGTATCTGGAGTGTTATAGTAGTTCACACATTTTGTTTACGTGAGTCATGTGAACTTAATCTTTAAGAAGACAAAACAAAGGGCTGAAAACCCAGAAAAGGGGTCAAGACACACGCCTTACATATGAACCATAAGATGCACCAAGCATCACCAAGAATAGCACTGTGCTGCCCCAAAGCACCATCCCTCCAGTGTGGCTGGGGATAGTGCCAGTGTTATAGGGCTTAAGCATTACTACATCCTCAGACCCACTCACACAACTGGCTGAGAATCCTGGAGAACTTCAGAGCTTTATGACTACCATTCAGGATACCCTCCACCCAACACACAAATTTACTTCAAAATTTTTATCAAAATTTTTATACTATTAACGCTGATTTTTGGTAAAAAATTTGTAACACTTTGGAATTGTGATTTATTGGTGAATAAATGGGGCAGACTTTTTATTACATGACACTAAGGTTTTTTGTTATGCAAACCAGCTGAAAATCTATGCCATTGAGAGGGAACATTCTATCCATTCTGCTCTTAGTCTCATTACCTACTTTTTTACTTATCTTAAGTTACAAATGTAAACTGGGGTGGAAAGAAATAGAAAAAAGGACTATCTATTGCTGACAGAGTGATTATAATCAGTTCCTTGAGACTAGGAGAGCTGCTGAAAATTATTTTTTTCTTTGTCACTTTTGTGATAGGTATTAGTGATTTCTACTGAAGCTCTAATTAGGAATGTAATCTCTAGGTAATTTCTTTATAAAGATATTTTCTCTTTGTTCCTAAGAACCCCAATTACTTGGGGAAGTACACTATTGTTGAAATGTATTATATTACATTCAATTCCTCATATATCTAGTTTCCTTCCATCTTCTCATCACCTTTTTTCAATAGAAAGCCAAATATGTAATGTATGAGGGACAAAGAGGAAGATCATACATAAAAAAGTTTTATGTGTCTGACTAGGATGCGGTTATAACACTGCTACTAAATTTCTATTGGTCAGATGTTATCCTGTGACTTCACATAAAAGTTGCAAGAATATGTCATCTTCCTTTGAGCCCAGAAGAAAATTGTTTCCTGAGTAGTTTTCTCTTTCACACACTTAATATCTGGTTTTATTATATTTCACTCTATTACTTCTCAAAAATTCTACATGTCAAGTTCTTTACTTTCTAATTTTCCTATGGAAAAATATTCTCTCATAAGGAAGCTATTTCTTTGCATGCCATGGATAGTGATGCAGCATAAAGTGAATGGCAGCATATAAAGAATAAAAGTGCAAAAAATCCACTTGAATATTAATGTCACATGAAGGAAATATTTAAAATAGCATAATCCCATTAAATATACAATTTTAGTCAAAGGACATTTCACAGGCAAAAGTGTTAGAGATTTTGAAAAACTTTTTTTCTAGCACAGATTTATGAGTAGTAAACACTACGTACCTTATGCTAGAATATCCCTTAAGATAAGATCCATGGTTAAAATTCTAAACCTAAAAATATCTTCTCAACCTACTTATTTTCATGTTGAATGAGATGTCCGATTGATTGCTATTCAAACTGGACTTTTTTTTTCATCATTTGGCCTCGTTTATAGGATAGGATTAAAGACATATTAATAAACATTAATTAACTCCATATTACTTCCATGTAGGAATTGACTTTGCTAGCTATGTATAAACAGCAAATTTAGAGTTCATTTAAAAGCCATAACCAATGTTTTATGTTCTCTTATTCACGAGTTTAAAGGAGTAAATGTATTTTCCTGAAGGATCCTCTGACACCACACCTGCAGCAAATGTTCACTTTATCACTCTTGCCAGTAGCTGTTCACACAAGAAACTAATTTCTTTAATTTATTTCTAAATCCACATTAGAGACATTATCTCACTAAGCTTCCCCAAATCCCTATTATATTTATATTACTGATGAGGTAAGTAACACAAAGAGCACTAAAGGACTTCTTCCAAGGTTAAATGCATAAAAATTGTGTGGGAAACATTCCCCCTATCTTCAGATGCCTGGTTTAGCAATTCAATCTCAGCTTTCCTTTAGTTATTTTGCCGAAAGGAAAAGGTGTCCTTTTATAACAGACACCTAAACTTTTCCCAGGAGGAAAAACAGTTTAATAGCATCATTAAAAAAAAATACTGGTGCTTTCAAATCCAACCTTCTCAATATCCTCCAGGAGAATACATTATCAGATGTCTAATCTCTCTCTTCTGCCATCAATCACTCGTCTGACCCTCAGCCTTTGATCCTATTTTAAACAAAACAGTGATATATTCTGAGCAAAATAAAATACCAAATTTTTTCTTTGATCCGGTTAGCCTTTCTCTACTTTATTACTTATAGCTATATTTCCAAAAGAGAAATAAACATGTAGTTTTAATATACTATATATATATGTTTATTACTTTCTTACTTCTTGAAGTCTTACCATAAAGGAGTGCTTTCTGAGTGTGAAGTCTATCTTCTCAAAGCACTATTAACCTCTAAATAGCCAACATTGATAGTTTCTATCCATTTTTTATTTCTCCCTTTCATTCTTTTTTTTTTCTACACACCCACTTCATTCTCTCATTCTTGCCTTCCCTGTACTTATTTTGTTTTTGAATAACTTTCTTAGAATACTTGGAACTATAATATTTGTACTCAATAATTACAGAATATTCAAGTATTTTATAATATCAAATATGACTTCTAAAGTCCCTCCTCTCAAAAATGGATAATTAATACCTCAAAATATTGGCAAATTGAAATATTAATTATGTTGCTATACATCAGGTATGTGTAACGGTAATCTTTAGCTATTGCTATTACACATGATTTATCTCTAATATTTTTTGAATTATGAGGCACCTCTCTCTGAGAATTAGAGTTCACTCTAAATATTTTAAAGTGAAGAAATTCAAAATACTAATTGGAGAAAACACGGGAGATCCTGTCTACTATCTAAGGAACTTACAAGTTGTTATTTTCATGCCCAAACAGGAGTCAAATGAATGAAAAATATACTTCATCACTTCCAGGTTATTAAAAGTTATTAAAAGAATATTAAAAGTTCAGGCAGACAAATTGGAGAGACAACCAGCACAATAGAGAATCAAATTTCACCCAAGATTTCTGTCTTGTAGGAAACAGAACTAGGGAAAGAAGATCTCAACCCTAACTGATGAATTGCTGGGAGATCAGTGTGGGCAAATTTTAGAGCCAACATTTTCATAAACTTCCAGTCTTAAATAGCCACTATACTTCTTTTAGTTTTATATGAAATAGTCTTACCAAGTTCTCATGGTAATGATTTTGAGAAAAACCCTTTATTGCTGCCATCACAGAGGAAGAGGGAAAGAAATCAGAACAGAGTTCACCCTTAAGAAAAATGTCTGCTTTGCTCTAGTGTTATTAGTTGTTTGTGTTGCACCACACCTAATGATGCTCCAGGCATACTCTGGGCTCTGCACTCAGGGATAACACTTGGCAGGGCAGAGGGGAATATATGTGGGTCCAGAAGCAGAACTTAGTCAGCTATAACCAAAGCAAGTGCCTTTATTTATCTCTCAGGGCCCCAAGGAAAAATATTTTTAAGAGAAAAAGCATAATTTACACTATCCGTTGCTTTTATTTTTTTTCCTATTTACTAACCTCTTGACTTAGAAAGTGAGAGATTTTTCATATCACTAAGGTATAAAAATATAAATCTAAATATTAATTATGTTGCAGGGTGTTCACCTTTCACGTGGCCGACCCGTGTTTGATTCTTCCACCCCTCTCAGAGAGCCCAGCAAGCTACCGAGAGTATCAAGCCCGCACAGCAGAGCCTGGCAAGCTACCCGTGGCGTATTGGATATGCCAAAAACAGTAGCAATAGGTCTCACAATGAGAAATGTTACTGGTGCCTGCTTGAACAAATTGATGAGAAACGGGATGATAGTGACAGTGAATTATGTTGCTATCTATCAGGTATGTATAATGGTAATTTTACATTATAAAATTATATAAATTTTATACATAATTTTTTTTCTTCACCTGGTACATCCTTCAGGGGTATCGTGAGTAAAGAGCCAATAACCTTTTTAATGGGCTGGCAGTAAAGTTCTGCAGAAAGGTGGTGAAAACCACTGTGTATCTCCAAATCCTGAATGACATGATATATAAAGAAATAGAGAACTTCATTTCTTCTAGTGCCTTGCCTTTCTGAATGGGACAAGGGGCCTCAAATCACTAGTGAAGTTCATAATCCAAGATGAAGGGTTCAGTAAAAGACTGAGTCCCTCTCATAGGATTTAGAATGTTTCCTCTTCCCTGTACCTTACCTTGTCATCTTCAGGACAGAACTGCTGTATCAGAAGAATAGAATGGAGAGCACTGTTAAATTCCTGTTTGCTGGGGTAATAAGTTTAAGGAGGCTGACATGAATAAAACAGTACAGAGGGATCCTGAATGCACTATTTTCAATAAAGATCAACAAAAAGACACGGAAAGAGCCCCCAATACAGCAACCAGATATTATCGGGCTACACTAGCAACCGACAGGGACAAACGGAGACGTTACTGGAGACTGCTTGTGCAAATCGAGGATCAATGGGATAACAAGTGATGCAAGTGATCAACAAGTAGGTAAGTATCAGCGAAGGAGAACAGCTCTGGGAGGTCTCTTGAGTCCACTTAGGAAATTTCAGCAACACATTGTAATAAAAATATCTGAAAATATCAATTCAAGGGGGAAACACTCTATTTTCTCTTCATCATTTCATGCATTTCTTTGCTGACAGTGCATATAAAAAGCGAGAGATCCTGAGTTAAAATGAGTTTAGCTTTTAATTTGTTTTCGGTAAAAGAGTATTTTTATCAAATAAAAAAGAAAAAAAAAACAGAATGCATGAACAGCTTCATCAGTCTTAAGAGAATCACATAAAGAACTTGTTTTGGTACGCACATGAGAAACTGGCCAAACTAGAACCTACCGTTGACGGGTATGAGTAAGAAAAGAGAGCCAGGACGGCCTGGTTCTACTGCTCTGTGAGTGTGCCAAGGATTGCTGACATGCTCAGAGATCCATCAGATTCCTGCACTGAAGAAACCAAGGTACAGCAGAGTCAGGAAAAGTCTTGGCACAGTTCACCTACTTTCTCTTCACATATAGTTTTGTTAACACTTAGCTAGCTGAGCCACTCTATACACTTTCCCTCCCTACTTCAATTGGATCCTATTAATTAGATCCCTGAATCCTTATCTGCAGACACCCCAAGCTTCTATGGCTTTGTAGGAGCATAATATGTCAGCCTGCCCTCCTTACTCCATACCTGACCCTTCACACACACCACATATGAGCTTGATTAATTCCAGGAATGTTTGAGTTTACACTCGAATGACAAAAAAAAAGTAGATTCTCTGTTAGAGGAAATAGGCAGGTAACATTTTTTCTGTTTATTGTGGGAACGTACCTCGTGATACTTGGGGCTTATTCCTGGTTCTGTGCTTCGGAATCATTCCTGGCAGTGCCCTTGAGACCAGTTGTAATGTCAGGAATCAAACTGGTATTGACTCCATGCTAGATAGATACCTTAACTCCTGTTCCATTTATTCAGCTTGCAGTGATACATTTTACCAAATTAGAAAAGATCTGCTTTAGAAATTAATATTCGAATTGTTCTGTCATGTAGGATCTCCTTGCTATGTAATGGATCATAAAGTATCACAGGATAGCCCAAGAAACTAGATCAAGGCAAAATGTGAAGGCAAAACAACTCCAGTTCAAGTTTAAAATGAATTGTCAAGTATAGCACTGTAGCACTGTCGTCCCATTGTTCACCAATTTGCTTGAGCAGGCACCAGAAACGTCTCCAGTGTGAGACTTTTTGTTACTGTTTTTGGCTTATCGAATACGGCACGGGGAGCTTGCCAAGCTCTGCTGTGCTGGCTGGATACTCTCGGTAGCTTGCTGGGCTCTCCGAGAAGGAAGGGCGAATCAAACCCGGGTCAGCGGTGTGCAAGGCAAATGCCGTACCCACTGTGCTATCGATCCAGTCCTTATCAAGTATAAGTCACAGGAATTAGAATTGAAAAAAAAATACATGGGTCACATTCATGAAGTATAACTAATTAAATGATGTCTAAAAGGGTCTTAGTCTAAACTCATAAAGATCCTGAAACTAGAATGGCAAATGCACCACACTACATATTCATTCACTTTACCACTGAGTGAAGGAAAACTATTTCTCTTGGGTTTTCAAAATCAAAAATTAAATCCAATAATGAAATCAAAAAGTTTATTTTTCATAAGTAATAATATAAGCTAAATAAATAATAAATAAACTAACATGAAGAAATGACACAACAAATACAGAAGAATTTAAAAAACTATAATGCAGAGACAACTTGGTTAGAAAACCACCTTTGTAAGCTGTCGCTATTGCCTGAAACAAGTATAAAAAGTGAGGTCAGGAGCTGGAGTGATAGTACAGGAAGTAGGGTATTTGCCTTGCTCGTGGCTGACCCAAGCAATGATGTTGATTCTCAACATCCCAGCATCCCATATGGTCTCCTGAGCACCTCTAGAACTAATTCCTGAGTGCAAAACCCTTGTGCATCACCAGGTGTGACCCAAAAAGAAAAAAAAAAGTGAAGTCAGCTTTCTCTTTAATTTCTCACTCTCATTTATCTGTTAGATCTCTCTCTCTCTTTATCTCCCTCATCCTTATTCTGTCTTGAGCATTCTAGTAGAATTATAAAGTTGTTTGATGCTTCTATTTATGCCTTAATTAATAGTCAGCTTATAGTGACTGGGATGAAAATGCCTTCTACTATTATCCTCTGCATGTGGTATATAACAAAATTTCACCCTAATACTAAATTACTTTAAAAATGATAGAAAGTATGAAGATCCAAACAGATAGTACAGGAGGTAATGAGCTTGCCTTGCATCCATTCAACCTGGGTTCAATCCCCTACAATCCATACTGTCCCTGGAGCACCACCGTTAGTGATTCCTGAATGCACAGTCAGGAATTATCCCTAAGTACAGTAGGGTATGGCTCCCAAACCAAAAGAACAAAGATAAAAATAAAATATGAATGTATTATCTAGTTTTTATCATATGATGTTGTCATATGAGTCAGAACCTTAGCCATACTTGTTTTCCATTCATATGATTCCACAACACTCTATAACAAAAAACTCTATTTCTCAACTATCTTCAGTATTAGTCTTCTCAAAGAGTCCTCTAATGGCACATTTTGATATCAATTTGGTTACATGGATCCCCAAAATACATAGGTCACTAGCCTAAACTCCAAGAGTGAGAGGACCATTTTTGTGATCCATCACTAAATATTTGTGTGGGGCTAAACATAATGAATCATTATATTTTGGAATCACAGGGAAGAATGAAAATCATTTTGTTGTGATTAATAAGCTATAATTATGAAAAAGTCATTCCTACTTCTATAATATAGGTCTCCAACCTCTGAAATCTTAAAATGGGAAGAATAATACACAGATTTTATTTTTGGTCCAAAATATACAATATTCTATGTGGAAAGGAACTTTAATCTTGGAAATTCAGGCCCTCTAGCATTTCAATAAAATCTAAAACTATATTTTATGGTTGATGTAGCATATAAAAAGACAGGTAAACCACCTAGCAACAACTTTTCATTGACTTTACTGCAGAATTTTTTTTTATTCAGAAGCAAACTTACAGAGTTTGATATATTTTAACAAATCCGGTGAGCATATGCATATAACTAATAATAGAAACATTATGGGCAGGATTGTGTCCGTCCAATATATCATAAGTCTAATCTTTCTGCCCCCACCATATGGAAAGAGCCCAATGTAATTAATTAGTTTTGTATCTGCTTTTATCCCCAAGAGTTAGTACCTAGGGGTGAAAAAAATTACAGGTTTGTAACTCATTCTTCCTCTCCTTGTGGAAAAGTAAGTCCTTGTTGACCTCATAAAACTACTTATAAATATGCTAAAATAATTTTACTAGAAGGAAGATAACACAATTATCTAGACACTTTTAGTATAGTATAGTTGGTCATTTAGACTGCTTCTCTGAAATAAATCTGCCTGTAAAGTAGAATTATGCATGTAAACTCTCTGGCTTATGTGATTAACAGAATATAAAAGCTCAGTCTCAAAGTTTGCTCTGAGCTTTGCAACATCATATATCAAAGTGCTAGCTCACATTTCTGAAATTAGAATATATTCTAACATAAAAAATTTTTTCAAGGACACCACAGATATTAAAATGTTATGTAAATCCCTATTTTCTGTTCATATACTTTTTTTCTGTTATTAATTTGCAATATGTAAGATTTATGATATGTAGGAATAGGTTTTCCTAATTTGAATTTTTTTGTGGATGAGTAGGAGTGGAGGATGAGGTACCAGATGTTTCTAGTTATGGGGACATACCAATAGTCACAATACCAGATGCGGGTTGTTTTTTTGGTATCCCTATTGTTCAACAAATACATTCCATCTATTCTACAACTATAACAACTTAAATATAAATCTTTTGGTATCCATATAATAAATGATTTTATATATATTAATTGTGAAGACCTTTTTCACACCTCCTTTACTGAATATTTGTGTGGAGCATAATAAATACATACTAAAATGCTGCCATATATGAACAGTTCTCCTGATCTTGATTGCGATTCTCTAGCCATGACAACAGAGTAGAGTGGTTATTTTAACAGTAGCCCACACAGAATTGAAAGCTTTCCATTATTCTTATTTCTTCTCAAGGTTGACATTTTTAGTGAGCTAGTAAATTGGTCAAAGTAGCATATACAAATTCTCTATCAGGTACTTTGCATAATTTATTTGTGGAGCTTCTGTCAGGAACCTGATTTTTTATCCCTTTTATCATCATTGAAAATATGCAATATTTTACAACAAATATGTCCTACCTTAAATTATTTGACAATGATTTTATTTACTGTTACTATAATAGAGGTGATATGATATAATAGAGCTGATTATATCAAAAGTGAGTGAAAGTACATAACATTGAATAGATGTCAGTGCAAGTGTAAAACACACTAGCTATTTGTTAGTTTAGAGCAAAATAATTAATAAATCTCTGATTTGTGGAGCCAGAGAGATAGCGTGAAAGACTATCTCGAAACACACACTTTGCATGTGAGTGATCCAGATTCAATCCACAGCAAGATGTAAGCCACAGCAACTGAGCCGAAAGTATCGAATGAGTACTGCAGTGTGTATATCCAAATAAAACAAACAAAAATCTCTTTAATATGTGTTATTTAAGTGACTTTGCATACTACCAAGTGGCTGAACATTCCTCGATCTTTATAACTTCAAACTGTAACTGTTAGCTGCCTTTTAAAAAATATTGTATGATCACATTAGAGTTCAGTTAATATTCATTTAGTGTTTTGAAATAATAGTTTTAACAGGCTATAATAGCACAAGAAATTTTTAAAAACATTGGTGTAATTCTTCAAGACTATAGGCAATAGCCCAAATAACACGTCACATATCTGACATTACCTTTCCACCAAAGTAGTTCATTTTACATACCCTAATATTTGCATCTATTAATTTCAGAGCAGTAAAAGGGCTCAGCAACTATAAGAAACAAAGGCATTGTTAACAAATATTGCAAGATTTGGGAATTTCTCTAGAAAGGGTTTCCCATGTGCTCACTTGTCCATAGAAATGAAAGAAAATATAGACTTGAAGCCAAATCAATTTGGGGGGATTTATATTGCCAAAGAAACCACATGTATGGAATGAAAAGCACACTGGCTATTTGATTCCTAAGGCAAACTCTGGCTTTCAAATTTGCACCAGATGGAATCCAACAGTGAAAGCTGTGCAGTCTCATATTTCCACCGAAGATACTGAGCAAGGAGATTTTTCCCAGTGAGCACAGCCAGAATTTACAGAAAACAATGCACGGGAGTCATTCCAGAGGGCAAAACCAGCATCTCTGTAAGGGACTTGTTCCATGCCCAAGGTAGACACACTTTATAATTCTTGCCCAGTAATATTTTATACCTTCTATGATTGAGGACCCATATGTGCCTTTCATTCTTTTGTTTTTCTTAATTGAAATTTATATTGAACCTAGTTATTCAGATAGGAGCAATGGATAATCACTTTAATATGTGAAGGGATTTTATTCATTAGATTTTAGGTCACCGGATATCAGTGAGGTGAGAGAAATTTTAAACTGAGGTATAATAATTATACTAATTGTTTATTTTGGGGAGACTTGAGTGTGTATTGCAGGTATTATAAGTATTTGTAAACATTTCTGTGGCAAAGAGAAATCATTGTTATGGTAATTAAAATGCACATATTTCTATTTAATATATGGACATCTGAATTTTATGCTGACACATGGTGATCAAGTTAGGTCAGACATGCTTCCTCCCTTTGAAACTAAGTGTATCGCAGTAATATTTCAAGGAAAAATTTAGCCTTTAATATAAGTGGAAGAAGTTAAGTAACATATGTAAAGATGCTTTTATTTCTCTCACTAATGCTATATAAGTATTCATAATTTATGTTCATTGTTTGGTGCTTAAATTATTCCCCTTTTGGTGTGAGCAAGATAGCAATTACAGCCTGTGGTGGTTGGCCTTGCATATAACTGACCCAAGTTCGATTCTCAGTACCTCATCTAGTATCCCAAGCCCTACCAGGAGTGCTTCTTGAATATAAACCAGCAGTAACCCTGAGCACTGCCAGCTGTGGTCTAAAAATAAAGAGCACTCCCACAAAAAAAATGATATCCTTCTTTCTAATTTTGTAGAGAAACAAGCAATGTATGTGAAGGAATCATGATCGACAGGGAGAAATAAGTAGGTTACTTGATCAAGTTAATGATAAAGAGATTTTTTGTTTGTTTTTTTTGCTTAAGTCTTTCATTGATGCAGACAAAAAAATTAAGAAAAATAAGTGTTTGCAACTTCCGCAGGCTACAAATTAGAAATCTGTCCACCAAATTAAAGGTCTTTATTTGTAATCAAGTCTCTTGCCCATCCTGATGTTATATTTATGTAGATATGCTATATCTCCTTAGGCATATGTATTCAGAAAACTCAGATATGTATTTCTATGGAAAACTAGTAGCCTTTTTATGACTTTTTCATGTTTGGCACTCAAATTACACACTTCTGAAAATGGACATTCTTTGCAAATAGAAGAACTTGCCATGCTATTTATTTTAAAATCTTTGCAAAAACTGTAATGGAGAAGTAATTTTGAACTATTTGAAAAGTCTGTGATTACAATGAAGCACTACTATAGCTTTGATGAAGAGGGTGGATAAAAATGCAGACATGCTCATACTTCTGTCACTTAACAAATTCTCATAATAATGTCAAACTTGAATCTTGTAAAGGAGTGACTTGTGTTTATAGTAGAAACTGCAAACCATTAACTGTTTCTGGATATACATATAAGCAGTTAAAAACAATTTGTAGTAAAAACCACAGTGTTAATAAATTTCCATATTGTATAAGGCTTAGTTCTGACAAATTTTTAGAGCCGTTTACAAAATGTTCAACCTGAAGACAGTTTTATCTTCTTCTTGTTTCTTTCCTTTTTTTCCCCTGCAAATGTATTTTTCTCCTGCAAATGTATTTTTTCTTTTTCTCCTCCTCCAAATGTATTTTCTAGTTTGCTTCTTCAGAACTAAACCTCTATTTCTGCAGATAGTCTAATGAATGCCTAAACACCACAATGTTGATGAAAAGCTAAAATGAAAGAGGTGAGACTAGGCTGAAAAGATAGAAATTTTGAGAAAACTATATTTTTGTAATATTCCAGCATCTTGAGTATTTCATGGCTAAAGTATTTCTTCTCATAGATTATTTTATTTGTAAAATGATACACAGTATTATGTGTGACAGTAAGTTTTGTTGGCATTGCAAGATGCCCTGTGTACATATTTGTTGTCAACTAAATATGTGCACATAGAATATTATTAGTAAATATTTTTAAAGGAATTTTTTCCTGTTTTTTTAAATGTATTTGTTTTTGATTAGTGAATCAACGTGAGGGTACAGTTACAGATTTATACATTTTTGTGCTCATGTTTCCCTCATACAAAGTTCGAGAACCCATTCCTTCACCAGTGCCCATTCTCCACCAGCAGTGAACCCAGCATCCCTCCCATCCTCCCCAATCCCATTTCCCGCCACCCCTACCCTGCCACTGTGGCAGGGCATTCCCTTCTGTTCTCTCTCTCTAATTAGCTGTTGTGGTTTGCAATAAAGGTGTTGAGGTCTTCTGCCAGCTTGGGCTCCTCTGGACCCTCCACCCACTTTGCCGCCACTGCCAGTCAACCCAAGTGCCGTCCCAACTTTCCTGGGTTTTTGGACACAATAAGAATGTATGCATTGTTTCCAAATTAATGAAATAAACATATAAATGTAAAAAAAGTTGGTTTGAACAATATTCAAAGGAAAACCAGAAGTTTCTGAAAACATTCTTAAGCTCCCATTTCACTTTCAAAAAGAAAATTCCTTTGAATTTGGAATATTCACTGATTTTGAGTATTGATTTCAGGGATATCATATAATACACATACACACATACACACTGTTCTGTATTGTTGCATATGTATGTTTCTAATTTCACTACTCATTATCTTTCAACTTTTAGATAAATAAAGTTTATCTATATTGAGGGCATCTTACTATCACTTCCTTTTGACATTTTAAAAATATTTACTTAGCTGTTAATTTACTTCAATAGATTTAAATTTTCATGTCTTATTTTAGATTTCCCAAATTCAAACATTCACTGAAATGCTCTTTCTTCCTCCCCAATTATATTTCTCTAGCTTTGTTCTCTAATCTGCAAAGCCAAGAAAACAGTTCACATTAGAGATATTTATATAAATTATGTAAGAGAATGCATATGAAAAATCAGAACAAAGCCACATAATAAAATCTAACAATGCTACATAATATTATTATAATCATAACAACATAGTTTATATAAACAGAAATATCTCTGTAAAAATTGCAGTTTATGTTTTGTTATAACTGCATAAGCTAGCTTAATAATAAGTCATTGCTATTTCCTCTCCTTTTTACTTTCTCTCTGACTCAAACAAGAATTCCAATAACTTTCTAAATGATTGAAATTGACATATTAATAATATAAAGACCCTGTTTGGCAGAAAAAATGACCCTCAATATTGAAAGTTATTGTGGTCCTCAGAGTAACTCTGCAAGGAATATCAGATAAGCACTGTTGTGTGTTGCTGTATTGCTGGAATTAGAAGAAAGCAGGAAAGAAGGAAGGAAGGAAGGAAGGAAGGAAGGAAGGAAGGAAGGAAGGAAGGAAGGAAGGAAGGAAGGAAGGAAGGAAGGAAGGATGGAAGGGAGGGAGGGAGGGAGGAAGGAAGGAAGGGAGGAATGGAGGAAGGGAGGGAGGAAGGAAGGAAGGAAGGGAGGAAGGAAAGAAGGAAGGAAGGAATGAAGGAAGGGAGGGAGGGAGGGAGGAAGGAAGGGAGGGAGCGAGGGAGGGAGGGAGGGAGGGAGGGAGGAGGGAAAAGAGGAAGGAAGGAAAGGGAGGGAAGGAGGGAGGGAGGAAGGAAGGAAGGAAAGGGAGGGAGAGAGGGAGGGAGGGAAGGAGGGAAGGAGGGAAGGAGGGGAAGAAAGAGGAAGGGAGGGCGTGAGGGAGGGAGGGAGAGCAAAAAGAGGAAGAGAGTAATGGAAATAGGAAGGGAGGAAGGAGAGATTGAGGGAGGAAGGAAAAGGGGAAGAAAGAAAGAGGAGTGGAGGAAGGGAAAAATAAAGGTAAGGAAGAAAGAAGAGAAGGAAGAAAGGAACGATGAAGGAATGGAGGAAGGGAAGAAGTGGGAGGAAGGAAGGAGGGAAGGAAAGAGAGAAGTAGGAGAGAAATAATGGAAGATGGATGGAGGGAGGGTGGAAGAGAAGAAAGAAGTAAAGAAAGAAGAGGAAGGAAGGAAGGAGGAGAAAGGGAGGTAGAAAAGGAAAGAGGTAGGATTGAGGGAAGCAATAGAAATAGAATGGAATAAAGGCAGGAAAGCAGGAAGGAAAGGAAGAGGAAAGAAGAAAGGAAGAAGGAATGAAGGAAAGAATCTGACAATATTAAATGTATAGACTTGGCTATGTATGTTTGCATTTTTGAATAAAAACCAAGGTTGAAGGACACATTAGCATTTAATCTATCATTGGTTTCATTTTATACACATATATTTTTGTTTTATATTTAATATTTTTTTGTTCTCGAAGTAAATCATTCTCTGAAATGCACATGTGTATAATACCTCTTTCTTCATATGTTATATATTCAACAAAACAACGTAGTCATATTAAAAAAATATTCCTAAAGATTGGTAATAATATTAAATAAAATTGAAATAAATTTGTACTGCATGTATTGAATGTCAATATTATACTAATCAACATATAATTTTAGAGAAATACTAAGCAATGTAAAAAAAGTTCTTTATTTCAAACTTAGTAAAGCCCATGAAAGAGTCAAATACATTAAATGTTACAAGTTTTAGGAAAAGCATTCCTCTTGCACTTTAATATACAAAGAGTGAACAAAACACTCTATAATGAATATCAGTGTTGTTAAAAATTAAATAAGAAATGTAGATTTAATATTTAGTACTTAATATCTTGCAAAATAGTTAATCAAAAACAGACACAATTCTTGTTACGTGTGTTTCAGCATTTTGTACCACTTTGCATTTATTATTTAGCATAAATCATTCATGAAAATATGTAGAATATATATTTGATTTATTTTCTTATTTACATTATTTATAACTTTCATTCATATGAAATAGATAAGATACATTAAAACATGTTACCTTCTCTTAACAAAAGTATCAGACACAATTTAAATGTTTTCTTTAAAGGAAGAGTTTGGAAATAACATGATGAGATCCCCCAAGGCACTGAATCTCTTCTTTCATCAAGGTTGTAGCCTTAACTCCACAGAAAAGTAAACTTTCACTCCTAGTCTGTTGCCTGCAGGAGGCTCCAACAAACTTAAGTTTCTTAGGATGTCTACTTTATCAAAAATTTTAAGTGGAAATGTTTAATGCAACAAAATATGTATATTTAGCAAAAACCATTTTGAAGTATTTCTACAGAATAAATTTTAAACTATTGCACATAATATATTAAACTCATTTTGTAACTTCGAAAGAAAGAAAAATATTTAATGGACAAATAAAGTGATTCCTTAGTCTCTTGTACATGAGTAACCGGGAACTGGCTCTCTGTTATTTAGAATAAACAATTCCGGTTTTTGGTGAGTGTTTATCCAAACCTTCATAATTATGTTTACTTATAAAATAATATTGCAGTCTTTAGTTATACAAAGAGAGTATGATTCTTACTGCTTATCTTGCCAACTGTACATGATTTTATAAGATAATATATTTTAGTTATATATATATATATATCAAATGGAAAAAGACATCTATAGATTTAAGGAACTAAAATGTGCAGGCATTCATTCATATCAGTGTTACCTTTCTAATTATTAGTCACATTTATTTTCATTTCTAATTTAAATTCTTTATATAGATATTATATCTTATCTGTCGCACCACTTAGAAAGGAGATAAGCAATATATAATGCACATAAACCATTAAATATTATTTATTAATTAGAATCAACACATTAGTTGTATACATAGGGCCACGAATGATCATAAAACTCACTGCTAAAAATAATGCAATAATTTTGTAACACAATTAAATCAATATCAATTATACTATATAATGTAAAGTGCATATTTTTAATGCCACCACAGGCTATTTTTGAAAAATAATAATCAAATTCACAGAATAATTTTCTATAAATTTATATTTTTTATTGTTTTTCCAACTCTAACAAATGTTTTCTAGATTCTCTGCCAAATGTTGGTTATCATCTCAGTTCTTTTATTATTGGAATATCATATATTTCACAGGACACTTGAAATTCATTATCAACTACCTGAATTTGCCTCTGTATTAGCTATGATAACATGAAGCTATTGCAGAAATATATATAAAAATTATAGTACTTTGACAAAAATAATCTATTTTTTTGGTCATATTTCACAGAAGTCATTTTAGATAGTAAGGACTTTGCCTTACATGAATTTTTTGGATATATTCTTTGATCTTTGAGCTGACTTTGCCTCAGGACTAATAAAAATTGATTGGGCCCACAAATTAACTGCAGGCAATGTTTAAAACAAAGATTGCTTTGACTCTTCATCTCTAATCCATTAAAATATTTCTTATTCAATAAGTCAGTGGTAAATCTATGAACTTGCTTCTAGTGTGATTCCTCTTATTACTGCACATTTTTAGAATCTCTTTCTTAGCATATTGTCTTTAAGAGCATATTGGAGAAATTGAAAAGGAATTTAGAAAAAGTATTCCTTATATCAAATTCTACAATAATGCATGTAATTACTATTTATAATCCATTAGCTACAAAAATTCCACATTGAGATATACAAAGTGCAAAGAAAGTACATCAGTTAATGACTTTCAACTACCAGTCTGTGAAAAATAGTCATTTAAAATATATTTTTCATTTCATATTATTAGATTTAAAAATTAGTAAAGAAAATATTATTAGTCTCCTTTATCTACCAGTTACACATTTTTTTTTCTTATTTATACCAGTACACTGGTATAAGAATGATTAAAAATAAATATCATAGGGCATTTCTTAAATAAAAACTGTATTCTATGACATATATTCAATTAAATGTTAGAGAAGACAAAACCAGTAAGGCAGTCTTTCTCTGTGGGATCACCATCACATTTTTGGTTTGTTTTGTTTTTGGACCATTCTCAGTAGGGCCAGGGCTCACTCCTGGTGGTTTGGGGTGGATCGTACATAGTACCAGGGATTGAACAAGGATTACTATGTTCAAGGTAAACAGCTTACCCATGTACCAGCTTTCTGACACTAGTTGGCAACCACAACTAAAATATTTCTTTATAAAAAAGAACACGTGCAAAAAAAATCACAAGGGCGGCACACAAGGGAAGGGGAGACGCAATGATGCATGTTGTCGGTTGTGTTGTCCTTGGGCACTCGGGGTAGCTCTCTCTCGCATGCGCCACTGGCATTCAGTGCTCTCGAGCCACTGTGTATGGACAAGATCGGGATGGCTCCTCCTTGTGCTCTGCTTCTATGGGTGCCGCTGTGCTCTCTTCTGTCTGTCTCTCTGTCTCTGTCTCTGTAGACTCTCCTCTGGTCTCTTCCTACCTCTCTCTGTCTCTGCTTCTGTGTCTTCTCTGTTCTTCTCCCATGTCCTCCTGTGTGTCTCCTTTTCTGTCTCTTCTGTCTTCTTCTGTCTCAGTCAGTGCCTCCCAGTTTTAGTTTATATAGCAAATTACATAGGGTGGTGATACAAAGGTGGGTTTAACATTAATGAATCAGCAAAGAAGGGTAAGACCATTTCTCGAGGAGATTAACAAAATCTCATCTAAGGATTTTGATGAGATTACTAGCAGATGTGCTCAAGGGTGGGTTCCAAACAAGGGTGTGTCAGGGTGTGTCTCTTCCTTCCTCAGCTAGTAATCCCCTTAAATAATTATAGTAAATTTACTTCTAATATTTCTAGCAATGTCATTCTGTACAAGCACAGTAAGAGATATAAACTTAAAGTTTGCTTCTTCCTGAGGACATTCACTATATATTCCAGACCACAGTCCTCAGGCCAAGTTAGTCATCCTAACCCCAGCAGGGTCGTAGTCTCTTCATTATTTTTGGATCATGACAGCATTTGTCTATGACCATGCTCTCAACTTATAGTCGAGTATTGTGGCACTTTAGCCTGGCCCATTTTGATGCCAGGGTAGCTCACAGCTTACACTGGGTCCATTCTGTCCCTTGTCAGGACCTTGCATTTGGGGTGTTAGGAACTAAAGGCAATTGAATGGACAAAGCAGATGCCCGGGAGTAAATATTATTGGAGTCAATCAGCTCCCAAGTTACAAAGCATATTATTAACTGTCTTCCTGTGCCCATATAGAAAGACCATTGCTCTAAGGTAAACTAAGTTCCCTGCGGCAAGGCTAAAAGGACAAACCCCATGTTATCCTACACACATGCACCATCTTTTATACATAGTTCAACTGACTTGACAGAGGGACAAATTTTTGGAAAATGTCAACTCATCTTCATGAATTTCATATATTATTGTGTTGTCCAGCAATCTATCTTTATATTAGAGTTTCATAAGATGTAAATAATCTTTAAGCATAATATTCTGTGCTCTTTCTATCATCAATATCATAAGAGTGGATGACAAATTAATTTTATTTTTTGATTCACCATGAAAGCAACACTGGTTACTGTTGAGTGAATATTGTTGTTGTCCAAGGCACTGATACAAGGAGCATGGAAGAAATATATGTCATGGAGGGTCAAAGTTCTCTCTGACTCTGTGAAAAAGGTAGAGAGACCTGTGATCTCCTTTTATTGATCATGGTACCTCTAAAGGGCGCAATACAGTGACATCTCCAAAGGCATCAAAAGAAGTTACAGGAAGAACATTGAGGCAGTAGAACATGCATTGTTTCCTTGCATCTGCAGGACAGGACAGTAATTTTTACCTTTGGAAAGAAGACACAAAACCAAAACTGAAACCTTTCTTGGGCTATGGGCACTTGGATTTACATCTCAAAGACAAGGCTGGGCTGCCACATGAAATCTACATACATTACAATTAAACTTGGTAGCACCTGAAATCTACATACCAAAGACTAGGCTGAGCCAGAGCTTAGTCTTTGAATCTACAATCTTTGAATCTAGTCTTTGAATCTACAATGTCAAAGATCAGGTCTGGCTAGCACCTGAGATCTGCATGTCAAAGACCAGCCAGGTTTCTGTGAGAAAAGCAAAACTGCCCCTTTCAATGTACTGAAATTATTTACTGGAGGCAGCTTGAAGGGGGAAAATGTTCCTGTCTATAGTAAGGTACAATCTACATGGGCTCGTCCTGATAGCTCAGTCCATCCCCAACAGATTATAATAAAAAAAATTAAGTTAATTTTTTGGTTGCACTTTGCCAAAATTTATGTGATTTTAAGATAAGCATTTCTAGACAGAGAGAGTATTGCAGCAATGTTGTGAAGGTTAAATTTAGAAGACTAGGAACTAGCTTCAACTGTCCTGCACAAGATTGTGCGTCGTAATGACCCTTACTCAAGGCATAAAACATTCTGATTAATATAGTTGCTTTGTAACCATAGGTTTGAAGAATTTCTAGCCCGTTTGTTTCTACTAACCAGCACTGTTTATTGATAACAATGAGATTAATGATTTGCATCAGTTCTCTATGAGGCCCTGGAGCTGTTAAAGCTAGTTATGTATCAGAAACATGTTTGATGGGCAGTGACAAATTAACAATATCTAGCCAAGTTTTGACTTTGAGCTTGAATGTCTTTATTCTAAGATTTTTCATGCACATACTTGTGAATTTCCATCCAAGAAGGAAAAAAGAGTTCATATTCACAGCCTTAAAGAAAGCTTTCACATCTGATGTCTCAGGACCTGGCTCTTTAAGAGCCTTTTGTTGCAATATGGTAGGAATATGCTGCATGAGTAATACATCTTTCTCTTGTAACATGCTGCAGATGCATTGAGTTTTCTGTTAGATCCTGAGTCTTTTCTTATTTTAGCAACCAAATCCTATTTAACAACTACTTTCGTGTACCAAGTAGCAGAAAAAGAAGTCAGTATCAACTGACCACTGATACTCCAATTGACCCGAAGCAGATACAAGTATTACCTCTTATTGATGTCGGTGGGCCCCATGGGTGACTTATGTGAAGTGGGGAGGAGAAAGACGGTCACTTTCTCCCCACCCGGGACCCAGAGTTATTGGGTTCTTGTCTTCACTCACGGAAAAGAATTTCAGGAGTAGACAAGCAGTGAAGTAAACAGATTTTATTTAGAGGCTTTTGAGAATAGGAGAAAGGGATAAGAAAGGGAGATAGAGGGAAGAGTAACGCGTTCAAGAGAGAACACAGGCTTCTCCAAGGGTGGAGGAAGCTCCTACACATAACCAACTTTAGACACAAAAGTCTGAAAGCATGAAAGTACACATCTCAAGAGGGGAGATGCAGGAGACACATGTGCTCAGGTGACACATGTGCTCAGCCACACGGGCACGAGCAGCACATGGGCTCAGGCAGCATATGCATGCCCTTCCTTTGTTCAAGGTGTCTTTTATAGGGTTTCTTCAACTTTCCCCCAGGTGGGGCTTCTTTCCAGGAAAAAGTTCGTTGCTAAGGAAGTTACCAGGGAGGTTGGGAGTGGTGATGGCCTTCTTTGGGGAACCTCCTGGGTAGGGGTCCATTATCCTCAGGGTCTGCTCCTGGTTTCCGATTTCTTCAGGGTCTTTTGTTTTCTTGAATCTGCAAGTCTTAAGAGTCTCCTTCCCAGAGACTCTGTTAAATCTAAATTTTCATTGCCAAGGGCCTTTCCCTATCTACCTGCCTACATCATTATGAAGCCCATCCTGACAGACGGGACATTTCCTGGACCCTGGAGATGACAGGGATCTTAAGGACAGCTGTTCCCTAAGGATATAATTCCTCATGAACAACAGTAACTTCCCCACCAGCAGAATCTCCAGATTGACAGATTGACTGTGTTGGTCCTTCACTTTTCTTTTCCTGCATTTATCTTGCTTTGGGGGGATGCAGGAGGGTTTTGAATCAGACCCAACAGAGCAAAGGCTTACTGCTGGCTCTCTGCTCAGGGATCTCTACTAGCAGTTCTCAAGGGGCCAAATATTGTGCTGCAGTACTATCTGGTGCCAACTAGCAAGATAGACCAGACAAGAGGACAGCCTTAGTTAACAGATAAATTTATCTCTAATCCTCGGTTCTGTTGATGATTTCTTTGGGGCAAAAACAATTGCAGTTTGGAAATCTTTCTACACAGCCCCTTATTTTTTTTCTCTCCTTTGCAAGAACGAAACAATTTGAGAGGCCAATTTTAGGTAAATCATAATCAAATTAAAATGGGCAGACCAACAGCTATAAATTATGTCTGCTTTTCATAATTCCCATTCAAATGAGGAAAACAAGTGAATTTGACAAGCCCCCATTTACTGATGCTGCTCATCTCATCAACCATCAAAGACTAATCAGTTACCAATTAGGCAAAATACAACATTGAGCTTAGATGTATGAAATCAATGCATGGTAGTCTAAGTTCTTCAAATGTGTCTCTGTCTTAAGTGACTTGACTTAAGATTGAATCAAGACAAAAATAAAAGCAAAATCCTCAGGAAACTTTGGGCCTTGAGAAAATACGTGTTTAGCTCTCCTTACACATTTAATTCTCAGTTGCTTTATTCAGCACCATTCAATATCTGGGAATTTTTCTACAAGTGCAGATTCCTAAATTTTTTATTTTTTGTTAATTCTATTTCACCAAGTATATGACTATTTAAGCTTTGCTTACTTTCTCTGTTTATTTTATCATCTCATTAAGTTATTAAGAGTTAATGAAATATTGAAATAGTATTTTATTTACATACTGGAGTGATAGCACAGTGGGTAGGGCATTTGCCTTGCATGTGGCCAACCGGGATTTGATTCCTCCATCCCTCTCAGAGAGCCTGACAAGCTACTGAGAGTTTCCCGCCCAAACAGCAGAGTCTGGCAAGCTACCCATAGTGTATTCCATATGCCCAAAACAGTAACAACAAGTCACACAATGGAGACATTACTGGTGCCTGCTTGAGCAAATCAATGAACAATGGAATGGCAGTGCTACAGTGCTACTTAAAGCAAATAAGAATTGCATTTGCTTTCAATCTAGGTCAACGTAAATATTTACTTCCCCTGTGATTCCTTGGATTTGTCGCATTGGGAGACATATTGTATTTCAGTTCTGTATTTTCTGTTTCAGTTTATTACAGTATCTTGAGAAAAAAATCAAAATTCATTTAAAAATATTTGTAATTTGTAATTTTAAGTAAAGTGTGTGAGTTCTTGAGAGTGCAAAGTTGATAAATTGTTGGAATTAATACTTGTCTAAAATTATTTTGATCAATAATTTAAAGTGCCATTGTGTTATCTTCTAACACTACTATTGCTGAGTTTGATACCAGTTTGATTCTTTTTAAAACTTAAATTTTTTTTTAATTTTTAAATTTTATTTATTTATTTATTTTTAAATAATGTAGGAGTACCGTGGACTGGAGCGATAGCACAGAGGATAGGGCATTTGCCTTGCATGCAGTTCACTCACGGTTGATTCCTCCATCCCTCTTGGAGAGCTCAGCAAGTATCGAATGTATCCCTCCCATATAGCAGAGCCTGACAAGCTACCTGTGGAGTATTTAATATGCCAAAAGCAGTAGCAACAAGTCTAACAATGGAGACGTTACTGGTGCCCACTTGAGTAAATCGATGAACAATGGGATGACAGTGCTCCAGTGCGCCAGGAGTACTGCTATTTATTCAGCCATTGATTAAGCTGATTGAATTTGGCATGAACTCCACATTACTTTTTCATTTTTTTGTATCACCATGAAATAAAGTTACAAAGTTCTCATGTTTGAGATTTAGCCATACAATGATGGAACACCAACCTATCCCTCTACCGTGCACATTTTCCACCACCAACGTCCCCACGTCCCCAGTCTCCCTCCCCCCCGCCCCGCTTCTCTCATACACATCCTAGTCCTTACCCTGTCTCTATGGCAGATAATTTCTCCAATACTCTCTCTATCTAATTATGGGCATCATGAGTTGCTCAAATTTTTCCACCACCATTCAAGCCTATCTTCCAGAGGCAGACACTAGTTAATTCATTTTTCATTGCTCATTTTGAATATCATGTGGACTCGATTGGCCGTGATTATAAATGTAAATTTCTAGATTGTAAATGGTTGGGTTCCTGAGGCATCTCTGTATGGCAATAGTCCATTTTGGGATTCAGTTGGGAGTCTCTGGGCCAAGGCTGTTGGTGTGATAAGGTGGCGCCCAGAGGAAAATTATAGGCATGACAGCCAGTCTTTTGGGAGGATGGCGATCCAAAGAGGGACAGCCCATGTCCTCTGCCACCATGTGGCCTGGATATTTAGTCCTAGATCTCGCATACCGAGGGCTTCTTTGTGGAAGCTCCTGGTCCCTGGGATTCCATCTGGAGTAGGCAGGGAAACTGCAACTGTTCCATCTGGGGTGCCCCAGTGATATTGGCTCAGTATGGGGTCCAGAGAGATCTCTGGCGCTGTGATGTTTTCTGGGACTTGCTGCTGTGTCTCTGGGCCAGGTAAGTTGATGTGCTAAGATGGCATTCAGAAGCAAATTGTGGGCATGACAGCCAGTCTTCTGGGTGGACAAGGACCTGGAGAGGGACAGCCCAGGTCCTCTGCTGACATGTGGCCTGAAGATTTAGTCTTAACCCACATACCTGGGACTTGCTTATGGAAGATCTTGGTCACCGGGATTCCATCTGAAATAGGCAAGGAGACTGCACCTGCTCCATCTTCTGGGATGCCCTGGTAAAATTGACTTGGCATGGGGCCTAGAGAGATCTTTGCGCTGTGGTGTCTTCTGGGAGTTGCCTTTGTGTCTCTGAGTCAAGGCTGTTGATGTGCTAAGATCCACATTACAACATTTTCAGCAGATTATATTTTGGTGAGGTCCATCCTGAGATGGTGGAATCAGGCTGGGAGTATGGCAGCAATTTTGGATTATGGAAGCAAGTGGCTGGCATGGATTCTGCTTGGGCTGGTACAGGCCAACTCGCCCCCTCCAATTTACTTTGGTCTGTAAAGCCATGCATGAGCCCAAGCTTAACTGTGACTTTTGATCTCATTCGAGATTTAGTTAGGGATCTCTGAAGCAAGGCCAATAGTAGAGCTTACAGGGTGGTGCTGGAGTTGGTTTGTGGGGGTGACTGCCAGTGCTTCTGTGTGTATTGGGTAGTGGGGGTAGGTATCCCAACTCTGAGAAAGCCTGGAGATTTCCATCCAAAACCCACATACCAGAATTTTCAGCAGATTATATCTTGGTGAAGTCCGTCCTGAGACGATGGAGTCAAGTTGGGGGTATGACAGTGATTTTGGTTTGTGGAAGCAAGTGGCTGCTGGGGCATCTGCTTGTGGGGGCCACCAAGTCAACTCGACCTTCTCTCTGACTTCCCCCAGTCTATTCAGCCACGCGCAGGTCTGAGATTAACTGCAGGCTTTAAACTCTTGAGATTTATCTATGGGTCTCTGAAATAAGGTCAATAAATGAGCCTGTATAGCTGAGCTGGAGGTGATTTGTGGGTGTGGCTTCCAACATACCTAACTTTTGGCATTTACTTTCTTGGTAAATTTGGTCCCAAGTTGTTTGGGTCTGGTCAAAGTCACAGCATCAATGTTAGGGTATCAGGAAGCCTGAAGGCACCATCAGGCTGCTGATTCACATACCCAGCAGGTACAGGTTGACCTGTTGACGGCACCATACATACACCCACCGTTTGATTCTTATTCCATTGTTTATACAAAAAAAGTTAACATTTTTCTTTTTTATATTAACACCTTACTGTTTATGCATTTTGGCATTATAAACAACTTGATAATGAATAATTCAATTTATATTTTTATATTTATACCATACTATTCAGGTATTTTTTATATGATAAACTACTTGAGAATGAATATTCAAATTGATATTTTGTTTTTGACATTAACAAAATTACATGATTTTATTAAAATTATAATTTAGTTTCTTTATGTCAGCTATAAACTTAATATATGAAATACCACTGAGACACAACAAAGGAAAGTTCAACAAATATTTTTACCTATATAAGTTTACATCATTTCCTAATAAGAATTAGTACTTTTTATGTCCTCAGTGAGAAATAAAACACATTCAGTTAAGTTTGGGAGTAAAAATTTAAGTAAGGCTTACCTACAAAACAAGAAATGTAATTGTTTAACTTGCTTTTATTGTAGTACAAATATTTTAAAATACTACAAAAACAGCTTTGCAGTTAACAAAGACATTTTATTAAAATCAAAAATAAAAATGGAGGGGCTGGAGAGATAGCACTGTGCATAGGGCATTTGCCTTGCACATGGGCAACCAAGGTTTGACTCCCAGCATCCCATATGGTCCCCTGAGCATCACAGGAATAATTCCTGAGTGCAGAGCCAGGAGTAACCCCTGCGCATCACTGGGTGTGACTCAAAAGGCTATTAAAAAAATGGAGAAGAAAATAAACGTATGAACCCAGTGTCATTCATAAACTAATTATTGATTTAAGCATCTCAAATATTCTGACTTTTTTAAGTTTTAAATTAAAAAATTATTTTAATATAATTTTGAATGCATTATGGAAATAATGCCTGAAATTTAGAATTTTGTTTTGCAGTTATCTGACATAAACAATGCTAATTGCCTTTATATGGTGATATTAAGCATATATTAGATCTTGCACATTAGGGTGCTTACAGAAAGACTGACCTTGAACAATTTACATTAGTGAAACTGCCATATAGATATAACACAGACCAGATGGTATGTGATAATTTTCAACTTTGTAGTCAGAGACTGTGAAAAAGGTGTTAGTACTTGAGAATGATTACATCCATATTTACATTGCATCTGCTATGCATATTTAGAAGTAGCTCTACCAATTTTTTTTTTGAGCTTTAGCTTTTTCTAAATCCGGAACAACTATTCGACCTACTGTACTTTAAGCAATCACATAGTTATAGTAAATAACTTAGCTAATTGAAAAAATAATTCAACTGGAATAAAGAGATAAAAGTTTTATTTCTGTCATCAACATAATCTGCTAATTGAAAACCCCTAAGCATAAATTAGTAGACTCTCAAAATGTATTTCATGAACTTACTTTAGAATTCAAAATTAAATTAGAATTAATAGAACACAATATCTAGGTGTGCCATGTAAAAACAGGTGGCTCTAATTAGAAATAATGAATTATATATTTGAAAGTTGCTTAAAAGAGCTTTAAAGTTTTCATCATCAGATAAAACATGTATGCTAAATTAATTTTCTGATTAATGGTTTATAAAACATGTGTATGCCATATAATTTTGCTATGCATCATAAATGAGTACAATGAAATCTGTCAAAGTATCTCAATATAAAAATAAAATACAACAAAATTTAAAAATAAATTGATAAATTATTTATGTGATTAACTTTGACAAGTTATTCCTAATTGCTTTATCTATCAAATTTTATTTATGAAGTAAATTGAAAATATAGTTTAAAATTGCTTTTCATACTTAAACTCATTTTTCCATTTTTTGAAATATAAAGTTCCAGGATACAAAATTAAAGTGGTAGAGAGTAACTTGAATAACTTGGTATGAAAAAGCAGTTACAGTCTTGCCATTCGTCAGGTTGGGGCTTTAAAGCAGATCAAAATATTTGCAGAGTTACATCTATGGTATATAGAATAACAGAGTGGGAGACTAACACCCAAGAACTGTAGAAATAAGTACCAGGAGGTTGACTCCATGGCTTCGAGGCTGGCCTCACGTTCCGGGGAAAGGTCAACTCAGAGAAGCGATCACAAACTACATTGTAGTCGAAGGCCATGTGGGGGAAGGGAGTTGCGGGCTGAATGAGGGCTAGAGACTGAGCACAGCGGCCACTCAACACCTTTATTGCAAACCACAACAGCTAATTAGAGAGAGAGAACAGAAGGGAATGCCTTGCCACAGTGGCAGGGTGGGGTGGGGGGGAGATGGGATTGGGGAGGGTGGGAGGGACGCTGGGTTTACGGGTGGTGGAGAATGGGCACTGGTGAAGGGATGGGTTCCCGAACTTTGTATGAGGGAAGTATAAGCACAAAAGTGTATAAATCTGTAACTGTACCCTCACGGTGATTCTCTAATTAAAAATAAATAAATTTAAAAATTAAAAAAATATATATTTGCAGAGTTAGAGAAAATATTGCTTCCCAGAGTTAAGCAGCAATTAGTGTGTGTGTGTGTGTGTGTGTGTGTGTGTGTGTGTGTGTGTGTGTGTAAGAGCTCTCTTTTTGAGTGATCTTGGCTATGGCTTTTACTTATTAATGAAATCTCAACCTCACTTGGTTACTTTTGTGTATTCATGAGCACATTCAATTCTTAAGCAGCCCTTTATGACAGTTCTAATTCCTAGTTAATCTTTGTTTCTCCTAAATCCTCCTCAAAAGTAACCTACTTCACTCTGACTGACCTTACTCAGGATGCTTCACTGGAAAATAAATCTTTACAAAAAAATAAAAAAAAAATCCTTCCTTCCTTCTTCCTATAGAGTGGCATTATATGTGACTTCTGGGAATGTGTCATGAGCAGCTAGTCACCAAGTGAGATTCCACTCAACTACCCACTTGATTCTGACAGCCATTGACTGATGAGGCTTCACCAGAAAAGTGATGCCTCTAACAATTCTTGTGTTGAGAAAAGTGTTTAAGTAAGAGTTGCTATGAAAAAAAGCGACTGTCCTCCTCTGCTCTCTAAGATCTTAGTTAAGAAAGAACATTTTGCAACACCATATCTAAAATATAGGCTAAAATAAAGTAGATCCAAATAAACACAAAAATATTAGAACTAAAGAAAAAGTTATTTTAGCAAAAGATATAACTTCTGATAGCTAAGATATGCTGTGGTATACTGAAAAGTACCAAAAATATTCAAAACTTAGCACTGAAAAAAAAAACCAAAAGTATTCCCAGGTGAGATTTCTGAATAGACTGGAGAGCATGCTTTCCATGCAGTACACCCACATCTGATACCAGCACCACATGTTTCACCAACCACCTCCACGGCTGACTTCCAAGCAAGTTAGTGGGAGTAGCTCTGAGCCCCACCAGATGTGCTCACACACACACACACACACACACACACACACACACACACACACACACACACACACCACACCAAGAAACTTCAACTTTCAACTGACTGGACTCAGCTTCAGCGCCTTTTCACTCAACTGCTTTTGGTTGGAACCACCACTGTTTGGAAGAATGTATACGTAGAGCAACAGCCCATCTCAATGGGACAAGTGAATGACTGCCACAACAGGAAAATTGGTCGAAGTAGCATGTTCTCAGTTACTCAACTGTTTTCCTTTGGATGTTTTTTCTGATTGGGTAGTTAGAATTCTTATACAGGATATCAAAAATGTACAAACAAAATATGACAGCCTTTTAAAAGTTCAAGTCTAAAATGGACATATCAATATTTCTATCACACGCTTTAATTAAGATGCTATTTTACCATCTTAATTTTTATGTCCGTTAAAAACTACGTAAGGACTGCATAAGTTTTGGAGTACTATCTTTGGAAATTAACTACCTCAGCCCTCCTTGCAGTATCTAATAATTTACATTCTTCCTTATTCTAAGTGCATATCCCTCCCCAAATATAATTCTTTTTTCACTCAGTTTTAAATTTTATTTGAACTGAGTCCATGTACAGATCAATTTCCTGTCATTGTGATTCCTATATAGCTGAAGATGCATTATCTAAAGGGAAAAGTGTTTTGCCATTTCAATCCCGGTCCACACCACCACCCACAACCTTATAAATTGTTATAAACTTGTATGACTTGTATCACTTGTCGTCCCATTGATCTTTGATTTGCTCGAGCGGGCACCAGTAACATCACATTTGTCCCTGTCGCGTGCTAGTGCAGCCCAATGATATCTGCTTGCTCCAGGAATAGGAAGAGCCTCAAATCATTCATTCAGGGATTTGACGAAGAAATCTGACCATCTAGTTCTTGGGCAGCCACATGGTCTTCTGACATCCTGTGGAATCCAGTCGGTAACAGCTATAGTCCAGCAGTCGTCTCTGAATCGCATTACGTGGACCAGCCCATCTGATTTTTGTTGCCTTGGCAAACTCGACAGCATCCCTGATTCTTGACCCTCGATGGAGGTTAGAACTCTGGATTCCTTCTCTCACTTGAGTGAGACCTGATACTCCTAGCATAGCTCTTTTGATTCCTCTTTGAGATACCCGAATAGCGTTCTCATCCTGCTTGCATAGAGCCCAGGTCTCTGAGTCGTATGTTAGTGCAGGAAGAATAGTGGAATTGAAAAGTTCTGCTCAGAGTCGGAGGTTCTTTGTCCTCTTCTTTGACGCTCTTGAAGGCATTTCATGCTGCTCTCTTCTTCCTGCGTAGTTCTGGCGCCAAGTCGTTCCTCATGTTGATTTCTCGACCCAGGTACACATTTTTTTCTTTTTTATAAGTTGAACCTAGTTTGTAAGTTCTAGGTTCAATTTATAAATTAAAAAAATTAAAATACATGTATAATCTAAGGAATTAAAAAAATTCAGCAATGCCCATTCGCCGCTGCCGCCGCTCCAGTATGACCGAGGAGGCCAAAAGAACTACTTTGGACACCAGCAGCCCACTGAACAACTTGCAGTATGTGAACTGAGCGTTTCCGCCAGGCTGCCCCTGCGGAGGCCCGGTATTTCTCTAGGTTTTCCCATCTTATGAGCACCATAAAAGGGTAAAAGATTGTAGCGATAGAATTTCAGGTAGAATTTTCCCTGGACTTTATACAGAAACCCAAAACTGTGTGGCCGCTGCCGTGGCTGTGCAACCTAATATCATCCAATCATCAGCAATATGAAATGATTCCTTTTCAACGGGTCGGACTTTGGTGGGAAACCCTAACAAGAATAATAAGTTTTTTTTGTTGAAATATTAAAGACAATCAAAGTGGTAGCCATCTCTCTAGATTGAACTAAGCCATATCCCCACGCCGGCTGAGAAGAAATATCCTTCTTTCTCAGGAAGAATCGCTGCATGGCATTAACCATAGTATGATGTCCATTAAGTTGACACGGACCTGGTGGCATGGGAATGGGATACAAGGGAATAAAGTATTATGTACATGGAACAGCGGGATGCTGGTGGAATCTCGAGCCGGGGTGGATACCAGTGCACTACTTTTGGTTCCAGAAACTGCTTGCAGACTTTCTACCAGACTATCAACTAAGCCAGAGCCCCACGCCAGCCAATGACAGGAAATGACCATCTTTTTCGTTTTTTTTTTTTCCCTTTGTCAGGCAGCGTGGTGACTACTAAACAGGCGTGAACTCGGTGAACTCGGTGGCGTGGGATGAGGGGGGAAAAAAATAGAAAAGTTATGTAACAAACAGCGGGACTTAATATCTCTACATTCTCAGCAATGGAGAACTATCAAATGCTTCCTTGACAGTAGGACTCTCTTTTTCTTTTTGGGGGGAAACCCCAGCAACAATAGCGAGTTATGTGTTGAAACATAGAATGTAACCAAGATAAAGCATAAATGAAGTGAAACTTATCACTTACAAGGGCAGGGACGGGGGGGGCGGGAGGGGGCGGGAGGTATACTGGGGTGGTTGGTGATGGAATAGGGGCACTGGTGAAGGGAAGGGTGTTTGAATATTGTATAACTGACATAATCCTGAGAACTATCTCACCCTCCACATGGTGATTCAATAAAATTAAAAAGAAATCAGCAATGACATTTGTATATGTATATCACGATCTATTGATGTATGTGGGATATATATATGTATACATATATGTATGGTATATTTATCTATATAGATAAGCAGATAGATATTTCCGATATATACAGATGAATATCAGATAACATAGCTAGTAAGTGAACCAAGATAGATGCATTTATCAGTGGCATAGTAATAAAAGTTATATTAATCACAGATCCATAGCAACCAGTTCTAAATCCAGACAAGATAAACGAGAGAGCAATAGATTTTCATCTATTATTCTCCAGCTCTGTGGTTCTTATCTCCACTGTCTAAATCAGCCTTCATTTTCTGGACAAAATGGCCTATTGGAGTTGAGGAATTCTTTCAGTGTACTTTCTATTCAAATCTGAAAGGCTTGGTTCAACCGCTATATATTTATCTCTCATAAAATCCATTCTGTAAAAACAAAACTAAGTGTTTTTTTTTTAATGTTACATTTTATCATCTGGAGCAACTATTATTGGGATTCTAGAGTCAGAAACATTCAAAATGGCTGAGTCATGTTTTATTTATTATTGAGGACATCTAGAAACCAAAAATCCTTTCTTTGTTTAATCTTAAAGTATCTGTTTTTCCTTGTAATTTTCCATGTGTTCCTGCCACGTGGTCTACTAACATGTTAACGGCTCAATGTGTCATGGGTGGCAAAGAAATCTCTAGGACACTTGATGCATGACTAAAACCTCGCACAGCATCGAATTCACTATATTCTGTTTGCATCCTAAAAGTTATGGGATTAGGCACAACTCAGATTAGGAAGGAACTACCCCAAAGTGTGAACCTGGAGAAATAATTAGATGACCTCTACCAGAATTCCTTCAAATTCTCTCAATTGACTTAGTCTGTGGCTAGATAGTCAGATCATAACTTAAATTCACTAAACCAACAGTTTAAATAACAACTTAAATTAAAACCAACATTGTTTATAATCTTCTGCTAATTTTTCTTCTCACAGTGACATTATTTTTTTTATAGTTTTATCACCTGATTTTGTCACTTCTCTTTAAAGTTCAATTGCTAGTTTTCTTTGTGATTATCTCTTCTAAAATTTAGTTTTTGTTTTATTTGTTTTGTGTCCACATCCAGAAATATTCAGGGATTACTCCTGACTTTGGGCTGGAGTGATAGCGCAGCGGGTAGGATGTTTGCCTTGCACACGGCCGACCCAGGTTTGATTCCTCTGTCCCTCTCGGAGATCCTGGCAAGCCACCATGAGTATCTTGCCTGGCAGAGCCTGGCAAGCTCTCCATGGAGTATCCGATATTTGAAAAATACTAACAAGTCTCACAATGGAGACTTTAGTGGTGCCCACTTGAGCAAATCGATGAGCAACGGGATGACAGACAGTGACAGTGATACTCCTGACTTTAGACTCAGGGTTGACTCCTGCAGAAGCTCAGAAGAAAACATGGGGGCTGGCGATCAAACATAGGTTGGCTATAGACAAGGCAAGCTCCTTGTCCACTGTAATATCACTCTGCATGCTTTGTGATTTTTTAAGACATTTATTAGAAGTTATTTTTCTGGTTTTGTTTTCTCTTTTGTTTCCACCCATATTTTCCCATGGGTTAAATTAATTAAATTAACTAATCAATTTATGTATTTTAAATTTTGTTCCCACCTGTATTTTTCCAAGGGTTTAATTAATTTAATAAACTAATCAATAAATTTGTTTTTAATTTATTTTCAGTGCTGAGAATCAAACCTAGGGTCTCACACATGCAAGCATTTTATCTCTGTGCACTACTCTTGGTCTTTTCCAGGGGTTTTAAAGGTCTACAGCATTCCTGATGCTTAGATGTCACTGCAAATATTTAAAAAATGTACTCACATGATTATGTTTTTATATAATCTTTTTTGTACATAGATAAGCCAATGTAATAATGTCTTACTTGCAAAAAAAAGTAAAATTTAAATGTAAAACGCAAAAATGAATATGTTTACATGTAAGTGCAAAATATTTTGGGAGTAGTAAGTGCAAAATATTTTGGGAGTAGTAAGTATTTTTTAAATAAGTTTACAATGTAAATTATGGCTATTGAGTGTCTCGTCTCAGAAAATTATATTACATACCCAGACAGGCTCTGAGACAGGGGTTTCAACTACTAGCTTTCTTGTTTGCATGTTTTCTTTGCTCTTTGTGATGGGGCAGATCAGTCATACTCTTGCATGTGCAGCCAGAGATGACTCCTGGCAGGACTTGGGGAGACCACATGGAGTACCAGGGTTTGAACCCATATCAACTGCATGCAAGGTTAGAGGCCATCCAGTATACTCTCTCTCTAGTCTGTCAATATTAACATTTTGTTTGTTTGTTTTAAGGTGACAATTTCAGTTTTCACTGATAAGAAATTAGAAATTTTAAAAAAGTCAATAAAGGGCACATTTTCAAGTCAAAGTTTACCTCAAGTTTAAAGGGAGAAATCCTAAGGGACTCCTGAAGAAAGTAGTTAACAGAATTATCTTTCCCTAAAGTTCTCAATGTGAAAAATTATACACCAGCTCTTCTCATTCATTGCTTAGGTTTGACTCAAAAGTTGGTTTCTAATTAATTTCTTCGTTACTCTAATCTGCAAAGAATATAAACTGAGCCGGACAGAGTGCTCTAGTCTCAAATAGTTCAAGTACAAGAGTTCCCATATATTGCAATGTAGTAGTATAGAACAACTGTTTCTGCTACCCTCTCTAGTTCCAAATTCAAGAACCCAAACATCATCAGCATTTTTATATTATTTCTTTGTTTTATTTTTTTGTTTTGGTGGTCACACTTTGTGGTGCTCAGGGTATTCTCCTGGCTCTGTGCTCAGGAATCACTCCAGGCAGTGGTTGAGGGGACATATTGGTGTGCCAGAATTAGAACCCAGGTCATATGAGTACAAGGGAAGCTCTCTACCCACTGAATTCCCTTGTCAGCCCTTTTAACAGTCTTTAATCTAAGAAAATGGCAACTGAGGCTTGCTCTTCAAGCTTACGTACACCCTTGAACATCTCATTTGCTTGTCTCTATGTTTCTTTGCTTGCTGATTTCCGTTCTGGAAAAGCTTGCGTTCTCTCCAAAATGTATTTGTCTCTTTCTCTCCCCAATGCCTTTCTAAATAATATTTTAAAAATGACCAGTTAAGAAAAGAATGGAAGAACAAAAAGAAAAAGAAAAAGAAAAAGAAGGAAAAAGATATAAGAAAGGAAGGAAGGAAGGAAGGAAGGAAGGAAGGAAGGAAGGAAGGAAGGAAGGAAGGAAGGAAGGAAGGAAGGAAGGAAGGAAGGAAGGAAGGAAGGGAGGGAGGGAGGGGAGGGAGGGGAGGGAGGGGAGGGAGGGAGGGAAGGGAGGGATGGAGGGTGGGAGGGAGGAAAGAAGGAAGGAATGAAGGAAGGAAGGAAGGAATTAACGATTGACTACTAAGAGTATCTGTTGACACTGGAACTTTTAAAGTTTTGTTTTAACTTTAAAAAATACTTTTTTTCCCATTAATTGTGCTCTCAAATGGGTGCTTGGTGTATTGTTCATCATAACAGGCATCCTATTGGACAATTTATAATTAATAATCAGACCATTAATAATAAGTACTATGTGTAATGAGAAATAAGAAATTGCAAATAAAAAACTGTATGTAATGAGAATCATGAAACTGTAATGAGAACTACAAGAATGTAATGAGAACTGAGACACTGAAACCAACCCCAAGGTCAGTCAGAGAAGCGAGGAAGAGTTTCATGCTTTGTCTGACCCTAATCAGATAAGATACATACCCATCGGATGAACAGGAGAGCATAAAGGCCTTCTGGACTTAGAGGAGTGCATGCAATGAGACATAGGAATGTCACACCAAATAGGCAAGAGATACTGACACAGACATTTCTTCTTTGCTTTTTGTGGGTACCTGAAGGCTGGAAAAGATGCTTTTTTTTTTTAGATTATAATTCACCCTTAGAGAATGACAAAGAGACCCTCTCAGCAGGTGGGGCTACAAGTTTCTTTCTCTTCTGACTTGAGGTCCTCAGAATTGAGCTTCTAATACACTCACTATTTAATTCTGGGCTGTCTCTGTTCATTTGTAGCTCACATCAGCATAACACGATGCAACTTATTAATTGTAAATATTTTTAAAAATTCTTTTTCTATTTCTTATTTTGTTTATATTTTTGTGGGCTCTAGCAATAGCACAGCGGGTAGGGCATTTGCCTTGCATGCTGCTGGCCTGGGTTTGATTCCTCCACCCCTCTCGGAAAGCCCAGCAAGCTACTGAGAGTAGCCTGCCCACACAGCAGAGCCTGGCAAGCTACCCATACTGGCATATTTGGCATATTTGATATGCCAAAAACAGTAGCAACTAGTCTCCCAATGGAGACATTATGGGTGCCTGCTCGAGCAAATTGATAAACAATGGGGCAACAGTGTAACAATGCTACAGTGCATATTTTTGTGTCTATCTTAAAATTATATTTTCTTATAGTTTCTGATATGTGTACAGACCATTTCAACTCTTTTTAATAAATGAAAATGAGGGGTTAGAAAGCAGGCATAGGGTTTAGGCACTTGCTTTGTATGTAGTCATCTCTATTTCAACCCTGGACCATGTGTATGGTCCCTTGATAGCTCCAGTAGTGATTTCAGGAAACATAACCAGGAATAAGCCCTGAGTATAGTCACATACGGGACCAAACACACCATTCCTCAAAGAAAAGAAGTGGATGTGACTCAGTGGTAGAGAATATACCCTGATAAAACCTGCATCTGATACCAAGTATTATAAACATTTTTTTAAGAACTCCTCAAGTATGTTGTTTTACTTGCATTGATGTATGTTTGTATAACTTATTTCACAATATCATAGATAACAGTCTGCTTTGTGGCTTTGTGTAGATAGTGCCATTGTTATGCTCAAGGTCAAGTTTTAAATGAACTATTTCATGTCTTTTGTTAAAACCTATAGTTTACTTGCCATCATCTCAAACACCACTTTAGTTAATAACTGTCTTTCTATTTAAACAATAACCACTATATTCAGTTTTAATTATTTATACAATCATAATTGATGATTTAAAATGTAAAGTTTGGGAATGTGAATATGAAAATCTTAGAAAATGTAGACAATATTCATGTGGAAAGCATGAAGCAGTAGCAGCATAGAGCTAATAATATATAACTTTATTTTTTTGCGTGGGAGTTTTCGTGTGATCACTTATCACATGGAATAAAATTACTTGCTCTTGATAAAATCAGTCCTTACCAAGTGAAGATCCTGGGTCTCAAATATTTTATAAAATAGCAGTTTACAAAGAGTTTTGTTTCAGTCTCCCGTGGGTTCTATAATTCTTACACGGTGAAGAATCGGTTATTTTCTTTCTTCCTCTGGAAGCAAAATATAAATATCGCACTATTTTTTCAACACTTACTCCTTTAAAGTTCACTTAGTAAAAACAGATGTGAATTGAGGGTCTGGCAGGCTTCAATTCCGAAATTTTACCTCTGTTTTCTGACTCCAATTGTAATGCTTTTCCCTCAGACTGTACATTGCACTCCTCCGAATCATTGTAAAGCTTGGGCTAACGGCATGCTCGGATGAACATCAGCTTTATTTCTCTTAGTGTAACCCAAGCCTTCAGTCCTACCCAGAAACTTCCACATAGGTTGAATTCTGCGGCTCAGCAACTAAGTGGTACAAGCCACAGGGAGTACATAATACCAATTTTCCACAGCCTGCACTGTCTACCCATTTGCTTAAAATTGCGGTTCAAAGATGTTGACTTTACTCGATAGAGCTCTAAATAGTTTGAGCTCTGGCTCCCTCAGAATTCCCTTCTCTCCCTTTGCTGTATAATGACAATCGAAGTCAGGCAGTATGCTTCTGAAGAGTTCCTCAATTGAAGGCATATGGAGCTTATTTAAAAATGGAAAAAGTGCTCCACACCATCATACTTTTGTAGGTATCCCTCTACTGCAATAGCCTAATGCACTCACAGTACCTGACCTTTGAGGTGTCTCTTTCTGATGACCTTTAATTGAAAGAGTTACTCATGACAGTGCTTTTCTCTAATATTGTGGCACATTTTCCCTGTGAATTTTATAGTTTAATTTTCATTCAACTTTCTATTTTTATTTTGCACATTGTGATTTTCAACAAGTTTGATAGAGTACAAATTTGAATATGTCACTTAAATTCATCACATTTAAATATTTTAAAAGTAAGCATAATGGTTATATTTAGCATAGGTAAAGAATATTTCAGTACATTTTCTTGGTAATTGAAATTGTAGTTTACAAAAGTGTTACAATTGAAATGTAAAGAGAACCATCAAAACCTATCACTAAAGACACAATAAAATGTAGCATCTTTGATATATGCCATGCAGATATAAATATTGTTGATCCTTCAGTGAGTGATATCTTAATTAGAATATAATTATTTGAAAGAAATGCCTGTAAATAATTGTTGGCATTGTCTGTGTACTCCCTCTCGGAGAGACTGGCAAGCTCCCGAGAGTATCCCGCCCACACGGCAGAGCCTGGCAAGCTACCCATGCCATATTCAATATGCCAAAAACAGTAACAACAAGTCTCACAATGGAGATGTTATTTGCCCACTCAAGCAAATTGTTGAACAATGGGACGACAGTGCTATAGTGCTATTGCCTTTGTTATACAGATGGCTTAAATTTGAATATATATATATTTATCTATATTATATTGAAGTAAAGATACAAGAAAGCTTTCATGATTCAAATTTAACAACTTAAATATTATAACACCGCAAATTTAAAATCACAGCATCCCACAGCCACCAAAATGTAAAACATGATCTAGCTTCAGAGCTTCTTGACTTACCTTGGAAGAGATGCCAAACTAATGCGATGGAACTCAGGGTACATCAATCTTTGTGCTGAAAACTGATGCACCCTCGGGAAGGGGATGAGCCAAGTCCCCACTCTGCCAAAGCACTGATAGCCACGCCCTTCACTATTTCAGGACTAATGTATGAAGAGGAACGGAACAATAGCAGAGCAGGTAGGGCATTTGCCTTGTACCGGACCAACCCAGGTTTGATTCCTCCATCACTCTCGGAGAGACTGGCAAGCTACTGAGAGTATCCTACCTGAGTGGCAGGCCCTGGCAAGCTACCTGTGGCATATTCGATATGCGGAAAACAGTAACAGCAAGTCACAATGGAGACATTATTGGTGCCCGCTCGAGCAAATCTATGAATAACGGGATGATAGCGACAGTGACAATCTCTGAAGAGATGCCAAACTGACAAAACTCCAGCATAATCTGAGGTCTTCTCAGAGTGGTGGTGTATAGCCCTGCCCTCTCCTCCCAGCACAAACACATACCAGACACACACACACAGACACACAGACACACACACAGACACACACACAGACACACACACACACACACACTAAACTTCAGATGCCTCAGCAGTTACACCTATATCTCAGAGCTGCCACCGTGTAAAGAACAGCTTAATTTCACAGCTTCATGACTAATAGTGAAAAGATGCCAAGCCAAACCAATGCAAATCAGAACTGCACTGGTCCTCAGGCTGAAAACTCTGTGTCCTCTTTTGGGAGAGGAGCTAGCTGAGAGAACTAGCTGAGAATTATCCCAGTGTTACAGAACCCGGAGCTCCTGGGGTGGCAATTGCAAACATCACAATATTGACAACCAGGTAGGAGCACAGGATAGTATCAGACAAGTCAACTGAGCTTAATAAACAAACCAAAATAGCACAGAAGGCTCAACTAGCAACAAACAACTCAGGAAACACTCATACAATGACTTTAATAGTCCCTCATGAGATATAACAATGTTCACAAATTTTCTTTTACTAAAACTATTTATTCTTTGAATTCATTTGCTATTTTCTTGTAGCAAGTTATCACTGTATCACTGTCATCCCGTTGTGCATCGATTTGTTGGAGTGGGCACCAGTAATGTCTCTCACTGAGAGGCTTATTGTTACTGTTTTTGGCATATCCGATACACACGGGTGGCTTGCCGGGCTCTGCCTCTTGGACTCGATACTCTTGGTAGCTTGCCGGGCTCTCTGAGAGGGGCGGAGGAATCGAACTCGGGTCGGCCGCGTGAAAGGCGAATGCCCAACCGCTGTGCTATCTCTCCAGCCCAGCAAGTAATATAAAATAAATTATTTTGTGCCTGCCAATGGGGCAGATTTAGGGGGTGCATTAGAAACTGAGGAGAATGGTGGAAGGAATGTCATACTGTAGATGGGATTGGTGTTGGAATATTTAATGTTTGAAATAACTATTATGAAAACTTGTAAATCACAATGTTAAATGTAGTTTAAAAATAAAATTATAATAATATAGCCATAATTTACTTTTAAATGGAATTTCATTTATTTTTACTTATAATACAAACTACATATGATACACTTAGAAAATTTCTTAGTGTTTTATATTTAATTTTTAAATATGCATAGTATTCTTTATTGAGCACTTAAAAACTAAACCATACACCCTTTGGGGATGGAAAACCTCAATAAAAGTACTGGTATTTAGATTCAAAAATCAAGTTTATGAAATCAATATTAAAATACATAACTTTAAGATGTTTCATAATATGTAGTACATAGAATGTCACGATTGGGAAAAAAACTTCAGCTAATTTAAGCCCAGTGGAGAACATATTAAAATTTCCTTATTTTAGAGAAAAATTTAAAAATATTAAAAAAAATCAAAGTAGACTATGCATTTTCTGGTTCATAGGTTCACTAATAATCAGTTAACCAGTCTTTTTTTTAAATTATTTTAAAAATTACCCATATGCTTTGCTCAGAAATTCACTTGATTTTATTTTTCTTGTCTGTTCATCCCTACTCATCTTCATCGTATTTTAGTCATTCCTTCCATACTGGATTCTACTCACTGAAGTTATTCTTAGATGAAAAATTACCATCTAATTAGTTAATCAATAATCAAGTAATATGCCACTATATTTTTACATTTATTATCTTCAAATTCAAAATGTCTACGTTCCTCAGAATTTCTAAATCATCCTAATAATCTTTTACTGAGTTATCTACATTTCAACCCTCAGGATACAGTTTGATATCATTCTTGCAAGTCTGAGCCACTAAATTTATCCTTTTCAAGTCCTCTTGTAGTGTAGGGTTAAATTAGACTCTTAAATCATTCTCTAATTTGTCTAATAATTGTTTTCTAATAACATATCTATATGTCTTAATATCAACATAACCCATACTTAATAAAGAATTGAGAGGTTTATTCTTTTATTTTACATTTAATTTAATTACAAAAACACTAACCCATAATATAAAATAAATTATCAATACATGATGAAAAGTGACATTTTCATATGGTTGAGATAATTAACAAAGATATCCTGCAATTAGCAAATGTAGTATGTCAATCTTAACATTTACTATAGTGTTGATAAAGTAAGAAAGGTGTTGCCCCATGCCTAGAGAAGTAACAGTTTTGATTTTTTCAAGCACTGATTTGGGGTGGGGGGCACAAAGAGCAAATGTGAAAGATCTGACTGATGAACTAGCTCTCTTTTGTCTATCATCAGCCTATGCCAGAGAGCAGATGGAGATTTCCTTATACAAATAGGATTCTGGCTATTTTATATTGCCACCTGAATGTGATTTATACCTTTGAGCAGGTGAAGGATCACCCTGAGTGGCTAGTATCACACAATAAATAGGTATTGAGTGTCTGTTGCTCCCTCTGATACCTTGGGAGCCATACTAGAGGTAGTAAAAGGGGTTTGGAAACTCTTAGATCCTAAAATAACACCTGCATATCTGACTCACAATACATATTAATGGCTGTCCGTCAGTGCTGACATTAATAAGATATAAACTATTCCACAAAAAAAAGGCAATTTACAAGATGGTCCCTGGAATCCCGAATAATCACTTTAACATGTTGCATGCCCCAAAGTAAGATGTCAGAGAGCATCCAGGGATATAAACAATACCAATTGCTTACTCAGGCTCATGTCTAGTCTAAATTAACCTTAGCAAAATATTGCTAATATCCCTGGCAGTTCCAGTCCACCAGGAGATGACTAAAAACTAAAAGCTAAAAAAATATATAAGTGAACATTTTCAGAGCTCAGGGACTGTGGTAGAAATTAACACTAGGTGGAGCACTGTCCCAAATAATTGCACAAAATCATGGACATGACTGATTTTGCAGGATATGTCACTGAGGTGCTGGAGGGAGTAGAGTGACTACAGTGCTTGCTTTGCGTGCAGCTGACCTGGGTTCAATTCCTGGCACCAAATATGATCCCTTAAGCAACAGCAGGGGTAATAACCTTATAGTACAGAATCAGAAGTAAAGCCAGAAGTAAGCCCTGAACACATCCTGGTGTGACCCTCAAACAAAAGCAATTATATATATATGATGCATAATTATATATAAATATACATTTAATTTAAAAATAGATTTTAAAGTAACTTCTAATTATTTTGACTTGTAAGTGAAATATGGTTTTAAATTCTTTATTTTTTCCAATAATTATATTTATGAAACTTGAGAATTATTTTTAAGTATTTTATAGTTTGGGTAACATGTTACAATAATGTTCATGTTTATAATAATGATGTATAAAGTTACCATATTCCAAGACCAAAGAGCCCATTACCTTTCACCATTTTTATGTCAAATTTACTTCTTTATATTGAAGGTTTAAAATTATAAAATTAATTGATAATAGTTTCTTTCAAAATTATTTCTTAGTTTTTTAGTTTTAATAAAGCCCTTATAATTTTACTCAAAAAAGAGTAATAGGTAATATGAAAATAGAAAAGCCATAATAGTTTTGATATTATTGCTAACAGAAGTTTTAAATGATCTCCTTAACTAAATTGAATATATTTGTGTACTTTCATTTTAATTACTTGACATATTTTCTTCTTAAAAATTCTATAACAAATTACTGCAATCCTGGAAATTTTAAAAATTATAAATTTATCCTTTCATAGTCTTGGCGAGAATTTTTAAATCAAAGTGTCAGTTTGATTGTTGTTCTTTCTCTCTGAAGGAAAATCCAGTTCTTTTCTTACAATTTCTAGTAACCATTGGCATTTCTTATAGTTTAATCTAAAGATTCTCTACTACTATCTTTTTTTTTCTTTTTGGGTCACACCTGGCGATGCTCAGGGGTTACTCCTGGCTTTGCACTCAGGAATTACCCTGGCGGTTCTCAGGGGACCATATGAGATGCTGGGAATCGAACTCGGATTGGCCCCGTGCAAGGCAAATGCCCTACCCGCTATGTTATTGCTCCAGCCCCTCTACTACTATCTTAACACAACTCTCTCCTGTTCTATTTGTCAAAGATCCTTCGACCTCTGCTTGTATTCGGGAGTCAGCATTTATCAATGACAAGTTTCTCCTTTTACCCTATGACTTTATCATTAATTTTTTAATATAAGCTAATATTTGCTATTTTATCATAGGATAAATTTTTAGATATTTATAAATTTTTAGAACCAGAACATGACTTGAGTTGTGGATCCTCAGTTCAGTCTGTGAACTGAATATTTAAGTTATATTGACTGTTAATATCATATAATCTGTTATAGTGCATAACTTGGTATGAATGCAATAAATAGCTTTCAAATAAGTAAGTGATAAATTTCCTAATCACTTTTTAGCTCCCAAAATTTTCAACCTTACAATAATATTTATATTATATATGTGTGTGTATGTATGTGTGTGCATGCGTGTAAGCATATTGTGTTGTAATATGCTTCTTCTGGTAGTGCAATTTTAAATGGTGATTTTAAACCTATTCTTGAACACAATATTAAAATTAAGTTATTAACATAATAATAACCTCCTCTCTCTTCCACCTCCATTTTCATAAAAAAATTATTATTTAAATGAATTGCTTAGTTGATATTATTTTGAAACAATATTCTCAAAACACTGTCATATGCTTAATTTTTTGAAAATACAAGAAAAACTAACACTAAGTTTTAGCCAAAAAACACCTTTGAATTTAAAAAAAAAAAACAGCCTATGAATAAGAGAGCAAAACATTACGATTTCATAAAGCCGAACAGAAACCCCCTGAGCTACTTTTTGCCCTTGAGAATGAAGATTAATATACTGTGTTGCCTTATATACAGAACAATGAGCTGCATATTTATTTATAAGGAATAAATACATAGAGAACTTTGGATTGCAAGGCAATATGGTATATCCTAAGGATACAAAGATGACTTTGAGGAAACCACCCATGTGCAAGATTTAGGATTTAAATCAGTTACAGTTAGGTACTGTTTCATAGTCTAAGAATGAAATGTCTAGAATTTAACACAAAACAAGTTGCTTTTATGAAAACACATATTCCCTCATTTCAGTTGAGAATGACTTCTTTATTCTACTTAGTGTGTAAGGATTTACTTACTTGTATCTATACTTTCTAAGTAAAAGTTGGTTTAAAAACAAGCAAACTTGGTTTCTAAATAATAACCCTATGCCATTGTTCAAAGAAGTAAAACGCATATTTTAAATCATATTTTAGATAGAGTTAGAATTGGTCTGATTTTAAGAATTTTCTAAAATATTATCATTTTAGTTCCTGAAACATATGGTAGTTCAGAGCTCCATATATCATAGTTAACAAAAACAGTGACTACTGAAAAAAAAAGAGAGATAGGAAATTCTTCTTAAGTCTTTTGTAATTGCCCTGAAAATCTGTAGGCATAATGCAAGTAAAATTCACAAAATAAAATTAATCTGAATGGACAGATGTAACTTGGACTGTTATAATTTTAGCTGAATATTCTAATTTTTGTTTTCTCAGATTTTAGTAGTTTATTCCTATGTTTTTAAAAAACTAAAATATTTAATAACTTTTATAGAACTAATAAACTACAAGCATAATAACTAAATTTAATTTTATTGTTAAATAAAATTTTAATTAATCATAGAATATATGAGAAAATAGCTGATGTTTTTATTTACAAGTTCTCCAATAAATTCTATAAAATAAAATCCTGGGAAAAGACCATGTAAAATGTTAAATTAATAATTTTTCCACATGTGTAATTCAAATATGGAAAAAGAACAATTATTGTATTTCATTTTTCTAAGGATGGAATGTATCATTTACATGTTTAATTTTGTATTCCCAGGAATAACCGGCTACACACCTTGAAGGTCAAACTGAAATGAAATGCGTGCTATTCAAAATTCTTTAAGAATTTTAAGATGAAGCTGAAGATGTAACACAATGTTAGACTATTTCCCTTGCATATGTGTGAGCAAGGACTGGATTCCCTTGTACTTTAAGAATATATATATATATATATATATATATATATATATATATATATATATTTATATATAAGAAGAAATATAAGACTAATTTCAATATAACTGAAAAGAAAAAGAGCTGGAAATATTATTTCTAAGTGTAGAATATAATGGATTATTTAGTGTTCTAGCAGACTACACTCAGATTTATAGACTAATATGTGTAAGAGTATAATGGAAATTATTTTAATAAAATTGTACTGCACTGCACCGTTGTCTCATTGTTCATCGATTTGCTCAAGTGGGCACCAGTAATATCTCCATTGTGAGAGTTGTTGTTACTGTTTTTGGCATATCAAATACTCCACGAGTAGCTTGGCAGGCTCTGCTGTGCTGGCGGGGTACTCTCAGTAGCTTGCTGGGCTCTCTCGAGAGGGGCAGAGAAATTGAATCCAGGTTGACTGTGTGTAAGGCCCTACCCACTGTGCTATCACTCCAGCCCATTTTTATACATTTTAATACATTTAATAAGACCTAATAAATGATTTTAAAATTTAAATGGATTAATGCAATTATTTATATTTATTAATATTTTGTTGTAGAATAACATATTATATTTTAAAAGCATATAATTTTAAGTAATAATATACATTTCAAAAATTTTCACAAGTAAAGTATGTCTTAAATCTTTGCATTTCTACTGATGAAAATATCCATGGGAAATACTAAAACAATACTTTTTTATAATAGTTAAACAGAAGTCAAGTTTAACTCAGATACTAGTTAAATATTCTGTTTCCCAATCTAACAAAAACATGAATTTATACCAAAGAGCACAATAGATCTGAAAATGTTAGGTTTAAGATGTCTGCATTATGAGAAACCAAGGGTGTGTAGAAATGTTTGCAAGGACAAAAAATGTTAAACATCTATCTTTGAACTTAAGATACAAATATGACTAGGGCAACAAAACAAATGTGACTAGTTCCGGAATCATTTGTAATGTTTAATAAAACTACTGTATAGTAACTCAGTGTACTCTGTTTTCTTCTTCAATCAGATTCTGCTCTATGTATCAATGAGAAGTGACAGACCATTATGCTTAGGAAAGGCACAATTTTATTGTCTAGTACGTCTCAGGGTGTCAGGAAGTGACAATTGTAATAGTACACTATAGAATCAAATCTAACTAAGTAAAAAATGGAGAGCATAGGTACTCAGGTATGAGAAAAACTGAAAAGTTTGCTGGAGATCTCCCACAAATGAGGGATATCATAAACAAATTGGCTGAAAAGATCAAAGATAGATATTAGGATACATAAATTTGGGATTTGGAGATTGTTTTTATTTTTAATTTCCCACAATTTACTGAGCTAGGTTTTATTTACTTTATTTTATCTATTTATTTATTTTATTTTATTTACTCAGATAGATACTGAGGAATGTGCAGCTTCTTATGCAGCCTCATGACAGATCTACCCAACAAATGGCACATTGCTCACACTTTTTTCTTCCTGTCAGTTGGTTAAGTCTGGTAGAGAAGAGAGCAACCCTAACCAACTTTCTCATCATCTTCAAGGTGGTCTTACTACAAAGACTCACCCCAGCACAACAAATACACTAGAAAAACAATTGGAAAAAGCATGAGAACCCCCTAACCTCAATAAGCATAAACAATATCACCGAGGCATAAACAACATGAGTAAATCCTCAGACAATATCTATAGTGTTGCCATGATGAAGATGTTCAATGAATTCAAAGAAACAATAGCAACACAGTCAGTAAAGCCAAAGATAGCATGAGTCAAAATGAAATAAAGGCTATGATGATAAATGACAAATGAAGAGCATGTTAGATGAAATAAAACATGTCGATAGAAACTCTAAATAGCAGAATGAAAGATACTGAGCAAAAAGATTAAGGAGTTTCAAAATGAGGAGAAAGTCACCAGAAAACATACCTGGAAAAGGTAAAGAGTCTGAAAACAAATGAACATCATGCCGTTGAGTTATGAGGTGAATTCAAGAGTAATATATACAAGTCATCACAGTTCCTGATGAAAGGAAAGGCAAATGTGGTGAAGAAACAATAGTTAAAGAAATCTTCTGTAACAATCTCCCAGATTAGAAGATTTCAGAAACCAAAACTCAGGATACTGAAAGGGTCCCAGCAAAAATAGACATAAATAGGAAAACTCCAAGACATGTAATTAAAGTAACAAGTTCTAAAGTCAGAGACAGAATACTAAAAGCAATAAGATGAAAAACATACTTACATATGACAGAAACTCTGTAAGATATACAGAAGTCCTATCAAGTGAAATTCTGTGAACCGGACGAGTACGAAAGGATATTTTTACAAAAACTTAACAAAATGAACACCTCACTATGAATACTCTATCCAGCTAGATTGGAATTCATATTTGAAGGAATGGTACAGAGATTCATGGACAGGCAACAGCTGAGGGAATTCATCGCCTTGAAACACTTTTGCAAGAAGTATGAAAAGAGCATCCCTGAAGGACAGGATAAACTCCTCTATATGTGGCTTTGAGTGTGGTACTGACTGTGCATATGGCTGCCTTCCACTAGATTAAGAAAGGTCATTGCGGAGATTCTCACCAGGAGATGGCAAAGGCCAGTGAACTTATCAACACAGCAGCAGGCAGAGGAAGCAACAAAGTCCTAGGACTCACTCAGCCAGAATTGATCTCACAGCCTCTGAAGGGGCAAGAAACCTAATGGAAGAAACGAGGGAGAAGAAAAGTTTAGAAAGAAATATCACACAGGAAAGTTTGGTGGTCCGTGTCCAGACAGAAGTCAGGAAAGGAAAAGACATGACGTTCTATTGGGAGGAAGTTTGTCTGCCCTAATCTATGTGCCTGAAGACTCAAGGAAGAGTGTCCTACTCAAGGATAAGTGTGCCATGGAGGACACCAAGAGCTCGCACATGCATCAAGCTTTATCACTGAGACCACAGCTGGTGGTAGACAGTGCCCCTCTGAGAATGCAGGACAATTAGAGTTTAGGTGATTACACTGTCTGACCCTAGAAGGATGTGAGCATTCAGAGAGGAAATGTGGCAGGAAAAACGTCATCACTGTTCTTAGAGCCTGATAACTGGGGAAAGGGAAGCAACTACATGTTTGTGCTTAAAACCAGTAAACACATAAATTCCTTTTAAAAAGATACCTAATACTAGAAATACTAGTATTAGCATTTTTGATTTGATCAACTTTATTAACACAAATTTTAATATTAAAAATTTTCCAAATAGTTATCACAGTAATTAATGAGTATATGGGATCTTGCAAATTTAATTAATCATATTTCCTATAAAATTTTAATATCTTAAAATTTAATAACTTAAAATCACAAATGTTTTATATATGTATATAAATCACTTTATTTGGGCTTGGTACACATAGTACACAAAATTACAGATATAGCAAAAATGAATGATACTTACCATTATATGGATTGAAATATCACAGTCACTGTCATCCCATTGCTCATCAATTTGCTTGAGCGGGCACCAGTAGCATCTCTATTGTGAGACTAGTTGTTATTGTTTTTGGCATATCAGATATGCCACGGGTAGCTTGCCAGGATCTGCCGTGTGGGCGAGAGAGTCTTGGTACCTTGCCAGACTCTCCAAGAGGGGCAGAGGAAGATTGAAATATATTTATTTTTATTCTTTACTTATTCTTTATTTTAATATATGTCAAGGACATCTTCCAGGTTTCTAGAATCTTTTCTATGTAACGATCTTGCAATTTTCTAAGATTTTGACATTTAAGCCAAATATAAAAGAAAGAAAAAGAAGAAAGGAAGAGAGATGGGAAGAGGTCAGAGAAATGCAGTAAGGAAGGAAGAAGGAAGGAAGAAAGGGAGGGAGAAAGGAAAGGAGGGAGGAAAGAAGGAAGGAAAGGAGGGAGGAAAGAAGGAATGAAGGAAGGAAGGAAGGAAGGAAGGAAGGAAGGAAGGAAGGAAGGAAGGAAGGAAGGAAGGAAGGAAGGAAGGAAGGAAGGAAGGATATTGAAGAATTGTGTTTTTAATCAGTCAAATGTTGTTTGGTCATAGACCATTAAAACAGGCTAAACGTGAATTTCATATCATTTTATAAAAATTATAGTTTACTTTAACATATTGTCTTGGAAAATTTCCCAGAAAGATTTTTTTTATCTCGAGAGGACAGAAGTTTTTAACCTATTGTTCTGCCACTGTGCAATATTGACCTACTTACATTGTTATATATCTATAATTGGAAACATGTTTATCTTAACAATTTATCTCTAAATTTTGTCACTCAATTAGAAATTTTATTTCAAAGGATAAAGACTGCACAGCTAGAACTTTACTTTAGATTAATAACTAATGAATCACCTTGAAGGACATAGGTTTCAATTCTTATGTACCTATTATTTAAATTTCTAATAACATTTCTTTGCTTTTATGACTATAGAAAAAGTAAAAAGTCATATGCATATATTTAAACATATTGTACATAAATCTATAACTATATTTATGTCTTACATATACATATATTCACATATGTTTAATCACATGCATATATCTTTGATATTCTTTTTTAAAAAAATTAATAGTAAATTACCATGAGGAACAGTTGCAAACTTATGAACTTTCATGTTTGAATTTCAGTCATACAGTGATCTTTTACCCATACCTCCACCAGTGCCCATTCTCCTCCACCAATGTTCCCAGTATCCCTCCCACCACCCATACCCCATACCCCACCACCCCATCCTGCCTCTGTGGCAGGGCATTCCCTTTTGTTCTCTCTCCTTTTGGGTATTGTAATTTGCAATAGAGGTATTGAGTGGCCTTCATGTTTGGTCTATAGTCTACTTTCAGCTCGAATCTTTCAACCCAAATGGGTCCTCCCAACATCCTCTACTTGGTGTTCCCTTCTCTATCTCAGCTGCCTTTTCCCCCAGCATATGAGGCTAGTTTCCAAGCTGTGGGGCAGACCTCCTGGTCCTTATCTCTAGCACTCTTGGGTGTTAGTCTCCCACTCTGTTACTTTATATTCCACAGATGAGTGCAATCCTTCTATGTCTGTCTCTCTATTTCTGACTCGTTTCAACCTAACACCTAACACAATACTTTCCATGTTGATCCACTTATTTGCAAAGGTCATGTCTTTGCATATATTTCTTTGAACAGAATTTATTGGTTCATCTTTTGTTATATAATTTGGCATTTTCTTTGAATCATGTTCTTTATTAATTGATAATCTTCTAAAATAAATTCGGTGAATTTTAATATTTCATTCTTCACAACTCCACAATAAAGCTTCTTGTTCCCTAGACAAGAAATAAAGCACAGGAGATAAGTTGTTTGCCTTGCTTGTGACCGACTGATTTTAAACCTCTGGCTCTGAACACTGCAAAGGATTATACCTGTCTATAGAGTCAGGACCAAGCTTTGAGAATCACTGAGTATGACCCTTCTTCTTAAAAAGCCCTTATAATTAATATCTGTTAAGTTCAAAAGAGTATGTACTTAAATCAGTCTTTTTCCAATCACTTTTCCCAGCATAAGTCTCAGTGAATGTGCTGTTTTATTCGTTAGATATCAGAAAGCAATAGGTCAAAATCTAGCTGATAACTTTTTAAAGTTGTTGTTATTGACCTGTTTTACTTTTAAATCAATTCAATAATTTCACATTTTTATTGCAACACAGCCACACTGAATTTGTTTATGTATTTCCAAATGCATCTTTCATTTGACTGTGACAGAGTTAAGTACAATGGCAAAAGTTGTATCATCCACAGCTTAAAATATTTGCATCTGGGGCCAGAGAGATAGGAGAGCTGGTAGGCACTAACCGTGCAAGAGTTTAACATGTTTCATTCTGGGCTTCACATGAGATACCCTGAAAGCAGAGTCAGAAATCAGCCTTCAGCATCAGGTGTTCGCCCAAAACAAAATTTGCATTTGACCTTTCACAGACAAAAAAAGATAATCAGAATATAATCTAGAAGAAGTCACAAAAAATATAGTCAGAGTATAATCTAGAAGAAATCTTGTGAAATAGCAAGATAATACTTATTAAAAACAAAAGGTAATGGAGAGAAACACTGTAGATGAAAGAATTAAGAAGGTTAATAATATTCAGGGAAGATAAAAATCATTGCTAAATAGAAAAGACCAGTTAGATACCACTTTTACCTACTCAGGTGGCTTTGATCAGATGATTTATTGTTATGTTTTCAGTTATTGGGTTGAGAAATCCCCCTTATCTTGGTTATATATATATATATATATGTATATATATATATATATATAGCATTCCAAGGCCAGCCCAAGGAGAACAGTGTTAAACACATAGTAAAACTGGAATATGTGTATTTTCTGACTTAGAAAACCATTATGGGTTATCATTGAAAACAAACAAATAAAAACTCATAGAGCTGACAAAGAAACATGAGTTAGGTTATTTATTAAAGCATCACCATTTTATTCACACATTCTACTTATCAATTTGCCATTTGGTTATCTACAAAACCTATGAACATTCTCCTTTTTTAAAAGTTTTAAATAAATCAGGTCGGAGCAATTAATGAGCTGTAAACAAAGAAAATATTATAATCAGGGCCCTAAATTAAAACAAAATTAAGAAAGATAATTATATATATGACATAACAGATTTAATTCTTGTGTGTGTTTTATTAATATTTATTGTGTATGTCGATGTATTCAAATGGACATGTACAAGAATTACTCTATATGAATATAAATAAAGCATGTGCTTATTGGGAGGTAGCTATAGGAAAGTCAAAAATATTAAATGGAAAGAAGTCACAAAGGAAAGATTACAAATAGAAATTATTTAAAATAAAACCTCCCTCAGGAGTGATAATACAGCAGGTAGGACATTTGTCTTATAAGCAACTGACCTGGTTTCATTCTTTGTCATTGCATATGGTCCCTCAGGGCTTCCTGAGTGCAGAGCCAAGAGTAAGCTCTGAGTATCACTGGGTCTCCCCAGATACTCACCCCGTCACACACATAACAAAATAGTACCTATATTTTTTTAATTATGGCAATTTATTGGCTAAGTAACTAGAATGTAACAAGTGATTTCCAATAACTGATACTTTATTTTGTTTAAACTTTGTGTAACAAATTTGATTACTTGATTTTTAAAGTCACTATCAGGTACTGGTAATGGAGAACAAATAAATTCTTGTTTTTGCCTCATGGACTGGAGCGATAGCACAGTAGTAGGGCATTTGCCTTGCATAAGGCCGATCAGGGTTTGATTCCTGCGCCCCCCCTTGGAGAGCCCAACATGCTAAGAAGAGTATCTCTCCCGCATGGCAGAGCCTGGAAAGCTATTTGTGGTGTATTTGGTATGCCAAAAACAGTAACAAGTCTCACAATGGAGATGTTACTGTGCCCCCTTGAGCAAATTGATGAGCAAAGGGATGACAGTGACAGTGACAGTTTCTCCTCATGAATCTTGAAATCAATAAACAATATTATTTTTATATATTGAGTTTCAATTAATATAAATTTCCCTGAGACTACATAGCATTAATTGCCATGAGAACAATTTGAATATATTACAAAAATTTAAAAAAATTGATTATAGCATACTCACTGATCACTGATCTAGAATTATGTCTGTAGTATTTTCCAAAATATGAACATAAATAAATAAATAATAAAATATGACACCTGATTTTAAATATTGTATGCAAAATATATTAAAATTTTATTCAATGTGTTGTATTCTTCATCACATTTTATTCTGCATTTTTGAAATTACACTGAATTTAATATCTTATCCCAGATTGATGTGCTACAGATGTACAGTCAAGTCATAAGTATAAAAACAGGCAAACATTGAAACCACGGTTATTTGTGCCTTACATGATTTTATTTTCTGTATTTAGAAGCACATCAAAGTATCATGAACTTAAGAGATATGAATTAAGTATGCTTTGTATTCTGAAAAGGTAAGATTTTCCACAACTCAGATTTTGGTTCAGGCCTCTGAAAGGCACTTTGAACTAAATGAAGCTCAGTCAATGTGTTGCACATGATTAAGAGGATAAACAGAGTCATTAACTAAACTGACTAATGGGCTACAGAGCTCTAAAACTCCCAAATGCCATCATGATGAAAGGAAGGCATTTGCTTATTAATTTTCCTGCAGAGATCTTGGTAGCAAAAGATGGGATTCATTACTTTTTAGTTTTCCTGACTTGGTGTCTTTGGTCTGCTGTGATTTTTATCCTCCTTATCATATAAAGGAGGGCAGATCATTTGCATATTGTAACTTCAAAGAACCTGCCTTATCTGCGCGCTTTTAGTAGATTGGATTTCATGAAGACTTCAGATTAGTCAAAACCATATCACAGACTATGTTTTCCATAGGAAGTATATTAAACTCTGTAATATCCCATTAGGCTAAGAAACACATAGATGGGATCTCAGAAGCATGAAGTACTTACTTACAAGATACAAAGTGTTCCAAATAGCAATGCTTCCTGTTTTAAAATAGACAATCTAGGTCTGGAAAAGTATCGATTTTCCAGGTCACATATTTATTTTATGTCTTTTTTCTTGACACGTGTGTCATCATAGCAAATTATAAATTATATAGTATTGTTTTGTTGTAAGACACTAAAGAATCCCAACCCCTGTTTCCTCCTGACAAATACAAAATATATGGATACAAATATACAAGTGTAACAAGGAAGTTAAATGTAGTTTCATAGATGCATGGCATATTAGATAATTTACTAGTTACAGATGTAGAAAAGTACATCTTGTACACCTTTTTCCACACTTCTTATCATAAAGTATCTTGCATGCTAAAACCCTGTTGACAATATTGAGAAGACAAAGGCTCATAGATGCTGGATATAGTGGATCGGATATAAAATAAATGCATGTGAGGTAAGCACTAACAAGTCTCTAGAGTTTTTATAAATCAAAATGTGTTAATCTGACTCATAGGTTTGGTAAAACCTATTGGACATAAGTATATAAAGATGACAGTAACGGGCTATGGATAGAAATTGTGTTCATTAATACAGATGAGAGTTAGAAAGGGCAGCGGCACTATTAAGAGGAAAAACTACAAGTGGCATAATGTTATAAAAAGAACTACATTAAAAAGTGAGAAGACCTAATGCAGTGCAGTCTCCACCTCTTCCTATTTCTGTAACTTTTACCTCACTACCTGAAATTCACTGGATCTTAGTTTCTGCATTAGTGAAATAGACTTAGTAATATTTGCCCTTGCAAGTCTGTTGTTATGGTTAAAAATTTTTTGCAAATGAATGATGAATTCAAAGATCACGTTACTTTGAAGGTTGCTATAGAGTAATAACTTGTTCAATATATATACGAACATACGGAAGTGTGAATAAATCTGTGAATTAGTTAAGTTATTAACACAGAGACTACAACATGCTAATTGGTGTATCTGTAGTTAACAATATTAGATTTTTCTACTAAGGAAACAAAGTTTTCTAATCTAATTATAGATATCTCAATATCTACTATGGTTTACTGAAATGCCATCCATGCACTATACCATACAGAGAAATCTATAGGAATATATGAGAATTTCATCTGAGTTTGAAAAAAGAAAAATACCCATTATTAGAATCAGTGAAGAAAGAGGACCAAAAGTTACACTTATTAACATTTGGTTAAGATCATGAAAGCATCATTAGTACTTCATCAGTGAATACTAACAATAGTTGTTACACTAAATAAAAACGTTTATTCACAAATGTTTTAGAAGTTTACTGCTAATTCTATAGGCTAATGTAAATATCATGTTGTTAAAAATATCTTTTTCTTCTCTGTGCTTTTGCTATTCTAATTTTTATACATCACTGTATCACTGTATCACTGTAATCCCATTGCTCATCTATTTGCTCAAGCGGGCACCAATAATGTCTCCATTGTGAGACTTGTTGTTACTGATTTTAGCACATAGAATATGCCACGGGTAGCTTGCCAGGCTCTGCCGTGCAGGTGGGATACTCTCAGTAGCTTGCTGGGCTCACCAAGAGGGACAGAGGAATCAATTGATCCTGGGTGGGCCTCGTGCAAGGCAAAAGCCCTACCCCCTGTGCTATCATTCCAGCCCAATTTTTATACATATGTCATTTATTTGTGGTTCTCATTTTTGAACGTAAGGAAATCCAAATAATTACTAATACACCAAGACTTTCTCAACCATCAATGTTCTCAAAATATCTCATTGTTATTGGATAAATTGTGTACTTCCTGTGAGTTCAATTGTCTTTTTTCTGCTTATTTAATATATATCACTTTTATTTACTTAGCACTAATTATGTTATTTCAGTTCTCCTATATTTGATTATATGTGTTACTTAAGTTTCATTAAACTTTCAACTAAAACATGGTTCTTATTCATATGCCAATTAGATTATGTTTTAGTTTGATTTCCTAAAGATTATTATGATTCAGTCTAAAAAATAACAAGAATAAAACTCTGAACTTCTCAAGTTGAGTGAAGTTTTAATCCTAAATAAAATTATTGTACAATAATGAAGCTTTTCTCTCTCTAATTTATCTTTCAATCACAGTATCACAGTCATCCTGTTGCTTATTGATATGCTTGAGCGGGCACCAATAACATGTGAGACTTGTTCCTGTTTTTGGCATCTCCAATATACCACAGGTAATTTGCCAGGCTCTGCTGTGAGGGCGAGATACTCTCAGTAGTTTGCCAGGCTCTCCGAGAGGGATGGAGGAATCGAACCCGGATCGGCCACGTGCAAGGCAAACGCCCTACCCATTGTGCTTTCACTCCAGCCCAACTTTCAATACATAGTCAAATAAACATATAAACATGTCTATCATTCTACATTATTTTCATATTCTACTAAAATTAATGTTAATCTATAAAAATATTTAAAATTTAGAAGATGAAGTTAAGACATATGATCTTGACATGATGCAATGATTCAGATAGAAAGTTTGTTTTCAATCTCTAAAATTAACTGTATGTGCTAAATTTGCACCAAAATTTCATATCATAATTTGTTCGAGCGGGCACCAGTAAAGTCTCTCATTGAGAGATTTATTGTTACTGTTTTTTGGCCTATCCAGTACGCATGAGTAGCTTGCCAGGCTCTGCCACTCGGGCTCGATACTCTCAGTAGCTTGCTGGGCTCTCCGAGAGGGGCAGAGGAATTGAACTCGGGTCAGCCGCGTACAAGGCGAACGCCCAACCGTTGTGCTATCGCTCCAGCCCCCATATCACAATAAAATATGAAAAATTTCTGTTACTGAAAAGCCAACATTCATGAAATTTTCTTGGGTCCTTTGCTATAAATTTAAAGTTTATGTTCATCAGTAAATTTCTGTTTAATAATGTTCATGTCAATCATCCTCTATAATGGTGTTCTATAGCATATTTCTAGATTTTTTTAGGTCATTCTTCAACATTAGTGTTTACTATTAAAAGTAGAGACAGACTTTTATCTCTTCAATACTTTCACAATTTTTCAAACCAAAAACAATAACAGATTTCTAAATTATGATTTATTTTTAGGCTAACTGAATGGCAGCTAAAAATTATAAGCATACATTTTTAAAGTTTAAGTACATGCATTGTAACTCATTATATATCTATGTGATTCATAGGAAGAATGTATTTTGGTTCTTCATCCATCTTTATGTAGCATGACAATGCAGAAAAACGTAGACTATTTATTAGTCATTGCATAGAGTATATTGGCATAATTTTTTCCCAAGCTACCGAGAGAGGGTGTATTATTTTTACATCAATCCATTGTAACTGGAAGTTATTTTTGATAGGAAACAATAACAACCACAATTGACAAATTGTGTTTTCTAGTGGAAACAATATTGTATTATTTTCTGATAATAAGACAGCTATCATATTCTCACTGATCAAAGCCTACAACTAAAAAAAAAGAGTAGAAGATTATATTTGTTATAACTCAAGTTGAATAATATTTGGGTTACAAGAAAAACAGAAATTTACTAGTAATTCCCAGAATAGAGGAGATTTGTGTAAATCTAATATATTCAGTCTAAAGGTCAGTCAGGCAAGAAAAGCCAATTATCTTTCTATGGTTAGACCCATATTGACTTTTATACCTAACATTGTTTAGTAGGTTGTCCATGAATATATACAGAATTGATTTTCATCTATGTCCTGTCTATAGAAGTGCATACAGAACCAACTGTCACACTTTGGTATCAATGACTGTTTCTGAAATATAGAGTGCTGAAAATTACTTTCTTTTTATAAGGACCCATTATAATAAGTTAAGTGATAGATGATGTAACCAATATATTGGATTTTTATATCATAGAAATTTTTCATATACAGCCTTGAGAAAATTTGTTGTTTTAGATGTTTATACACTACTAATTATAAAACATGAGTTCAGCTTCATAAAAAGCCTGTAGAAGAATCACTAGTTAACCGAATATTCTAAAATATTTAAAACAAAACATAAGAGAGTATAAAAACACAAGTTATTTACAGATTACCTATTCTATATAACTCCCCAGTCCTATCATGAATGATAAGAATGAGCTAATAAATAGTATATGAATTGCTAGATATGTTTCTTATTATAGGATCCTTGAATAATGTGATTATCTATTTTAATATGTATAATATTTGAGATGTAATATGTATAATATAATTTTACACATTTATACATAATATATGTATATTTATACTCTATTTAAACTAATCCACTTGAAATACATTATAATCCACTTGAAATACTTATGGTGATCCACACCCATGAGTCAGACTAAAGTTTCCAATTAGCCTCAGTTAAACAATCAGCCTATAATTTCCCTCTCATTTGTGACATTAAAAGTTGCCAAACCTATGCCATAACTCTAATAGCAGTGTTATCCTATCCCTGCCTCAAATCCAATTCAATATATAAACCTATAGTAACTGTTACCTAGAACTATGTCTAGTGGTGACTATTAGCCTCAATTAAACATTCTAATACTACCTTTTAGCGTAACATTTATTTTAACATTAACCTAATCTTAATCCAGTATATATCTTTAATAGTAACCATTCTGAAGTCTAGGGCTAAAGTTACTTGTTAGTACTAATTTAATAATATATACTTAACTTTCATTTTCAACTTTAAAGATAGTCAAACCTTGGGGGTGAGCAACAATGCAATGGGTAGGGTTGTATCTTGCGTGTGTTCAACCTGAATTCAACCCAGGGCACCCTTTAAGGTTCTCCAAGCCCTGTTAGTGATTCCTGAACACAGAGCAAGGAGTAAGCCTTGAGAATCACTGGGTATACCCTATAGCCCCAAAAGTGGATAGCTAAATCTATACCATAACTTTAACAGTAGCCTAACCCTAATACTAACCCAACCTGAAATCTAAATATAAATTCATTGTAGACCATATCTAACCCTTGGGTTAATATTATTAGCCTCAATTAAACATAGTCATGTACTAAACTTTCATTTCCAACATTAAAACTAGCCCATCTTAACCCATAATTCAAACAGCAGCCTAACCTCAATGCTTATCTAAACTAAAGCCCTAATTCAATTCATATTCTTATGGTATGTCATAAAAAGCCTCGGCCTGAAGTGACATATTACCCTCAATTAAACATTTTCCCTATACTTATGTTCTTTTAGAACTTAAAAAAATTGAAGCCTACAGTAAATCCAGCAATACTGTTACATAACCCTTACGCTAACCCTAGCCCAGCCCTAATTCAATATATATCCTTATAGTAACCCATACTCAATTTTCAGTCTAGAGTTACCCACTAGTTTCAATTAAACAATCTCTCTATATTTAACAATCATTACCAACTTTATTGGTAATGATAAAGTTGGTAATGAGCTGTATTGTGGATTCACCACCAGGATCTCACCGTTCTACAAGGAAGTGATCATTGATGTAAAGAGAGGGATGCGACAGGGTGATACCATTTCACCGAAACTCTTCAGTGCCGCACTTGAGAGCATCATGCGACAACTGGAATGGGAAGGAATGGGAGTGAAGATAGACGGTCGGCAATTACACCACCTCCGCTTCGCTGATGACATCCTTCTCATAACGCCAAACATTAGCCAAGCGGCACAAATGCTGGCCAACTTCAACCACAAGTGTGAAAAGGTCGGATTGCAGCTGAATCTCAACAAGATGATGTTCATGAAAAACGAACTGTTCCCTGAAGCTCCATTTGCTCTCAATGGAACAAACACCTCCAAATGCAGCTGCTATGTGTACCTAGGTCGAGAAATCAACATGAGGAACGACTTGGTGCCAGAACTGCGCAGGAGGAAGAGAGCAGCGTGGAATGCCTTCAAGAGCATCAGAGAGGTGGTTAAGAGAATGAAGAACCTCCGACTCAGGGCACATCTTTTTGATTCCACCATTCTTCCTGCACTAACAGATGCCTCAAAGACCTGGGCCCTACTCAAGCAGGATAAGAATGCTATTAGGGTATCATAAAGAGGAATCAAAAGAGCTATGCTGGAAATATCATGTCTCACTCAAGTGAGAGAAGGAATCCGGAGTTCACACCTCCATCGACGGTCAAAAATCAGGGACGCTATCTCGTTTGCCAAGGCATCAAAAATCAGATGGGCCAGTCATGTAATGTGATTCAGAGATGACTGGTGGACTAGAGCTGTTACAGACTGGATTCCACAGGACGTCAGAAGACCTCGTGGCCGCCCACCAACTAGATGGTCAGATTTCTTCGTCAAATCTCTGAGTGAACGATTTGAGGCTCTTTCTGTTCCTGGAGCGAGCAGGTATCATTGGGCTACTCTAGCTCGCGACAGGGACAAAAGGAGATGTTACTGGCGCCCGCCCCAGCAAATTGAAGATAAACGGGACTACAAGTGATACAAGCAACAAGTGATACCAACTTTATAATTGACTTTATAAATAGTCAAGTGTATAGCATAAACTTAATGGTGAAACTACACAGTCCTAAATCATCCCTAATTTAATACATATCCTCAAAGCAGCCCAAAGCCAAGTCTCAGCATAGTTAGCTCTTAGCATCAATTAAACAATTGCCCTTTAATTACTACCATTTGGAACTTACAACATAACCACATGTAGGTACTACAACTGCTAAATTATACTATCTCTAATCCTAGTCCTATCCTAATCCAGTACATATTCATGTAGTAACACAAACAAAATCTTGGCAAAAGGTTACCTGTTCATGTCAATTAAACAATCATTCTACACATGCCTTCATTTTAAATTTAAAAATTGACAAACCTATATAATAACTCTAACAGTAACCTAACCTGAACCGTCAGCCACACTAATCCAAATTCATGAAAGTTGGTATTTTGTTGTTGTTGTTGTTGTTGTTTTGTCATTGCTTTTGTTTTTGTTTTGTTTTCTTTTTTGGAATAGTAATGGTCAAGTTTAGTATGGGTTAGTGTTAGGATTAGAATTAGGAATAGGGCTAAAGTCAGTGCCAGTTAATGTATAGGTTTATATTTGTGGGATGTTAAATGTTAACAGAGAATCTCTTGTCCACGCTCCTGGCTGTCTTCTCCAAGCCCTGGGAGGGGGTGGTTCCAGCTTCCCTCCCCTCCTGAGCAGAGCTGTCGCAGCCAAATACCTCCAGAGCCGAGCCACAGCCATGCTGAAGGCCCCTCTCCACACTTTCGGATGACCCTCACTCATGAAGGAACCGGCAGAGGAACCCAGGTGTGTGGGACCCAGGTCTGAGACCTCCAAGCCTGCTCAGATCAGGACTTGGTCTCTTGCGCCCAGATGTCCCATTTTCCGGAAGCTAGGTGGTCACACCCAGGGACTGCCACTGGTGCCATGCAATCCCACCAATAGCCAACATCCAGAGACTTAAAATCAAGCTTCCGGAAGCAACATCTTATAGCCTACTTCTCCCTCTGGGAGATCCTGGCAAGCTACTTAGAGTTTTCTAGCCACATGGAAGAGCCTCCCAAACTCCCCATGGTGTATTCATATGCCAAAGCCAGTAACAATGACGGGTCTCATTCCCCTGACCCTGAAAGAGCCTCCAGTGTGGCATCATTGGGAAGGATGAGTAAAGAGAGGCTTCAAAAGTCTCAGGGCTAGGATGAATAGAGACAGTACTGAGACCACTCGAGAAATTCATGGATCAAATGGATGATGATGATCATGATGATGATGATGATCATGATGATGATGATGAAATGTTAAAAAGTCCAGTTCATTATTGAGTGATTGTTAAATTTGGTTAATTAGTAGGGTTTCGTCTATGATTGGTTCACAATATAACAGGATTAGCATTAAGATTAGTTTTAGGGCTAGGGTTATTATTTGGTTTGGACAGTTTAGGTGTTAGGTTTTCTACATATATGCTTCTTTTTTAAAAAAAAAATATTGAGTCACTGTGAGGTAGTTATAAGCTTTCATGTTCGGATTATAATCACACAATGATCAAACACCCATCCCTCCACCAGCGCACATTCACCACAACCGATATCCCCTGTATACCCCTCTTTCCCACCCTCCCCTGCCTCCATGGCAGACAATGTTCCCCATACTATGTCTCTACTTTTAAGCATTATGGCTTGCAACACAGACACTAAGAAATCATCATGTTTGGTCCATTATGTACTTGCGGCACACATCTCCCATCCCGACTGATTCCTCCAGCCATCATATTCTTAGCGATCCATTCTCTATTCCATCTGCCTTATCCCTTCCGCTCATGAAGCAGGCTTTCAATTATGGAGCAATCCTCCTGGCCCTTGTATTAAATGTCCCTGGGTGCCAGCCTCACATGATGTTATGATATACTCCACAAATGAGTGCAGTTTTTCTATGTCTGGCCCTCTCTTTCTGACTCATTTTACTTAGCATGATACTCTCCATGTCTATCCACTTACAAGTAAGTTTCATGACTTCACCTCTCCTAACAGCTGCATAGTATTCCATTGTGTAGATGTACCAAAGTTTCATTAACCAGTCATCTGTTTTAGGGCACTTGGGTTGATTCCAGACTTTGGCTATTGTGAAAAGTGTAGCAATGAACATATAGGTGCAGATGTCATTTCGACTATGCTTTTTTGCATCCTTGGGATACATTCCAAGAAGTGGTATTGCAGGGTCATATGGAAGCTCAATTTCTAGTTTTTGAAGGACTGTCCATACCGTTTTCCAGACCAGTCAGCATTCTCACCAACAGTGAAATAGTGTCCCTTTTCCCCCACCTCCCACCACCACTGGTCGCTTTTGTTCTTTTGAATAAGTGTCAGTCTCTGTGGTGTGAAATGGTATCTCATTGTTGTTTTTTTTTTGTTTATTTTTTTTTAATTTTTTATTGAGTCACCATGTGGAAAGTTACAAAGTTTTCAGGTTTAAATCTCAGTTATACAATGCTCGAATACCCATCCCTTCACCAGTGCTCATATTCCACCACCAAGAATCCCAGTATAGCTCCACCCCGCCCCCTCACACCCCAAACCCCCCCACGCCCCTAGCCCCCCCACCCTAAGCCCCCCCCGCCTGTGTAACTAATAAATTTCACTTTACTTTCATTTTGATTGCATACAATATTTCAACAAAACTCACTATTATTGTTTGGAGAGTCTCTCCCCTAAAGTCAGACCTGCTGAAAAGGAAGCATTAGATAATTTGTTTTCCATTGCTGAGGATGAAGAGGTATGAGGTCGAGTGACCACACTTAGCGGCCTCTCAGTTTTGGGTTTCTGTAATTTAGTATTTTAGTAACTAAGTCCAGAGAGACATCTGCCAGAAGTTGCATCATTGCCAACTTGTACTTCTCAGTTACATTATATTCCACATATGAGTGCAATCTTTCTATGTCTGTCTCTTTCTTTCTGACTCATTTCACTCAACATGATACTTTCCATGTTGATCCACTTATATGCAAATTTCATGACTTCATGTTTCCTGACAGCTACATAGTATTCCATTGTGTAAATATACCAGAGTTTCTTTAGCCAATCATCTGTTTTCGGGCACTCTGGTTTTTTCCATATTGTGGCTATTGTGAACAGAGCGGCAATGAACATGGAAATGCAGATGTCATCTCTACTATACCTTTTTGCCTCTCCGGGATATATTCCCAGGAGTGGTATTGCTGGGTCAAATGGCTCTCATTGTTGTTTTAATTTGCATCTCCCTGATGACTAGTAACGTGAAGCATTTTTTTTCATGTGCCTTTTGTCCATTTGTATTTCTTTTTTGAGAAAACTTCTGTTCATTTCTTCTCCCCATTTTTGAATGGGGTTGGAGGTTTTTTTCTTAAAAATTCTACTAGTGTCTTGTATATCCTGGATATTAAGCCCTTATCAGATGGGTATTGGGTAAATAGTCTTTCCCATTCTTCGCACTCTTTTTATATATTGGTCATTGTTTCTACTGAAGTGCAGAAGCTTCTTAGTTTGATGTAGTCCCATTTGTTTATGTTTGTTTCCATTTGCATGGAAATGGAAACTGCTGTTTTATCCTTAACGGTGCTTTTAGCTTCAAAGTCATGGAGAGTTCTGCCTACATTTTCCTCTATGTTGCTTGTAGAGTCATGTGTGATATTGAGGTCTTTAATCCACTTCGACCTGACTTTTGTGCCTGGCATTAGACAGAGGTCAGAATTCTTTTATTTTTTTTACAGGTAGTTATCCAGTTTTCCCAGCATGACTTGTTGAAGACGCTTTCCTTGTTCTACTTCACATTTCTTGCTCCTTTGTCAAAGATTAAGTGGCCATATATTTGGGGGTCTGTGACAGGATACTCAACTCTGTTCCATTGGTCTGCAGGTTTGTTTCTAGCCCAATATCATGCTGTTTTAATTGCTACTGCTTTGTAGTAGAGTTTGAAGCTGGGGAAGATGATGCCAACCATCTTCTTTTTCCCAAGTATTGCTTTAACTGTTCTTGGAGGTTTATTGTTCCATATGAATTTCAGGAGTGTTTTGTCTATTTCTTTGAAAAATGTCATGGGTATCCTGATAGGGACCACCTTAAATTTGTATAGTGCTTTGGGTAGTATTGCATTTTGATAATGTTAATTCTCCCTATCCATGAGCAGGGGATGTGTCTCCATTTTCTAGTGTCCTCTGTTATTTCTTGAAGTAGTGTTCTGTAATTTTCCTTGTATAGGTCCTTCACCGGTTCAGTTAAGCTGATTCCAAGATACTTGATTTTCTGAGGTACTACAGTAAACCAGATTGTTACAGGTATATCTTAAAATTTTGGAAAATCAATAATTTGGGGGGCATAAGTAAAGGTCAGACTTAATTTGGATTTGGGTTAGAATAGGGACTAGGTTTTAAGATTATGTAGAGTTTAGGTGTAGAAAGATTGAAAAAGTAACTGAAGTACTGGGCATTAGTTAGCTTTATAATGGGAGGTTATGTCTGTCTATGCTTGGGATAGGGTTGGCATGTGATATGAATAGAATTAGACTATTATTTAAGGCCATAGGTTACCCTTTCTTTGGATAGGATTAGCATAATTACAAGGTTAGAATTTTCATTAGAGCTAGATTAGGGTTTGGTTTCGAGGGTTTAGGTATTAACTTATTTTGTGCCTATATCTGCCTTGACGTGGCCAATCTGGGTTCAATTCCTCTGTCTCTCTCGGAGAGCCTGGCAATCTACTGAGAGTATCCCGCCCACATGGCAGAGCCTGGCAAGCTATTTGTAGCATATTTTATATGCCAAAAACAGTAACAACAAGTTTCACAATGGAGACGTTATTGGTGCCCGCTCAAGCAAATCAATGTGACTGCAGTGCTACAGTGCAGTGCAGTGCCCATATCTAAAAAATGGAAGCTAAGTATTGAGAGTTTCTAAGTTTAATTGGTAATTTTTGTCATTAGTAAGGGTCAGGTTTTGTGTGGGTTAAGATTAGGATTAGTTCTAAAATTACTTCCAAGGCTAAGACTAGGTATTGTGGAGTGTTTAGAGGTTAAGTATCTGGGGCTGGAGCAATAGTATAGTGGGTAGGTCATTTTCCTTGCACTCGGCCAACCCGGCTTCGATTCCCAGCCTCCCATATGATCCTCTGAGGACCACCAAGTGTGATTCCTGAGTGCAAAGCCAGGAATAATCCCTGTACATTGCCAGGTGTGACCCAAAAAGAAAGAAAAAAATAAAAAATAGAGTTTAAGTATCATTGTGTCCAAAGTTAAAAAGGCAAAGTTTTGGGCTATTAAAATTTGGGCTAATTGGTAGGTTTATGGCTCTGCTTGTGTCAGGTTTAACATTTGATAAAATTAGCAGTAAAATTAGGGCTAATGTGAGGGTTATGTGTTACCAGACTTTATGTGTTAGCTTTTTCTGAGTCCATACTTGTAAATGCAATTAAGTACAGAAAAAATCTTTAAGTTTTGAAAAATTTGTAATTTTTGGCCTCAGGATAACTATGGGTTAGATTTATTATTAAAATTACGGTTAACATTAGTGATTTTGTTGGTTTTATGTTGTACATATTTTGTTTAAAGTTAAAAAAGCAAGCAAAGTTTTGGGTGAATGCTAAATTTGGTATAGTTGAGAGGTTTATGCCTAGACTTGGGAAGGATCAGTATAAAAATAGAAATATCACTAAGATAGATCAACTGCTCTCATTAGTTTATGTCATTGGGTTAGGTATTAGCCTTCTCTGTATTTATAATTAAAAATAAAAATTAAGTATAGGGAGCTCTTTAGTTTTGGAAACTGTAATTATTGGCATTAGTGAAGTTCAGGTTTATATGCATTAGTGTAGAATTAGGGTTACAGCTCAATTTAATTTTATGGATTATGTAGGGATTAGGTGTTAGATATTGCTGTGCTCAAAGTTAATAAGGTGAATGAAATATTTGGTGATTGATAAATTTAGGCAAATATATAGATTTTGACAAACTAACATTAACACAATCCCTAACACTTTTCCTAATGATAATCCTAACCTTCTACTATACCTGATACAAATTTAGAATTTAACATAACAAATAGCCAAAATTGCTGAAAGCTTAACTTGCTATTTTAAACTTGAATATAGTATAATTAAGCACCTAACCCACACATACCTGTTCCCTGCCCTATTCTTCCCACATTTCTCTCCCATTTACCATCTCTTTTTATATTACCTCTTAGAATTGTTTTAAATCCATCACTACAAATTCTGCTTGGTTTCTGGGCTTATCTCACACACGGCCAGTTAAGTTGATATATTAGATCATTGGATTCTTCTCTCTTAGCCATTATTACAACACTACTCTTTAGAGACTTTATTTCCATTTTCTTTTAAAATCTTCTCTTCTGTTGCTTGTCACAAAAAGTTTGGTAATACTTAGACATTTTTTAAGTCAATAGTATCATTTTATTTCTACAGAGGATTACTGGATGATTTTACTTACTTGCATAGCAACTATCATATTCCATACTCTTACTCCCTGTTCTTTGATATTCTGGAACCTAACTGACCTAAACAGAGGTCTATATTTCTTTAAAATGTTGTGCAAAATCTTATTTAGGTTTTCAAGAGAAAAAGTCAGGAATTTTAACTAAGCTGGAGAAATTTTACAAAGTTCAGCTGCACATTATTTCCTGATATCAAAAATCACATTTCCAGCTTTTAAATCACATTTAAATGTGATCTCTGTATTTAAATGGCTGCCAGTACATTTAATTGCATATTTTCAAATGGTGTCCACTCCCCTTAATCAATTTTTTTGGTCTCTCTTTATTACAAATACCCTTATGAATTAATAGACTCTCTACATTCCTGTGATGTTTTAAATTTTATTCTTTCTCAATGCCATTAGCAAACTCTTTAGGAAGTCTTTCATATTGTCCTTCCCTCAGATTTCCTTATCCTCAACATATGTCTTCCCACAATTTATTGTCAGTTTTGTGAAATTTCTTATATTCTCTTAAAATTTATGTATATATTGTATAGTGGTATTATACATATAATATATTATAATTTATATAATAATGTAATACAGCATATGAATAGTTGTGTATATATAAATCCCAAATGTTCATGTAACATAATGAAATCTCAATTTCCTAGCTCTTGACAGATTTTCTGATATTATCTTAATAACTTCACAACACAATCACTAAAAAATTTTTAAAAACTAACACAACTTTCAATTTTTCTGATATCATTTAATTTTGCTTTCTTTTATGTTAAGCCTTTTTGTGAAGCCTTCTTGTCAATGGTTACTTTTTAGTTAATGTTTGTAAACTAATATTTTTTGGGGGGTTATAGGAAGAATGATGTATATTCTTCATTATATTAGTTTTTCCTTTTTATATATTTTTCACTATATATAGATATATACATTGACATTTTTATGCACTTCTATCTTTATTGCAACATTATTCACAATAGCCAGAATGGATACAACCTGAGTCCCTGTGAACAGACAACTGGATATAGAAACTATGGTATATCTACACAATGGAATACTGCACAGATAAATGGATGGGCATAAAGAACATCATGCTGAGTTAAATGAGTCAAGAGGAAAGAGACAGACATTGAAGGATTGCACTCATCTGTGGGATATAAAATAAAAGTGTAATATGAGACCATTACCCATGATAGTAGAAACGAGGGCCAGGGGGCCTGTTCAATCGATGTAAGCTTGCACTATCAAAGGGCAGAAGGAGGGCAGATAGGATAAAGAAGGAACCACCATGACAATGATAGCTGGAAATGGTCACTCTGAACAAAAACTGAGCGTTGAGAGTAGGCAAAGGAATATAGACGATAACATCTCAGTACCTTTATTGCAAGCTGTAATGCTAAGAAGAAAAGAGAAAAAGAAGGGGAGTCACAGAGAGAAACAGAGAGAGGGAGAGAGAGAGACAGAGGAAAAGGCTGGGGCAAGGGTTGTTGGGCGCATTTGGGGAGGGAGGCAAGAGGGAAACTGGGACATTGGTGGTGGGAATTGTACACTGGTGTAGAGATGAGTATTGGAAAATTCTATGACTGAAATCTAATCATGAACAGCTTTGTAACTGAATATCTCTTGGTGATGCAATAAAATTAATGAATACATAAATCAAAATAAATTTGATAATTTGTTCAATTATCAACAATTCCTTCAGTTAGTTCCTATTGTAACAAGCATTTAAGACAAAAATTTTACCTAGTTTAAAGATATATGTTTTGATATTTATACAAATTATAAATTAAATACCATGCAATTCAATACTCATGGTCTTACTATTATTATTATCAGTTTTAGTACATATTTTCTTTGCGTATTATTTTATAAATTATTGACAAATAATGCTATATTCACCAATCATATTATGTAGTTTCAAACTATTAAAATACTTTTTGAAACTACAATGATGTACAATATGTTAGGAATTTTAAATTGCTTAATGTGATTCTTGTTTGAAAATAGTGTATTTTGCAGTTTTATTCAATATATTTCAATAAGGTGTGATATTTTAGTGTTCTGTCTCAATCTTCCAAAATTTTTTCTTAATTAGTATTTACTTTCTGGTGTATGTTACTGAGAAAAAAGTGTTAAAAATTCTCACATTGTGGTGAATTTGTTAATTTTTCTTGAAGATTTTTAAATACCATGTTATATATTCTTGACTTATTAGTTGACACACCACTTTAAAACTGTTGTCATTATAATGAGATGTAAACCTACTATTTTTGTCTATTTTTCTTAGTCTCTTTTTCTTTAGTTTTAGTCTAGTTATTTATTAAATTATGATTTTTTTCTCTCTTTTCTGTTTCAGTTCACATTTTTTCATCCATACACTTTATAAATGCACTCATATATAGAATAGACTCGCCTTCTTAGTTTTAAAGTTAGAAAATTTTACAACAGATGCTTAAATATCTTAATATTGTTAAATTACACTATATACTCTTGTTTCTTCAGAGGGGCTGGAGCAATGGCTCAGTGGGTAGGGCGTTTGCCTTGCATGCAAGCCAACCTGGGTTCGATTCTTCTGCCCCTCTTGGAGAGCCCGACAAGCTACCGAGAGTATCTTGCCCACACAACAGAGCCTGGCAAGCTACCTGTGGTGTGTCCGATGTGCCAAAGACAGTAACAAAAGCCTCACATGGATATGTTACTGGTGCCTGCTCAAGCAAATCGACGAGCAATGGGATGACAGTGACAGTGACAGTGACAGATTCTTCAGGGGCTTGAGAGATAGCATGATAGGTAAGACACTTGTCCTGCATGAGGCCAACCTGGGTTTGATCCCTGGCACCGCAAAAATTCCCCCAGTCCTTGCCAGAAGTGATCCCTGAAAGTGGAGCCAGACTTAACTCTTGCCCACTACCTGTCAATTATTTATTCCCATTCAACTTTATGATAGTAAATTTTTTGTGATTTCATTCTATCATTTCTTGACTTCTGTCATAAACCTCATACTTATTATTTATGTGTTCTTTCTCACATTTTCCTTCATTTTGCTTTATAGTTTCACTATATGACTGATGTTGCATATATACATGCATATATATATATAATTGCTTACTGATGCAATAGATCAATTATAGACAAAACCTGCTAATAATATGTTCTTACTTTGTTACAACTTCATTTTGTTTCTTTTTGAAATTTATTTAGCCAGCAATAGACATTTTAATTCTAGTGTCTTTTATCCTAAACCTCAGCTTTATAGTATCCCTCTTTTGATTATATTATAAAAAATGTTTTTTCTCTAACTTCTGCTAAGTACTTACTAATTATTTATTATGTATATGCATCTGTGAATAGTCCTTGTAAATCACCTATTGAATTGAATATCATGCAGACCTCACACAGCAGAGCCTGGCAAGCTACCCATGGCATATTCGATATGCCAAAAACAGTAACAACAAGTCTCACAATGGAGACTTTTCTAGTGCCCGCTCTAGAAAATCGATGAACAAGGGAATGATAGTGCTACAGTGCTACAGTAAACCTATACCTAAGTATGCATTCCTTTCAAAATCTGTATTTGCCTCTTTAGTATACTTTCATGATAATATAAATATTTATACTTTGGGTGTGTTTTAAATTTAGTGTTATTATTTTTATAATGATATTTACCATATGTACCTTATAAAACCAATGAGGATTCTGAGTCACTAGATTATATCACTGTAATCCTGTTGTTCATTGATTTACTCGAGCAGGTGCCAGTAACATCTTCATTTGTCCTGGCACTGAGATCTTAGCAGCTTCTGCTTACTTATCTTTCCCAGTGATTGGAGGCTCTTTCAGGAATAGAGAAATGAGATCTGTCATTGTTCCTGATTCCAGCATATCAAATACGCCATGGGGAGCTTGCCAGGCTCTGTTGGGAGGATATACTCTCAGTAGCTTGGCAGGCTCTCTGAGAGGCATATATAAATATATATATATATATATATATATATATATATATCTTTGGATAGGAAAGGAAGCTACTACTCACTGTCACTGTCATCCCGTTGCTCATCGATTTATTCAAGCGGGCACTAGTAATGTCTCTCATTGAGACACTTATTGTTACTGTTTTTTGGCATATCCAATACACACGGGTAGCTTGTCAGGCTCTGCTGCATGGGCTTGATACTCTCTGTAGCTTGCGGGGCTCTCCGAGAGGGGCGGAGAAATCGAACTTCGGTCGGCCGCGTGAAAGGCGAACATCCAACTGCTGTGCTATCTCTCTCTCTCTCTCGCTCTCTCTCTCTCTCTCTCTCTCTCTATATATATATATATATATATATATATATGCCTAGATTATAAGTTTTGTTAATTATCATGACTGGAAGTCTATTTATTTTAGTTTGGTATCATTATTATTATTATTAAATTTTTTGATGTTAAATAACCACTATGTCCTGTATGTCGGCATTACTTTTTATTATGTGCTCAGAAATCACTCTTGGTGAAATTTGGGGCAGCTTATGTGTTGCTGTGATTGAATCTGGTTCTCCACAGACAAAACAGGTGCTTTAATCTCTGTACAATATCTCCAGTCTAGATGTTAGTTTTTCAGACTCGGAAATAAAGTTCCCAGAAGAGAGCAACATAGGACAACCTGACCCCACACCAGGCTGTCTTCAGTGGGGCAACTTGGAGAGGGGGGTGCCTTTTGTGTTTCCTTTCGCATCCAAGCAGAATCCAGCAGCTGAAAACCTCCAGAACCCAACCACAGCCATGCTAACAGCCACTCTCCACAGGTTATGATGAGCCTAACCCATGAGGGGACCTACAGAAAAACCTTGGTATGAGGGACTGGTGACTGAAATCTCCAAGCTTGCTCAAAGAGAGAATGGGCTTCCTCCCCCTAGGTCCCATGTTTTCCTGTAACTTGGCAGTCATGAGCACAAACTATCCTTGGCACCATATAATCTCATCAACGGCAAAAATTCAGACTGAGAAATAAAACTTCTGGAAGAGAGCGAGACATAGGCCTCATTCATGAGTCACTCATCCCGTAGCTCATCGATTTGTTTGAGTGGGCACCAGTAACGTCTCTCATTGAGAGAATTATTCTTACTGTTTTTGGCATATCCAATACACACGGGTAGCTTGCAAAGCTCTGCCATGCCGGGTCCATAGTCTCAGTAGCTTGCCAGGCTCTCTGTTAGGGGCGGAGGAATCAAACACGGGTTGGCCGAGTGAAAGGCAAAAGCCCAACTGCTGTGCTATTGCACTCATGAGTGATTCTGCTTTATAATAGTATTCTAAATTTCAGATTTTCTGGAGTGCACTACCACAATCCTACCCTCTGAAACTCTACCCTTTGATGTACCAAGAGCAGCACAATTTTGTTTAAGTTTAATAAACATGTTTATTATATCTTATAAAAGGGCTTAATGATTCCAGGATGAAATAAAAAAACCATCACACATTTTTCTCTTTTTTTAAATTTTTATTAAATTTTTAAAACTTTTTAATAAATCACCCTGTGGAAAGTTACACAGTTCTCCAGTTTATGTCTCAGTTATACAATATTTAAACACTCATCCCTTCATCAGTGCCCATATTCCATGACCAAAAACCCTAGTATACCCCCCGCCCAAACCCCCTACCCTCTACTGTATAACTAATGAATTTCACTTCATTTTCTTTTTACCTTGATTATGTTCCATATTTCAACACAAAACTCACTATAGTTGTTGAAGTTTCCACCCAAGAGAGACAGACCTACTACCAAGGAAGCATTTGATAATTAGTTTTCCATTGCTGAGAATGAAGAGCTATGTAGCCCCACTGCTACAAGTACATAACTCTTTCTTTTCTTTTTCCTTTTCCCCCCTTTTATCCCCCCCATCCCCCTTCCCACACCTCATAGTATCGTGTACGCCATGCCGCATTGCCGGCGTGGGGCTTTTGCTTAGTTCACAGTCCAGAGAGGTGACTGTTACATTAATAACCTTCAATATTTCAACAAAAACTTACTGTTATTATTTGGAGTTTCCCCCCTCCAAGTCAGACCTGTTCAAAAGGAACCATTTCACATTGCTGACAATTATAGATGTTAAGTCCGCGCGGTTTTGGATTTCTGTATAAAGTTCAGGGAAAATTCTGCCAGAAATTGCATAGCCCAGCTCACAGTCCCAGTGCATTTCTGTAGGAAGTCTCTGGAATTAAAGTCTTTACGCGCAGAGGGTCCGCTTCACTCTCAGCAGCTCCGAATTTATCTGGGCCGAGGGCGTGCTGGTTACACCCCCTTCCCATGAGTCCCTGGGAGCCTCAAGTGTAAAAATCGAATACCTCTTGGTTTGGAGTCTTAGAAGATGGTGCCTGCATTGTGGGTGCCGCCGCCGCCATTTTCCGTGCAGGAAGAGCCGTTTTCCATGCAGGAAAACAGGGTGGGGAGGAAAAAAATCCACCCCCGGGCAGCACAGTGTTGTAGCCCAGTTTGCAGTCCCAGTGCATTGCTATTAGATGCTGCGCTGGATGCCCGAATGTATTAGGTCTCTGGAATCAAATTCTTTAGGCGCAGAGGGTCCCCACACACTTTTCTTTTATAGTGGTGGGAAGTTGCACTGGTGGTGGGATTGATGTTTGAATATTAAATGTAATGAATTATCTTAAACAACTTTATAAAAATTAAATTAAATTAAAAAATAAACACCATGCACAAAAATCCAATCAAAATGGATTAGAGACCTATATCTCAGATCTGAATCTATAATGTACATAGAGGAGAATATAGGCAGAAGTTTCTATGACACTGAGGTGAGAGGCATCTTTAAGGATGAAACACCATTGACCATGCAAGTAAATGCAGAGATAAATTACATTAAAACTCAGAAGTTTCTGTATCTCAAAGGAAATGGTGACTAGAATACAAGATAGCTCATAAACTAAGAAAAATTATTATCTACCAATCATCTGACAAAGGGTTAATATCCACGATATATAAAGCACTGGTAAAGCTCAACAAGAAAAAAAATAAAAACATTCAAATCTATCAAAAACTGGGAAGGAGTGATGAATAGGAATTTCTTCAAAGAAGAAATACAAATTGCAAGAAGCATAAGAAAAAATGTTCCATATCACAAATTATCAGGGAAATGCAAATCAAAACAATGAGGTATCATCTCACACCACAGAGAATGGCACTCACTCAGAAGAATAATAACATCCAGTGTTGGCGAAGATGTGGAGAATAAAGGGAGGCTCCTTCACTGCTGGTGGGAGTGTTGAATGGTCCAGCCTTTTTGGAAGGACATTTCTCAAAACATTAAGAATTGAGCTTCCTGAGTCTGGAGTGATAGCACCGTGGGTAGGGCATTTTCTTTGCACGCAGCTGACCCGGGTTTGAGTCTCATCATTCAATATAGTTCTCTGAGTACTGCCAGGAGTGACTCCTGAGTGCAAACCCAGGAGTAATCCCTTAGCATTGCTGGGTGTGACTCAAAAAGAAAAAAAAAAGATTGAGCTTCCATGTGACTCAGCAATTAAATAAAAAAAGGGCAGGAGGAAGACCCATGGTTGGAAGCCTATCTCAAGTTTTGGGAAGAGAAAGAAGGGACCAATCTGACAATGACAGTTGGAAATGATCACTCAGAATAGAAACAGTGTGCTGAAAGTATGTATCCATTGAAAATAAATTCATACCATCTTTGTAAATGATATGCATGTGATTTTCTTCATTTTTGCAAAAACTTTAAATTCTAATTTACTGCTAAGTTTTAATTTTATAATTTAGTATTATAAACTACAGTTATCAAGTTATAAATCAGATTCTCAGAATTTATTCATCTAAGAAACTGCACTTAAACTTTATGTTTATGCTCATCAGTAGCTAATCTAAACTTTGGAAACACTGATAAACCTAGTAAGTATTCTTTTTGTCTAAAGAGAGTTTTTTTGAACTTTTTTGCTTAGGTCAAGGAGTTCTCATCCTGGAATATTTTCAATTTAACTTTTATGCTTTGTATATTCTAGAACCTATGGGTAATTTGTGTTTTCAAAGTTATATCTGTTTTTCATGGAAGGCATTTTCATCTTCCAAGAGCCATGGCTGAGGTCACGGAGGTTGTCATAGTTTATTTTTTTGCTTCAGGCTTTATGTGATGTTATCAGTATCAGTTCCACATTTTGCAAGAGGATCAAATCCTGTCTTTCATCTCTATCACCAGTATAAATACTTAAGCCATTAGCTCCTACCTATGAAGTAATTCTTAGTAAGAACTAAAATTCTAATTAATTTTTTTCTATGGTTATATTTATTTTAGGTAGCCAAACACTGAAGTTTTATTAATTTAAAAAGAGGGTGATGGTGTTACTAATGTAAACTGCCAAGAAATTTTAAAATATGTTTATAACTATAATAACTACCACCTATAATCGATTATATGTGCTTAATGACATTATTTTTGTATATATGCATTTGCATGTTTATGGTATTCAAGGACATGTTGAATGGAAGTTTCTGAATTTCTGTAATAATGGTATGCACTACAGTGCATGTAAGGAGTGAAATTTCTGTCAAAATCTGGGGCAGTCCATGTCTTTAAGATAATTATCTGGTCATCTGGCTCTATTATTAATATCAGTGTACCACATATATCTATATATTTTTGTGTGTTGAGGATAATTGCTTTAAGTATATTCTTAATGAATTTATAAAAAACAGTTTTATTTTATTAATATGAATTTTCGTCATATCCTTCATAAAATCCTATAAATACTGTCTTCAGCTTATGTGGCCACTATCTCCAATTATTTAGGTGTTTCAGTTTCTAGTGTGTTCTAGATTCTAAATAACTAATTGAATCTTGTAGTATTCTGTAATCTTACAATAATAATAGGCCATATTTTTCTCGATTCCAGATAACATTCTAATGTATAAAATTCTAGAACAAAGATAAATGACAGTAACTGTGCCTAATGTCTATCTACACTACGAGTTCTGTTAATGCTATTGATAAAATAATGAGTTTTCTATATATTATTTAAAAGTATTTTTTTAATGAAAAGAAATGCTCAATTTTGCATTCCTAATTAGAATTTATTTGTATAATTATATTTAATAAATTTTGGTAGTGCATACCAAATACCTGAATAATAGATTGAGAATAGCATATAATTCACAGGATTATATAATTTTTATAGTTTGACTAAATTACTGTAAATAAAAACAAATGTTTATTGGACAAAAATAAAATTGAAAATAATATAAAATTCTATCTCATACTAAGCACAAAGTATAACATCCAACATTGAAAGGCAGTATGTTATATGAAAAATTCATTGGACTTGATGTCAAGTAATATTTTGATATACTTCATTTAGTACCTCTGCACTGTAGCAGTGTCGTCCCATTGTTCATTGATTTGCTCAAGCGGGCACCAGTAATGTCTCCATTGTGAGACTTGTTATTGTTTTTGGCATATCAAATATGCCATGGATAGTTTGCCAGGCTCTACCCTGCAGGCGGGATACTGTCGGTAGCTTGCTGGGCTCTCGGAGAGGGATATACCTGACATTGTTAATTTTAGTTTTTATATAGAAATTAAAAGCTATAATTTAGAGAAATAAATTCTTGTGAGTTTATAGAATTTGTTTAGTATTTTCAAGGTTGGTTAGGGGAGTTGTACCACATCCAGAGATCTCAGGGTTTTTACCTAGCTGGACACGAAGATTGCTCCAAATCCTGCTCTGAACTGTAGTATCTAGGAATAAAAATCAAGCTCCCACATGCAGAGACTCTACTCCAATCCTTTAAACGATCTCACTGACCATACATTCTGTTTCTTAAAAGCAAAGTTAGGGATAACATGGACCATAGACTCTTGCTTTTTAATCCAAAAGGGCAAGTAAGTACATAAAAGCAAATATTCCAGTGACACTAAACTAACTGTATAGTCAGCCTAAATCTCTGACATTCTTCTAAGAAACTCAAATAAGTATGAAATGTAAAATATATTGCTAGATATCATGAAGTTATACTTGACCTTATAGTCAAGAAACAAGAATTTTATTATGTAAGTTAACTAAAATTCCCCAAACCCTACTAGCCTATTAAAAAAATAGAAAATCCAATTTCTATTGAATTACCTATGAAATTGTGCCAGAGATCAATAATAGACGAGAACAACTGTCCATAACTCAAATCACAAAAACAAAGACAGTCTTTTCTTCTTTAACCCATTTCAAAATATAACCCATACATTGCAGAGGAGACACGTTCTCTTCTGGAATCCCTGTTCCTAAAAGTATGCTTCCCTGTTCAAACTAACAAACAAACAAAAATCTTGTCACCATTAAGACAACATAATTGCTTTGAAGACATGAGTCTCCTATCATTCAATCTGCTGCCTGTGGCAAAGAAAGTACTTTCTCAACTCATTTCCATGTCGCTTGTTTGATTGACTCAAAAGCAAGACGATTTGAACAAACTTTCATGACTATATCTATAAAAATTATGTTAACTACCTCCAACTTACCATAACAACTACCATAAATTGAAAGACATAAAGAACATGAATTAATTTTCTATTTTACAACTGAAAATGCACACTGTATATGTGTATATAATGAGTTAAATAAGCATCTACTAAACTGTATTTGATTTAAACTGATAGGTTATTTTCTTTTTTTTAAATTTTATTGAATCACAGTGACAAAAGTTACAAAGCTTTCAGGTTTATGTCTCAATCATATAATGATCAACCCCCTATCCCTTCACCAGTGCACCTGTTCCCCCACCAAGAACCCAAATATACCCCCCTCCCACCCCCCTACCCCCCTGCACCTGAGTGGCCAATGATCTTCACATTATTCTCTCTATACTTTGGATACATTTAGTATTTCAACAGAGAACTGACTATTATTATTTGGAATTTTTGACCAACAATCAAACCTGCTGAGAAGGAATCATTTGATAGTTTGTTTTCCATTGCTGAGAATGAAGTTTATAGGAGCTCGCGTGGCCGCTGTTGAGGCCGCACAGTTTTGGATTTCTGTTGTTTTACCTCAGTTTATAGTCTAGATGCATTTCTATAAGTCTCTGGGTGCCAAAATGGGTTAGAAAACCTCCCGGATCATAGTCTTTAAGGAGCAGAGTGGCCATGCCGTGCGTGGCTGCTCCAAATCTCATCTGGGCAGAGGGTGTGCCGGTAACACCCCCACCCCATGATCTCTTGAGCGCCACGTCACTACAAGCTAATACCTCTGGGTTGTGAGTTCTAGAAAATGGCGGATACCACGTGGGCCCTGCTGCTGCCGCCGCTGCCATCTTCCCTGTAGAAGGAAAGCGTTGGGAGAGAAAATCCTTCCCCCTCCCCAGGCAGGATGGGGTCATAGCTCAGCTCACAGTCTAGATGCATTTCTATAGGTCTCTGGGTGCCAAAATGGGTTAGTAGAACCTCCTGGATCATAGTGTTTAAGAAGCAGAAGGGCCGTGTTGTGCGCATCTACTCCAGATCTCATCTGGGCCATAAAGTGATAGGTTATTTTCATATAAACTAATGATATGGTTATTAAAACTATAGAGACCATATGGGATAATTGACTGGAAATAATAATAAAATATTATACCAAAGAAAAAACAATAATTTTGATGGATATAGTTTGATAAGTAGAATTAATTACAATTGGAATAAATTGGCATAATGATATTTTTATTGTAAGATGGAAAGGAAATTCAAGTAATTGTCATATATATCAGATAATAGTTCCATCTGGAAGTTTTATTCTCATCTGATTTATATTTTCCTCAGAGAACATTAAATTATTTAAAATTGAAATAAAATAAGAGTTTCTAATATCAAATGTTAAATATACTATATAATACAATGAAGACATTACTGGTGCCCGCACAAGCAAATTGATGAACAACAGGAGTACAGTGCCACAATGCTACATATAATACACACAGAAAATGTTAAAGCAGAAGTAACAATATGTTGTTTTGGAAAAATTCAGTAAAAATTGAAATTCCTTGCATTATCCTCGCAAGCTCTGAGCCTCATATGTCAAATAAAAATCTTTTAAGATTGTTTTTTCAACTTTTATAATGATATTTATCCTGTAAGTTGTGATTTCTGTACAACAAAATTGGCAGTCACAAATGCTTTAAACTCTCTTTAAATTTCTTATCAAGTAGTGAAATCATTTGCAGTGACTGACCCTGTAGTCTACACAATTGTAAGAAAATGTCTAACTAGAGAGAAAAAAACCTTGATTATATTCCTACCCCCTGTAATTTATCTTTCACTGTTTATTATTATGCAAGACATATTTGGCAGAGAAGAAGGTATAAGAGAGTGAAATCTCTTCAGTGGTTTTACTTTCAGAGGCTTGCTAAATGTTAGTTGACACCAACTGTTAAAATTAGGTTTATGGATTACCCAGAGAAAATCCTTTCTCAGATCTGTTTTTATCTAGGAAACTACATTTATCTATCTCCTTCAAATGGGGTCACTTTCATTCATCCTCTTATCATCAAAAATATTTAATTTCGAAATCCCATAACTTTAGCTAAAACTTCTGCATTTTGTATAGCATTTTAACTGTTTCTTTGTTTTTTAAATGTTGTGTTGATACATTATTAACATGATAAAGATAATCATATTGAATACATAAAATTTTGCGATTTTGAGAATTGATTTAGAGAAAACACTCTAATATTCTCATGTTTCTTCTTTGCCAGTTAGTAAAGTTCAGTTTCAAACACCTCCATCTAATGTAATTAGAATACACCTGAAGTGCTGAATTTCTGTTCCTCATTAGAAAATAGCTTAATATTTTCTATTTAAACTAAGTTGATTGGGGAGGTAGTGGAAAACTCCTGGCTCTCTTCTCATGGTTCACTCTTGGTTGTGTTTAGGGGTAATTTTTGTTAATGAAGAACAGATTTTGGTTGTCTACATGCAAGGCAGTCATCTCAACCTCTGAACTAATTCTGTAGCCTTGCCATCAAGTCATGCTATAAAATAATTTTAATGAGTGGTATGCATCAAAATAATGATAAACCAGCAGTATCTATGGGCTGGTAAAGAATAGGTTCAACACTGGTAGCAATGTTATTTCATTTAGCATCTATGAAACACAGTCTGGAGATGTATGATAAAACTAAGAATAAAACTTTCATATGACACAACAGTTGCATTTTTTGGCATCTACAATTTAAATAAAAGAAAACACTATTATGAAAATACATAAACACACTTCTCTTCATTTTAGACCTCAGTACAATAGCCAGGCTATAAAAATAACCCAAATGTTCAATGATAGACAAATAGATAAAGAAGTTGTGGCATAGATAAATAATGGAACACTGTGCATCTATAAGAATAGGTGAAATCAAGTAGTTTACTGCAGTTTGTATGGTACTGGAGGACATTGTGCTGATGCAAATTAGTCAAAGGAGGCAGGGGGAAGAAACAAGGGATCTCACTCTTCTGTGATGTATAGAAAAATAATAATAAACTATTTGTATTGGAATACAAACTGAAAACTCCAGATTTGGGAGTAGATAAGTAGACAGAATGTAGTACAGAGGATGAAGGTAAGGATCATCTTGAATGCTTTGTTGGTGCTGAGGTGAGTAACTATGTACAAGAAAATCATTTTTACCAACACCATTGAAAATACATTACCTTTTTATTCTATTATATACATATATGTGCATATATGTATTTATACATATAGTATGTGTGAGATATATTTGTATATATACATATAGCATGTGTGAGAGTGAGAGAGAAAGAGAGAGAGAATTGTGGGTTTTATTAACTTAGATTTGGTGTTCCTGAAAGGTTTCTTGGATGGAAATTACATTTGCACGGAGAAACAGATTACTAGAAGGAGTCATCTATGAACAAATCTAGTCTTACAGGCTTGGTTGATTTTAAATGTGTACATTAGCAAAGTGAAAAAACAATTTGTGACTACTGGAGGAAAAGAAAATCTGATAGAAATTTATTAATAAGCAATTGAGGTAAATCAAGAGGCATAGTCAATAGCCTGAATTTTATTCTAAAAGCAAGCATAGCCAAATAGTTTTCATCTTGGAACTACTATAGATTTTATTGTTGCAGAAATAAATTGTATTTAGGGAACTCTTTAAATAATTACACTAACTCAGAAAATTAGCTAACTTAATTTGGCTTTAATAGAAGTAGTAGAAGTCTTCTTAGGAGTTCATGATTTGGGGATACGGACAGCACTAATTAGTGATTTTGATTTAGGCAGTTTGGAAAAAAGGTAAGAGATGACCTCTTTTCAACTTAAACAAAATAAAATAAAGGTCTTCCATATGAGGAATATCAAATACACTTCCAGTGATATTAAAGTTGAACTACACTTAGACAATTAAATTTTGTACCAAGTAAGCAATTTTACTTGTGTGTTTGAAATACTGAAATTATCAAGTGAGGATTCAGATGATGGAGATGATAACAAACATGTTTCAATATTTCATTTAGTCTCCTTATCAATATATTTGATTAAACGTAAATTTTAAAAACTGGGACTGGAGAGACAATTTCAGCGAGTAGAGCACTTGCCTTATTCACAGCATAACTGTATTCGATCCTTCTCACTCCATATGGTTCCCTGAGCCCTGTCAGGAGTAATTCCTCACTGCAGAGTCAGAAATAAGTCCTGAGCCTTATGGATGTGGCCCCCAAACAAAAAATATTTGAAAATCTTGTAGATATCCACTGCCCCTTGAATTGTTTATTTTCCTAGGAAAATGATATTTAAAGCTGATTTTAAAATTAAAATAAGCACAATTATTTTTAAAATAATATTTTTATTCATGAACTGATTTTTAAAATGATTATGCTGAGCTATCAGAAAATAATTCTTTCTTCTTATCTTAACTTATTAAATTTTGCAGCTCAATATAATGCTGAGGGCAATCCAGCAAATTAAACTTTCTGGTGCTTAGCAGCCCATGTGGTACCAGGGATCTAACCTGGGTCTTGTGTCTGGAAAGCAAGTGCTTTGACCATATGTTATCTCCTTGATCTTACACTCATATATTTTAGTATTTACTTTGATAGTGAAAAGATAAAGCATATCTTAATTTTTTTAAGCTGAAGTATATATAATGCAAATACATTAAAAAGTTAATATAGTTAAAATACACATAAAATAAAATGTATATAATGAAATGGAGAATATATTTAACTCAATCTAAATATGTGAATATTTCCCCAACTGTATTAATTTATTCAGGACTATTTTTTAATTATCACTTTAAATAAAGATAAATCTCTGATAATAAAGCAACATTTATTTATAACTTTTTATTCACATAGTTTACAATGTCAACATAAATCAAAGTCAGAATTCAGAGACTATTCCCTTTAAATTCCATTGGTTGAATTGTGACTGGTAATGGTCTGTAAAAGGAAAGCCAATTTGCCCCTTGATAGAGATTACTGTACCAAATGTAGCAAAGAGTTTTAGAAAATGTGACACGCTTTCTATTCAACAGAGAGAGTCAATTAGTTTCTAAGGATTTGTGTGTGTGCGCGCGCACGCATGTGTGTGTGTGTGAGTGTGTGTGTGTCTATGTGTGTGCTTGCACTCAATGGAAATAGGTCTTGCTTGTGAAATCTCTGTAATCTCCAGCATTAGTTTTCTAGCATTGCTGTTGATACCAACTTAATTTATGACAAAATATATGATTCTATGGTATTTTAGTATTCTAATTTTTGGTAAATAGCATCCATTTCTGAAATTGATAGAGCAAAACCATAAAATTAAGCTTATAAACATTATAGATGAATTTTTGAGAGTTTAAGGCATTATTTCCCTAGCATTTCTAAGTTTCCTAATATTAATTAGCATGTCTTCATAAGATTATAATATCCTAAAAATTAACTGGCAATTCTCTAGTCATATACATAGTTATTATTTAAAGACATATGCTGTTTATTGCTTTTTATTTTATCAGTTTATCACTGGTTTGCAATACTAAAGAATTCAGGTTAATTTAGGTTAATATCTTAATTTGTGTATAAAATCCTCTGCCTGTGCAAACAAAGTTCCTGTGCTGTCCTCCACCAGATAAACTTCTCTAACCATTCTCTTGACTCTTGACTCATACATATACAAGAACAAGAGTTCGATAGCTCAAAAGTGGCCAAAGGAAACAGCTTAAATAAATTCATATGCATATTAGAGAAATGACATTCAGTACTTGCCCAATGATGACATACTAGAAAAACAATGTATGCTGATGTTGAAGATCTAATCAAAGTCTAAGTAAATGTCTTAATAAAAATGTCTTATTAAAAAACTGGTGCAATTGGGAGCTATGAGATTGTTTTTAGAAGCAAATCCTTGTTCTCTTTCATGGCTATAAAAATGAATCTAAAAGACAATAGTACATGTCATTCAGGTGATAAACATTTAGGTGCACTTTGCTAATATCCTTGCCTTACTATTAGTATTTATCTATTATGAAAATAAAATTGTAAACTTTTACTTTATACTTTTTAATAAAGAATATATTAACATTTCCCTATTTGTGCTTTAAAAATTATATTTATTTACTTTTAGTGAAAAATATAGTTTTATTGAAAGAAATTACTTAGGTATGAGGAGAGATAACAGAGAATCATGTTCAAGAAAGAATAGGGCTTCCCCAGAGTGGAAAAGATCCCAATTAGTAATTTCATGGAAACTCATTAACATGAAGCAAATGTGCATTCAAAAGATTTTTAAACCCCCCCATTATTTCAAATGTGCATAACATTTCTGTAAATTGATTGCTCTGTTCCACTACATTTAAGAAAACGACATCCAAGTAACATTTAACTGATCTAAAAAAGTCCTTTTCCCAATAAATTTTGTGTACAGAATACATCCTTTTCTTCCCATTGATACATAAGCTTAGAAGAATACCTAATTAACACAAGCTGTTCATGAAGCTTAAAAAAGAGGAAGTGAGATTTGGGATTCATACCAGGTTAAATTAGAATGACAGTTCACACGTATTGAGGAGTTCTGAAACATTCCACTTTCTTCCTCCTTTCCCCCTTCCACTTATTCACTAGCTCCACCATACAACATCTTCATGTTTCCAGAAAACCCAGTTTTGTTGGAGCAGGAGCAGGATAGACGCATTGGACTTGTGAACAATAAGTCAAAGTAAACCACATCCTGGAATGAACACAAAGGAGAATTAATATCTAGTAATCATCAAAAGGTAGAGTCTCTTGCTCACACGCCTGGCTGTCTTCCCCTGGGCCCCTCGAAGGGGATGGGCTCCAGCTTCCCTCCCCACCCTGAGCAAAGCACCTGGCAGCTGAAGACCACTGGAACCTAGCTACAGCCATACTCGAGACCCCTCTCCACACGTTTGGACAGGCCTAACTCATGAAGGTACCGGCAGAGGAAGCCAAGTGTGTGTAATCCCATCAATGATCAACATCCAGGGACTTAAAAGCAAGCTCTCAGAAGATATCTTGTAGCCTACTTTTCCCTCTGGGAGAAACTGGCAAGCTTCTGAGAGTTTCCTGCCCCCATGGAACAGCCTTGAAAGCTTCCCATGGTGTATTCATATGCTGAATCCAGTAACAAGCTGGATCTCATTCCCCTGACCCTGAAAGAGCCTCCAGTGCGACATCGTTGGGAGGGCTGAATTGAGAGAGACTTCTAAGATCTCAGGGAAATGATGAATGAGAGGTTACTGAGCCCGCTCGAGAAATCGATGATTAATGGGATATCGTGATAGTGAATCATCAAAAAAATGCAAGCAAATCCAAGTCAGAGGTAACTGATTGATCTGAATCAAACTGGAAGGCCAACCACCTTTTAAAATGCCAGAAATTACGTACACACATAAGAAACATGCTGTAGCTTCTTTCTTGTATTCCAAGTTTTATTTGATGTAGTTTTGTTTTTTGCCCTGTTATCCATATTCAAGATCCTCCTCGAGCTGTATTATGGATTCACCACCAGGATCTCACCATTCTACAATGAAGTGATCATTGACTTAAAGAGAGGGGTGCGGCAGGGTGATACCATTTCACTGAAACTCTTCAGTGCCGCCATTGAGAACATCATGCGATGACTGCAATGGGAAGGAATGGGAGTGAAAATAGACGCTTGGCAACTATACCACCTTTGTTTCGCTGATGACATCGCTCTCATAACATAACAACAAACATTAGCCAATCGGCATAAATACTGGCCGACTTCGACTGTGACTTTGGAAAGGTCAGACTGCAGCTGAATCTCAGCAAAATGATGTTCATGAAAAACGAACTAGTCCCTGACATTCCATTTGTTCTTAGTGGAAGGAACATCTCCAAATGCAGCAGCTATGTGTACCTGGATCGAGAACTCAACATGAGGAACAACTTGGAGCCAGAACTGCACAGGAGGAATAGAGCAGTGTAGAATGCCTTCACGAGCCTCAAAGAAGTATTAAAGAGGACGAAAAACCTCTGGCTCCGGGCACATCTTTTCTACTCCACTGTACTTCCTGCAATAACATATGCCTGGGCCCTATGGAAACAGGATAAGAACTCTATTCAGGTCTCCCAAAGGAGAATTGAAAGAGTCATGCTAGGAGTATCACGTTTCACTCAGTGAGAGAAGGAATCCGGAGTTCTGACCTCTGTCAATAGTGAAGAATCAGGGGCGCTGTCTTGTTTGTCAAGGCATGAAAAATCAGATGGGCCAGACACATAATGTGATTCAGAGATGACCGCTGGACTAGAGCTGTTATCGACTGAATTCCATGGGGTGTCAAAAGACCGCATGACAGCCCACCTACAAGATGGTCAGACTTCGTCAAAATCCTGAATGAATGATTTGAGGCTTTTCCTGTTCCTGGAGTGAGCAGATACCAATTGGCTGCACTAGAACACAACAGGGACAAATGGAGATGTTACTGGTGCCCACTTGAGCAAATCGAAGATCAACAGGATGACAAGTGATACAAGTGGTGCATATTCACCCCCTCCCCACCCCAAGTATTTACTTGTAATAAATTTAGTCTATATATCTGCTCATTAGTTTTTTATTGGGGGTTAGGTTAAAAACCCGTGCTTTGATCTTATCTATAACAGTTTCTGATTTTTCTGTTTTATGTGTTTGTATGTGCAGTTTAGCAAGAATTATTTTCTAAAAAATATGTATTCATATATTATATTTATTTCACACATTGTTTTCAGTCAATGTTTGATACAATGAATAAAGTGAAGCAGAGACTGAATAACTTGCCCAATATTACACAGCTAATGAGTTATGCAATTGCATTACAACGTAGGCAGTTTGTTATCATATTCTATACTGTGGAATGCTATATTCCTGATTATCGATATTATGTATGTAATGAAATGTCCCCAGTAGAAGTTCTTTGTTGATATCAAAACTAAAAACAAAATGCACAAATAATAAAAAAACAGCAAGTGCTTCTGGATATAAACAATTGTTCTCTTGCCTTTCTCCCAAAGGCCAAAGAAAATGTCAGGTTGAAAGTTAATCAGTACAAAGAAGAGTGCCTGCTATAGAAGCAGGCTGGGGGCGGGGAAGTGGTGGTGGTGAAATAGTGGTCTTAGGTGGTGCAAAATATACACTGGTTTAGGGAAAGGTGGTGTTGGAACATTATGTGACTGAAACCTGAGCATGAAGAGCTTTGTAACTAACTACGGAATCTCATAGTGACTAAAATGTAAAAATAAAAGATGGTTAAAAAAAAAGAAAGTTACTTAGTAGAAGTGAAAGGTTTGGAGCATTGTATAACTGAAACCCAATCATAAAAAACTTTACATCTATGTATCTCACAGTGGTTCAATTAAAAAAATGAAAAGAAAAAAAGAGAGAGTTATTCAGTAATCTGGCTTAGGTTTGCAAATAATATAGAGATGTGTATTGGGAGACCAGTCCAGAACTGAATTTATTGATCATCCTGGTGCCCACCAATCTTTAATTTATCCTTCTTATCCTTCTTTTTATAATCTTCATTAAAGTGATGCGATTTATAATACTGTTGTTTATGATTTCTATAATACTGCTAATGAGAATTTTATTTATACATCATTCTAACACTATATCTACCACAAGACTTCACATTCGTCCTCACCAAGGTCCTATAGTTTCTCCCATTCAACACCCATCTTTATCAGCTCATTTTCATGGACCAACTTTTCAGTAATTTTATCTTTGGCCATTTGCTGTCTTCTTAGTGTATCTTTAAATTTCACATATAAGAGATATTTTTCTGTATTTGTCACTTTCCTTCTGATTCAATTCACTTTACTCAACATTATATCCTCTAGTTCCAACCAAATATAGTAAAATTGCCTGATTGTGTCTTTTCTTACTCCTGTATAATCTTCCATTATGTATAAGTACCAAAACTTCTTTATTCATTCATCTGTAGTTGGAATGTGGCTTTGTTCAATATCTTGACTATTCTACTAAGTGCTGCAGTGAGCATGCATGTGTATATATATCCTTTTAAACCAATCATTATGTGTTTGAAGTGTACATGCCAAAAGTGATGTTTGTGATTCAGATGGCATTTCTATTCTTTTTTTGAGAAATCTTCGTACTGCTTTTCATAGAGGTTTAGCCATATGAAAAGCTTCTTAAAATTAAACCGCTATACTACATTCTTCACTTTTGCAAAATTCCTAAAATCGTGAAGATTCTTTCCAAACAAACCATAGCTTGATAAATATTTATTGCAATAAAACATGCTAAAATCCAACTCCTTCTCATAGCCATTCTCAAACTTATAAAAAATAAGTAGAACAAGCTATATTTGAGATAAGTTATCAGGAGTATTGTTTATACATGTACACTAAGAAGTTCTCAGCAGCAAATTAGAAAAAAAAAGTTTATTCAGATTGTCACTAGCTCTTATCCTAGTCTTGTACTTGAAGACCTAAGATTTGTCTCATTATTATTTGTCTAATACTTTAACCAGCTTTTCAAGTCTGTTCTCAGAAGCATTGATGGTTTTGACCTTCCAATGACCCTATAGATACATTCTCATCAGGGCACTTTGTTCACTCATTCCCTGGGGCAGGTCCTTTAAAAGCATGCTCTTAGAAATGGAGAGTGAAATCCTCTTCTATTTGTCCCTGTGGAACTGCCATCTCCCTTTCTCTATTGCTCAGTTCTTTTACCTCCTTGACTTCACTTCTCAAGGGAATCATCTGAGAGTGAAAAAAGAAATGTGTCACAATGCCAGTGGAAGTTCAAAGCTTTGATGCCCTTACAAAATACATAAATATATGACTCTGGAGAGCTCTGATCAAAATGTTCCAGAGTTGTAGCTTTACATATTTGATGAATGTTTCAATGTTATATCACCTGCTCAGTGTTCTTAATATTTAAGTCCTATTGTCATGGACCAAGGGAAGATTTTTAATTCTACTTGTAGATATCCACAAGAGTTTATATATCTATATTTATATTTATATCTATATCCATATCTATATATGCACATTGTTATGACATCTTCATTGAAATGAATACATAATACATTGTATATATGCATGAGATATAATATATATTGTGACATATTATATATTAATTGCAGTTAAGATTTCATGACATACTGTACTTCCAAAAAATTCTAATTATGTCAAACCAAATCTCTATAAAATCCTAACATATATGTGTATGTACATATTTATTATAAACACATGTGGGCCAAAGCAATAGCACAGTGGGTAAGGTGTTTGCCTTGCATTCGGCCGACCCAGGTTCAATTCCTCCATCCCTCTTGGAAAGCCTGGCAAGCTACTAAGAGTACCCCACCCACACAGCAGAGCCTGGGAAGCTCCCCATGCTGTATTTGATATGCCAAACACAGTAACAACAAGTCTTACAATGGAGCCACTACTGTGCCCACTGGAGCAAATTGATGAACAATGGGACGACAATACTACAGTGCTACATGTGCATACTGTAACATACATGTATTCTTATGACAAATATCAAAGATATATTCCAATAATCTGTTTTATATATCTTAATATATAATGAGATATCTGTATTTGTTCATAACTATATATGGATATATATGAGTAACCATAGTATCATTCGGTATAGTTATTAAATATATATTATAAAATATAATAATATATGGGGCTGGAGTGATAGCACAGCGGGTAGGGCATTTGCCTTGCACGCAGCCGACCCAGGTTTGAATCCCAGCATCCCATATAGTCCCTTGAGCACCGCCAGGGATAATTCCTGAGTGCATGAGCCAGGAATGACTCCTGTGCATTGCCTGGTGTGACCCAAAAAGCAAAATAATAATAATAATAATAATAATAATAATAGTATATGAATTTTTATTGATTCCAATTTATAAAAATGTTTAATATATAATATATACATAACAATGAGATAACCATGGCAATTCATATAAAATATAAAAACAAATTTATATGCATTTATATTTTATAGAACTATAGTCACATGTAGCACTGTAGTACTGTCATCCCGTTGTTCATCAATCTGTTCTAGCAAGCACCAGTAACATCTCCATTGTGAGACTTCTTTTACTCTTTTTGGCATATTGAATAAGCCACAGGTAGCTTGCCAGGCTCTGCTGTGTGGGCATAATACTGTTGGTATCTTGCCGGGCTCTCCGAGAGGGTTGGAGGAATCGAACCCGGGTTGGCCGCATACAAGAGAAACACTCTACCCGCTGTGCTATCGCTCCAGCCAGTCACATTTATATAGTGTTTAATTGTATATTTCATTTTACATATATATTCATACACACAAATAAATAGTATTCCTGTTGAATTAGTTTTTAGAAATGGAAAATGTTCTTTATGATTTCTATCTTTTGAAAAAATATTATACTATAAATATCTTACTTTTAAGTTTATTGACATGATGTTCATACTGTAAAATCCCTTAAAACAAACAGTTATATTTTGTTCCTCTAAAATATGACAAAGTCTAATATTTACAACTAGAGAAAATGTGGTCTAATTAATAGAAGTATAGTTATTTGTGAATTAAATTTTTTGAAACTTGAAAAAATTAGTTATATTTTATCTTATTTTAATTTTTAGTAATATAAGCAATAGACTGATAGAAGCACTGGAAAGAGTCTTGGACTTATTTTATATTATAAAATAAGTGGTTTTATTTTTGTTTTTTATTTTATTCACAAATTGCTGTTTTCTATTATATTGAATTCATGATTATACTACTTAAATTGCAATTTCGTACTTGTCATGATATTTTGTGAAGTACAAAAAAAAATCTACTTTATCCTTATTGAAATACAATGGATATGAAAGTTTGCAATCTCACTGAGCTATATTACCATATAATATTATGTAAGTTCTAGTTATACAATATCTTTATATAATACACTATATATCATGGTAAAATTGCCGCCATAAACTTTACTAAAACCTCTAATATTCAATATTATTGTGGTTTTTTTTTGCTAAGAACATTTAAAATAAGTGTCCAATTTCTATATCTCTAACTTCTAGATAGCAAATTAGTAATAGCTCTTTGTCAGGTAATACCATTTGGAACTTCTGTATCATAGCATTTGCTATATAGTAAGTACTATATGTTAAATTATAATAAAGCTATGAAATGGGGGGGAAATAAAATATTTGATGGTGAAAGAAAGTAAAATGGAAAGGCTATACTCACTGATTCACAAATTTGGTGCTTATTTACCATTCTTTTTATTTCTTTTTCCTCTGGACATTTTTATTTCTTCATTTTCATTTATAACCAGAGAAGTTGGGTAACTGCAGCATTTGCTTTTAGGAACTACGGGTATATATAGAAAACCAAAGAAAAACTGAGGGAGGAATATGTCTGAGTCTTTCTCATACACAATGAAGAACAAGGATATACAAGAACAAAATGAAACTTAGTGAAAGAAAAAGTCTGAAATGTTTTAAGGCAGAAATTTGATGAGCAAAGATCATGATATGGAGTTGTAGCTTTCCTTGAATATTATGTCCTCAGAATGACAAACATCATTCAGACTTTCTTCCCCCTTCTCAGAAGAGGCCTCTTATATTGTCTCTTTAGTATAGGTAGCCAAGGAATATAAAGCCCCTAAGACCTCAAAAATTTGCTCGCATTACTTAAAACTTGTGTACCATTTTTTTCACAGATAAAGATTTTATTAATCTTCTTATCTTTGATAAAAGTTGAATGTAAAACAGATTATTACACTGGTGGCTCTTATTCATCAGTGCTTCAGCTTTGTCACACCTGTCTCATTCCCAGTAGCATTTCACAGTTACTACCTTTGCCTTGAGGCTATATGCGTTTTCCCAATTCAAATGTGGACTTCTTTAGTGTTTCCACTTTTATTACAAAGACATCATGAGGCTGGCAAACACTTTAACGAAAATGGTCTAATATTTCCAAATATTCTCTGGCATCAATTTATTTGCCATCCCTTTTCAAGTTATTTGACTGAAACTCTTGAGTCTTACAACACTTAGATAGATAGAGTATCTTAAATCTCTATCATTTTACAACTGTGACTGATTTGCTTTTGCTGAAGATAAAGGGTGTTCATAATCTGGTGTTGTATTTCTTTGTGAAGCTGACATGGGGCAGATAAAACACCTACAACCAGAAGTCTTGACTTCAAATAGGCTTCATTCATGATCTGCCATTTTTGTTTTTTTTGTCATAGACGACATCTATGCCATGGAAGTTTATTGGGCATTATTTTCCCTGAACATCCTTCATAATTCATCCAAATTCCTTCAATGCAACTTTTTAATTCTGCAGATGAAGCAAGGCTCACTTCAAACACAGGACCAGATGTAATTCCGATTCCTTAATTTTCATAATTAATGTTTTTCCACAATTTTTATATTAAACACTGCTGGTGCTTTCATATCATACTGATCTTTGAAAATGACATTCTTTTTGAGTCCTTTTGTGCCATCTTCTTAAAGGTACTCATTTTTTAACTACTATGGTGCTGCTCAGAGAGGCAAAAGCAGATTTTAAGTTGATAACAATGAATGTTCTAGAATCAGAGAAGTTTTTTTTTTCTTTTTGGGTCACACCCAGCGATGCTCAGGGGTTACTCCTGGCTGTGCACTCAGGAATTACTCCTCGTGGTGCTTGGGGGACCATATGGGATGCCGGGAATCAAACCCAGGTCAGCCACATGCAAGGCAAATGCCCTACCAGCTGTGCTATCACTCCAGCCCCGAAGTTTGCATTCTTGAGTCGATCTTTGCTCTTTCCCTAATACACTTTGGAGGTATAAGTGTATGTGTTTATCTGAGATCACTTTTGGGGGATTGGGGGCAGGAATAAAACAAATCACTTTACATTTGGAGATAAAATTATATTATCTCACACTTTCATCACTGCCATGTGAAGTTTTACCTTCCTTGACTTATTTGGTTCTATGAATTCATGTCACCTGATATTTATCCCTGGTTTATTTGCTTTAGAATATGCAGCTATGTATATAATCTGCACATGTTATTCAGTGCAATTTTCTTTGCTAAACTGCCTGATGCTATTTTGATTACTAGCTCATCCTGTTAATAATGTGTAAGTGGAGGATTCTCCTGTGCGTTTTGATGATTTAGTAGAAATATATAGTACTATTATTGGTTTACTACATACATAGTATTAGATTTGCATTTTTCCCCTAAAAAAGCAATGAAGGCAATTGTATATAAGGTTGAAGACTGGAAGAATGAATAGGAGATTGTTTTATATGTGAGGGAAAATACAGATTTGGGTGCTGTTTGTTGAAATAGATATGGCATGTATTTATGTTTGATCTCAATTATTACTTTTATTTACATGGATTTGCAGGAACTATACAAATACAATTATCCTGTGAACAGTGTTTGACAAAACAGTGATTTAGGGATAAGATAAAAAACAAATAAAAATTTCATATTCTCCTACATATAGGTCTAGTCACATACAGAACTAATATATTTAAAGTTTATATAGCTTTTCTTGTTATTTTTTTCACATTTTTAATTCGCTAGGTGTAAAATGCCCTCATGTCATTTAATTTCTCCTTTCCTCATCAAACAATAACCAAATGGAAATAATATATCTAGGATTTCAGTTTACTTTTTCTGTATATTCTATCAAAATTTTCTGTAATTCTGGGATAAGAAATTAACGATCGAGTAAATAAAGAATATATATAGGATGGAAATCACTTTCTGTAACTTACAAAGAACTAAAAGATCATTATTAACCTAATATGTTATTATTTTATTGTTTTTTAGGAAAATTCTAAGTTCATGGACAATGACAAAGCATAAACCAGTTACAGTCCCTATGTTTAAAGTTGACAATGTGAATTAATGGATCAAGCAAGACAGTTCATTGGTTAGAACTTGATAATCATGAACATCAGCAGAATTGTCCTGGGTTCTTTGTCCCCAAGTCTCAGTGGGTGGCTTAGTGCTCACTGATAGATATCAAACACACAGTGTTTTTTTCTCTGCAGCTGAGGGAATAAGCTTCACTATTTATAGGAATCAGAAAGATAAAATAGAGTTTGTCTATAGATTAAAAAAAAAAAAAGGCCCAGACACTATTTCCACTTAGATATCAAGACCTTTGCATGTCTCATAAGATTACACTCTGTTGTATTCGTATAAGTTCATTTACTTGTTAGAATGTGACACAAAGAATCACTATAAAAAGTCAAAATCTGAGAAATAAAAGACTGGATTTATTTTAGTCAGTCACATGAGTTAGGCCTTAGGATTGAATGCCGTAACTTTACCTGATCTCAAATGTTGTTACCTTCCTCTACCTAAATTCAGAGTTCTTAAACTTTAAGTTTAGATAGTTGGGGATTTTTCCTTTCTGTTTTATTTTGTTATAGTTTGGTTATCTTAATTGCTCCCATAGAGGGGATGCATTGAGTCTCAGCAGAGAGATGCATGGACCATAGTGTTGTGGGCATTTCAGGAGAGGATAGAATGGCAACTATTTGTAATTCATATACTTGGAACTCAAGGCCTTCCTGTATTCAATGTCTAGAATAATACATTTTTTATAAATAGTAGTCACTCCATAACACTAAAATATGTTTTCAATTGCTGAGTTTTTGGGGTTTTTTTCTTGGCTAATGTGATCTTGCAAAAGCTAGAAGCTGAATGAAAATGATAAAACTTATAACAATGTATATGCCTTCAATTCTTTCTATAGAACAGCTAGAAAAAGTCTTTTGTCTTATTTTTAAATTAAAATACCATTTTCTCTATAAATTCTGCATACAATATTTATTTAAGAAGCAGCATTTTTTTTAAACAATAGCGATCATAATACCAGTTCAGTGCTATCCAGCAAAGGCTTAGTTTTTAACAAAATGTATTAAAACCTGTTCCGGGACCCCTGAAGAAATGAGAGACAGTCATGCAGACTAATTATGCCAAGGTGTATGGAGAAATTTTCAAAACTAAAACTACTACAAAAGTATCAGTGGTAGCAGCTGCATCCTTAAATTACTTTGTGGCTTATCCAATAAATGAGAATTCAATATGTAAATTGTAAAATGCTTTCACAAAGCTTTATGATAAAGTTAATATGATTTTCACTAGAAATAAAATTATAAAGCTTATACTTCTGCAGGGATGTTTATCCATTTATTTATAGGTTGATATGCTGGAGCGATAGCACAGCGGGTAGGGCATTTGCCTTGCAAGAGGCCGACCTGGGTTTGATTCCTCTGTCCCTCTCGGAGAGCCAAGCATGCTACCGAGAGCATCCCTCCCGTACAGCAGAGCCTAGCCAGCTACGTTTGGTGTATTCAATATGCCAAAAACAGTAAGAAGTCTCACAATGGAGACGTTACTGGTGTCTGCTTGAACAAATTGATGAGCAGCAGGATGACAGTGACAGTGTCAGTGATACAGTGATATATGCGTGACTGTGTGTGTGTGTATCTGAGAGACATATATTGAATACAGACATTTAACCAAGAAGATATTTACTAGATTATAGAGCTCAATATTCTACTCTCAAGAAGAATAAACTTTAAAGAGATATATTCAGTGGAATTAATTAATTATATTTCTAAAGTCTATAAGTTAAAACGTAATTTCAAAAGTAATAATTTTTAAGACAACAATTATATACTAAGTTCCATCCCTATTTGTAACATGTTGCATATACTACAGATAGCCCAAACAGATTAGTTAATAAAGACATAGTTGGCTAACATATATTTATTTTTTAAAAATTTATTTATTCTTTAATTAGTGAATCACCGTGAGGGTACAGTTACAGATTTACACATTTTTGTGCTTGTTTTTCCCTCATACAATGTTCTCGAACCCATCCCTCCACCAGTGCTCATTCTCCACCACCAATAAACCCAATATCCCTCCCACCCCTCAATCCCGTCTTCCCCTACCCCACCCTGCCTCTGTGGCAGTGTATTCCCTTTTGTTCTCTCTCTCCAATTGGGTGTTGTGGTTTGCAATAGGGGTATTGAGTGACCATTGTGTTCAGTCTCTAGTCTACTTTCAGCACGTGTCTCCCTTCCCGAGTGTGGTCTCCAATCACATTTTACTTCGTATTCCCTTCTCTGTCTGAGCTGTCTTGTTTCCCAGCATGTGAGACCAGCTTCCAAGCCATTAATCCAATCTCCTGGTACATATTTCTACTATTCCTGGGTGCTAGTATCCTACTTTGTTATATTATATTCCACAGATGAGTGCCATCTTTCTATGTCTGTCTCTCTCTTTCTTTTTTTTTTTAATTTTATTAGTTCACCATGTGGAAAGTTATAAAGCTTTCAGGTTTAAGTCTCAGTTATACAATGCTCAAACACCCGTCCCTTCACCAGTGCACATATTCCACCACCAAGAATCATAATATACCTCCCCCCTTCCCCCCACCTCCCCAGCCCCCCCACCCCGCATGTGTAACTGGTAAATTTCACTTTGCTTTCACTTTACTTTGATTACATTCAATATTTCAATAAAAAAATTCACTATTATTGATTTGGAGTTTCTCCCCCCTAAAGTCGATCTGCTGAAAAGAAAGCATTTGGTAATTTGTTTTCCATTGCTGAGAATGAAGAGATATGAGGTCCGGAGGCCGCACTAGCAGCAGCATAGTTTTGGATTTCTGTATTTTAGTAACTAAGTCTAATGAAATGTCTGCCAGGAATCATAACATTGTAAGCTTGTACCTTTCAGCTACTTTATATTCCACATATGAGTGCGATCTTTCTATGTCTCTCTCTTTCTTTCTGACTCATTTCACTCAGCATGATACTTTCCATGTTGATCCACTTACATGCAAATTTCATGACTTCATGTTTTCTGACAGCTACATAGTATTCCATTGTGTAAATATACCAGAGATTCTTTAGCCAATCATCTGTTTTCGGGCACTCTGGTTTTTTCCATATTGTGGCTATTGTGAACAGAGCGGCAATGAACATGGAAATGCAGATGTCATCTCTACTATATCTTTTTGCCTCTCCGGGATATATTCCCAGGAGTGGTATTGCTGGGTCAAATGGGAGCTCAATTTCTAACTTTTTCTCTTTCTGACTCATTTCACTTAGCATGATATTTTCCATGTTGATGCACTTACATGTGAAGTTTCTGACTTCATTTTTTCTAACAACTGCATAGTATTCCTTGTATAGATGTAGAGCTTACAGATATTTATCAGGCTAACTTCAAAGTACTTTTTTTAGTGTGAAACAGTCATTCTATGTTTCTAAGCAAAACTGCTTAAAAAATGCTGCAACTAATTTTGTGTTTGTGTGCAGATAAAAATTTAACATCCACAAGGCTCTATAAGTCACTGAATATATTAGATTGTACAAATGAGTAAATTGCTTTTCAAAGGTAAATAATATTTTAAAGATAGAAAAGCATTATTAAGTTATTCAGACCATTAACCTATGGGCAATATTATATTTATGACAGCAACTAATTTGTTTAAATTAATTCATTTAAATGCCATGTAAGATGTAAGTAGCAGGCTATTTATGTGATAGGCCTGGTAATAAGTAATGAAATGTTAATAGGCATAGGCAAAGTTCTAGGAAATCCCAAATTATGTAAGGTTTTTGAAATATTTTCCTTCCTTTTTTTAGTAGACACACATTTCAGTCTTCTGATTTCACTAGAAACTTTGATAATTTGCAATTTCAAATCAAGGCCAATGGGGCTGAAGCAATAGCACAGCGGGTAGTGCGTTTGCCTTGCACTCAGCCAATCCGGGTTCAATTTCCAGCATCCTATATGGTTCCCCGAGCACTGCCAGAAGTGATACCTGAATGCACGAACCAGGATTAACCCCTGGGCATCACCGGGTGTGGCCCAAAAAGAAAAAGAAAAGCAAACAACCAAATCAAGGTCAAATTAAAATATCAATGGCTATTTTCCTAAAAACAGAAACATTTCTGTCACTAGACACAGGAAATTTTGAAGAAACAATGAATTAGAAGTTACTCTTTTAATGTACCTGAATTAGTAGGTATAGATTGTATGTACTGAGTACTTAGAAAAAAAAGAAACTGATAATACTAGAAGATAAGTGGACCAATAAATTGCTAGAATTCCAAACTTAAATGTATGAAAATGATGGTGAAAGAGAAATACTGAAATAGCAACATTTATGAAAATGACAATCTCAAAAGAGGGTACTGAGATGCTGTATTTTAATCAAATTGAAAGTACAGAGACTATATCTGCATCAGAGCTTAATCCACTTTCATATAAGGAGACTATAGAAAAAGGAGAAAGAAGAAACCTAAGAAGATGTAATTTATGTGTCTCCATTTTGACAGAAGCTGTCTCTGGGTCAAACATGTAGGCTACTTGCCTTCAGATGACAAACATTTCAGGTGACTTTGAGTCATGGTAGAGTCATGGCCATAAACCCTTGTTTTTTTTATCCATTTGGTCAGCCATCCTGTGACTTTGCATCTTTCATTTATTTGGCAACTCAGAAAGTTATTGCCATGTTTGGTTTTTGACTTACTATTAACAAAGCTTTGCCATCAACACTTTTTCATTCACTTCCTTTGGTAAATTTATGAATGGCATAAAACAGCATAATTACAATTTATAGAATCACTGTCACTATTATCCTGTTGCTCATCGATTTGTTCGAGCAGGCACCAGTAACGTCTCTCCCTGGAAGACTTATTGTTACTGTTTTTGGCATATCCAATATGCACAGGTAGCTTGCAAGTCTCTGCCACTCGATACTCTTGGTAGCTTACCGGGTTCTCCGAGAGGGACAGAGGAATCGAACTTGGGTCGGCTGCATGAAAGGCGAGTGCCCAACCGCTGTGCTATCGCTTCAGCTGGGAAATTAAAATTTTGAAATGCTAAATGATTTTACCTATTTCACAAAGAAATTATAAATCCAGAAATTTATAATGCTAGTTTATAATATCCTTCATAATCTAATGATCAAATATTATGTAAGGAAGCAGAACAGCTAGTTGTCCATGATTGCATCATTCATAATCAGAATTATGGGAAAGGAAATAAATTAGTCATCCTTAAAGCAAATTTACCATGGTATACAAGAAAAATGAAAAGAAATAAAAAGTTTGTTTTTGCCTTGTTGTCTCTTTTAAGTGTTAACTTTTGAATAATTATAAATATACATTTGTTTTTGTACTTTGTTATTGTTAGTGTTTTGGGTAATTCACATCTCATGTAATTGACCTTTTGCATATAACTAGAAATTAAACAGAATGAAAGGAAAAGTTGATTTTTTTCTTTCTGTGGCTATAGATTGATAGAGAACTGAATTTAATAAAAATGACTACAGACACTTGAAATAACTGTAATAGATATTTAAATTATTATAATACCAAATCTATATAAAATTTGAGATATATTAGCACTATCAATAATTTATTATTTTTTTATATCTAGGCAAGATTTTTTTTAGATTTTATTTCAACCATGTCTTTTACAATCTCTTTTTTTAAAAACTTTTTTTTAAATTTATTGAATCACTGTGAAATAGTTACGAGCTTTCATGTTTGGGGTACAATCACACAATGATCAAACACCCATCAAACACTCCACCAATGCACATTCCCCACCACCAATATCCTCTGTATACCCACCCTTTCCCACCCTACCATTGCCTCCAAGGCAGACAATATTTCCCATACTCTCTCTCTACTTTTGGCATTATAGCTTGCAACACAGACACTAAAAAGTCATCATGTTTGGTCCATTATCTACTTTTGGCATGCATCTTCCACCTCTACTGATTCCTCCAGCCATCATTTTCTTAGTGATCCCTTCTCTGCTTCATGAGCAGAGGAGAGAAGGCAGATGGAATAGCACTGTCAATCATTTAGCAATCAAAACTGGAAATATATAAGTGAGACAAAATGAATTTAAATACTTCTGTAATTAAATCTTCTATACGATTTTTGAAATATGTCCAATAAATCACTGTATCACTGTCATCCTTTTGTTTGTCCATTTATTGAGCGAGCACCAGTAACCTCTCTATTACACTCAGCCCTGAGATTTAGCAGCCTCTCCTTAATTGTCTTTCCCAATGATGGTGGCTCTTTCAGGGTCAGGGGAATGAGACCCATCATTACTGGTTTGGGCATATCAAATACATCACAGGGAGCTTGCCAGGATGTGCTGTGCGGGTAGGATACTCTCGGTAGTTTGCTCGGCTCTCTGAGAGGTATGTATATATCTGTTACTGTATTTTGGATATGAATACTGCCATGGGGAGCTTGCCAGGCTCTCCAGTGTGGGCAATAGACTCGTGGTAGCTTGTCAAGTTCTCCAAGACAGAAGCTAGGCTATTAGATGTCATGCAGCCATGAAGTGGCCACATGGTTCCGGGAGCTTGGTTTTATAGTCTCTAGATGTTGTCCATTGATGGAATTACATGGCACATTACATGGGGCAGTTTCTGGGTGTGACTGCCTAGCTATTGGAGAATGGGAGATCTGGGTGGAAGTGGCCCACTCCCAATCAGAGTAGACTTGTAGATCTCGTTCCCTGGTCATGCACACCTGGGGTCCTCTGCCACTTCCTTCAGGCATGAGGCTTGTCTGAAAGTATGGAGAGTGGCCTTAAGTACTATAAATATCAATGTTGATATTGATATTTATAATATCAATATAAATATTTTTATATTTATATAAAATAAACCCTATAAGTCCTATATCCATATATATTTGTGTACAAATATAATAAAAAATTCCCAAAGCATATTTATGCAGATATGTGCATTTGTAAACAGGTATTTTGTAAATTTGAAATGATTATTACTTATTAATTTCTGCATCAGATTTAATGGTGTTCAAATATGGTGTGAACCATGGGAACACCTGTAGGGGTGATGGGAGGCCACCCTAAGAGCCTCCATCCCTCTTGGAGAGCCCGGCAAGCTATCAAGAATACCAAGAATACCCCACCCGCACAGCAGAGCCTGGAAAGCTACAAGTGGCATATTTGATATGCCAATAACAGTAACAACAACGGGCCTCATTCCCCTGACACCAAAAGAGCCCACAATATAGCAGCATTAAGAAGGATAAGCAAAAAGAGGCTGATGTAATCACAGGGATAAACTAGACTGCCAAAACAAAAGACTAAATGACAGTAGTTTCAATGCATGTATGCTGGAAAGCATCCATCAAGGACCTGAAAATGCATGCGCAGAGGATCAAGTATTACATTGTTCGACTCAGGTTCTTAGGCATTCAAACGAATCAATGCTTATGGCCAAGTTCCTGTTGATACGAACACCAACACCGCCGATGCCACTGTTGTCGCATTTTCCAAGGAATAATTCTTCTCCAGTGTCAAAAATGGCATGATGCGATCGATGTCTTCTCATTTTGGTCAGACCAATGATGTTGTACTTAATCTTCTGTGCTTGCATCATCAGGTCTTTGATGGATGCTTCCGATGCCAGCATTTGTGCATTTAAAGTACAGACAGTCATTTTATTCTTTCTTCATTTTGGCAGCCTAGTTCATCCCTGAGATTTTTTTCAGCCTCTCCTTGCTCATCTTTCTTAATGCTGCTGTATTGGGGGCTCTTTCAGTGTCAGGTGAATGAGCACTATTGCTGTTACTGTTTTTGCCATATCAAGTATGCCACGGGTTGCTTGCCAGGCACTGCCGTGTAGGCAGGGTACTTTCGGTAGCTTGCCTGGCTCTCCGAGAGGGATGGAGGCTTTTAGAGTGGCCTCCAATGAGTATTATGATGAACAAAATATAGTTACAATTGATTAAAAAATAGTGTTTTGGATTTTGTTCTATGAGGCTTTAGCAATTGTAGAAAAAATTTAGATAGCATCCATATTTTAAATATTTTGTGCTGGGGAGATTGTATATAGCCTCACACATGGCTGACCTAGGTTTGATCCCTGGCACTACATATGGTTCTCTGAGCCCATCAGGACTGATTCCTCTGCACAGAGGAAGAAGTAAGACGTGATACCTCCAGGTATAACCCCAAAGCAAAACAACATAGCAACAAAGCATTCTTAAAATACTTTTATTAAGCAACTCATATTGCACCATTATCTTTTATCTCAAGGAACAATAGTATTTAGTCAAATGTTCTTTATTGATGACAGTCAGACTCTGTGTTTATAAAATTTTATGGTCATTTTCCTGGTATTTTTGTGTATTTTATGAGTTCACTAGGTATTTTTCTTTTAAACCAAAATATATATTTGAATAGGAGCTACTGTACTGCCATTTTCTCGATGACTTCCATTGCTTCTTATCATTTCCAAAGAGGGATTTACCTTTAGAAATCTTTCCATACTATGCTTACTTGTGAAAGATGATTGTGTTGTAATGGTAAAATCCACTAATTTCTCTTGTAGTGTGTAGAAATCAAATCATAGTTACTCTGCTAATGATGTCAATGACACTTTTCCTATTAAACCTAAAGTGCTTTCTATTAGGTGCATGACCCATAAGCAGACTGACAATTATACTGATTGAAATCACGTAGGTCAAATCTTACATTAAGTATTAATAAAATTTAATATCACTTTGCTCTACAAAAACAACCTCAATATTATCACCATTGGTTTATCATATTCTAATAAATCACCATAAAAATGGTTTGCCCTCTTCTAGAATAAAGTGTGAATCACAATTTGAAGAAAGTTCCTAATAAAGAGGTGTTAATAAACACCTTAGTTATTCTACTTATGTTCTTGGAGGTCAATAATACCTCTTCATAATGATATCACAAACACCTATTCATAATAATATCACAAGCCTAGAATTTTGTAAAGGATATTTCATAGTTCTCTAATTCTACTAAGAAAGAAGTAATTCCTTAATGTCTATTTTTTTAATCAATACTCTAAGAAAATACACTAAAATTTCCCTTTTGCAACAAATATGTATCTTTGGGGTCACATGCACTGTTTAAAAAAATACTGTGTTCACTAGTGGTATATACCTTATTCAGTGAAATTTAATACTGTTAAGCAGAAAGCTAGCTCTATTGAACTACTATAAAATAATAATAATAATTATTATTCTAATATTGTCTGCAAAGCCATGCAGATATTTATTTGAATATTAATGTCAATAGCCTAAGCCATTAGCTCATCAGTCTAACCTATGTAGGTAAAAGTTCTTTTTTTCTTTGCATGACATACAATAACACACATGAATTTGTGGTTCATAAGAACTTGTTTTTTCTTCCCTGTGCATATGTACATTTAAGCTATTTTTAGTATCATGAACCACAAACTATTTAAAATAACAAAGTATAAGAGCCAAATTGATAGTAGCGGAAGTATGGCACTGGCCTTGCATAGGGCCAATCTGGATTTGATCCTTAGCTCCACATATGTCCCACTAGGAGTGATTCCTGAGTGCAGAGCCAGGGCAGGAATAGGTTCTGAGAATCATCTGATCTTGTGTGGCTGACATTAAAAAAAATAAAAATATAATTATATTTACAAAAATATATAAATTATCTATAAAATCACTTGAAACAATTTTTGTCTTTTTTGCTTTTTCTTTTCACACCAAGAGGTGTTCATGGCTTTCTACTGGCTCTGTACTTGGGAATCAGTTTGAGTGGGGCTCAGGGGACCACATGGTATGTGGAAGATGGAATTCAGTTTGATCCACGTGGAAAGCTAGTACATTAGCAGTTATGCAATAGTTCTGGTCCCAACAAATTGCACATTTTTACCTGAACAAATTAAAATTGCTTTCTTGACATGTGTTAAAGTGGTTACTCTTCATATGTCCATTTCATTTTTAAAACAGGCATATATCATCATTTTTATCTTAAAATGTAGCTAAAATTAAATTCCTGGAATAAGATTAAGCTTAAAAATTAATTTAGAACAGTCTATAATTATATAATTGTTAGCCTAAGAGATCATAAGTGAAATAAGAGCTGTCATTAGGAAAGCTTGAAAACCTGGGGAACTTTGGAAGAACAGAGAAAAATGTTATTATTTTCTTTTTTTCCTTCAAAAATAATTGGGAGTCTCACAAAGAAATGCTCAGAAGTCCAGGAGTCCATATTCAGACTCGTGATTCAATGCAAGGATCAAAGATGCTATAGGGACTACAGTTCCCCAGGCTAAACAGCTGGTATCCATGGCACTCCATGTCAATATCCAGTCATGATCTAGATAGTGCCAGGGTTCTAAACACAGGTCATGGCATGTAAGTCATGCTCTATCTCACCTGTGAGATTATGCTATCTTTATTTAAATCCATTTCCTGTAAATGCTTCTGGTCATACTCCATGCTAATAATAGGCCTTTCTTTTCAAAAGGAAATTCTCCCAATCTATTCTTCTTAATTTATCCTTTTCTATTGAATATCATTACTATAAAGATCTGGGAATGACAACTACTAAAATCACCAATGCCCCAATGTCTCAGCAAGCAACAGAATTCAAAATGGTATTAGAGCATAAATGAAGAAAGGCTTAGCAAGCATGTCTTGATGAATTAACCCAGCTATTGCTTTAGGATTTCCAAAATATCAGTGGAAAGTTTACGTCTGTAAAGTGTCAACCCCATGAATATTTTTATATAACTATGGATCATGTTAACAGTAGATTAGTTATTTCAATAATTCAGTACTATGTTGCATTAATTGTTATTTAAGTAATGTGAAATTGGATATATAATATTTGTTCTGATAGCTAAATTAAATTCCTTTGAACCTAATGTAATAGAGTACATTAGAAAAAAGACATACATCAAAATATACAGTTCTGACTGAAGGAACCAAAGAATACTACGTAATTTCTGCTCATACCATGTTTGGAGAGTGATAACACGATTTTGACGTGACTATTAAGGCAGTCCCCATTCCCAAACATAGACTTTTGTTGAATAAAAAAAATAATAGTTTATTTGAAGAGAACTTACTGATGAAGCATGTCTTTATTTGAACAAAAACACTCTGACAGACCACAGTAAGTCAGGAAAGGAATGCAGCTGTTTGTTTTCTACCTGGGCTGTAGGTTTTTGAGAGGAATGGTATTCTGTTCTGACTCTTGACTATTCAGCTTGATTCATACCTATGTTGTGTTTTTTCCCACATATGTGCAATCCTTAGTAGTTGAGGGCAAGTGCTGTTTCAGTGGGGAGACTCCCTGGAATTTCTTGTTTGTGTCATTAGTTATAACTGTTAACGAATCACGAAATCCCCGTTAATCGTCGATTTCTCGAGCGGGCTCAGTAACCTCTCCCTGAGTTCTTAGAAGTCTCTCTCGACTTGGCCCTCCCAATGATGTCCCACTGGAGACACTTTCAGGGTCAGGGGAATGAGATCCAGTTTGTTACTGGATCTAGCATATGAATACACCATGGGAAGCTTGCAAGGCTGTCCCATGTGGGCAGGAAACTCTCAGAAGCTTGCCAGTTTCTCCCAGATGGAGAACCAGGCTACAAGATATCTTCTGGGAGCTTGCTTTTAAGTCTCTAGATATTGACTGTTGATGGAATTACACACACTTGGGTTCCTCTGCTGGTACCTTCATGTGTGAGGCCTGTCCGGACATGTGGAGAGGGGCCTCGAGCATGGCTGTAGCTAGGTTCCAGCGGTCTTTGGCCGCCAGGAGCTCTGCTCAAGGTGGGGAGGGAAGCTGGAGCCCATCCACTCGAGGGGCCCCCGGGGAAATAGCCAGGCAGTACGGGCAACAGACTCTCTTTTTAACTGTTAACATATTCTGTTATTTGTTGTCATTTTCCCAGAGTCCATGTTCTGAGTCTTTTAGGCATGGAAAATGCTTTCAGTTACCTCTACCATCTGCTTTGAGTTTGCAAGTTCAGAAGAAGAAGAAAATCTAAACCTTTGCTGCTTCTATTCTCCTCCCATCTCATATCTCTAACAGGAAATTGAAAAACAGATTTTTAAATATTGAGTGCTTCTGTTATCATCCCCAAACGGGCCAAAAAAAAATCGGCCAAGTCAGAGCCTTACATTACCACTTGGACTCACCCTGGGCCCTGGCGAGTATAAAATCTCATTGGTGCTATGTCATTTTAAGGATTCCTAGTGGGCTAAGAGAATGGTCTACCCTGGACTTGTCCTGTTGAACATTTTATTTTCTCTTCCAAATAGGAGAAGATAAAACAGCTTTTTGAGACCAGCTTGATTTATGCAAATTTTTGTGAGTGTGTATGTGTGGGATGGGGGCGGGAAGTATGAGTGGGTGGGTGGGTGGGTGGGGGTGTAAAGAGCAAAAATGCACCGCACAGGAAATTTTTCACAGAGTCTCTGGCAAGCAGTTCTGGTGTATGGTTCACAGAGTTTCTGCTGGCTGAAGAGACTGGATGATGGTGACCAAGGACTGGACTCCTGCTTTGCCCTGACTAGGTCGTATGATCCTGCCAAATTGTCAGGCATTGCAAGGTCCCTCTTGCAACATAACTCAGATGTCTCTGTGGACATTGTGGACAGGGCCTGTCTTTTTCCTGAGATGTGTGGCGGCCAGTGCCCTCTGTGTATCAAGTTGTGGGGAGTAGTTGTTTTCTTGAGCAGCCCCTATTAACATAAGCCTCTTGGTGGGGTTCGGATAAACATTCATCCCCATTGTAAACTTTATCCTAATAGCATGACAATTTAGCACACAAAAAAGAACAATTTTATCTCTTAATTTTAGGTACAATATATTTGTAAAATTGCAATCACACATTTATGACATGTTTGTCTATAGTGTGTTAGGGTAAGATGAAAGAAAAAGCTGTTACTCAGAGAAGGAAAATATTTTGCTTAAGATTATACTTCTGGTGCATGCCATGAGAAATTCAAAATATTCAGTTTGCCCAACTTCAAATCACTTTTTTATAGTGCACACCAACCATTTTTCATTCAGTCTTGACCTCTGTGTCAGAGAATACCTACAATGATCGAAGAGAACTGGTGAGGATAAACTTCTCTTTTACCCACATAACAAAGTCTATCAGAACAAAGCAAATAAAGTCAAACTCTATCTCCACACCACCCACGGCCTGCCTCTAAATCTGAAGTTGCAAGTTGTTTCGTTTTTAGCTTATTTTTTGGTCTCTTTTTAAGAGCCAGCCATTTCTCAAAGAAAATTTTTCTTCTTTTATTTTTAAATTCCACTGATTATATTTTACTCATTTGTGAAGGTAAGTACATTTTAGTGATTATTAGAGTACTATTCAGATTTCTTCAAGCACAAAAGCTCCCCAAACTGTGAATCCATAGGTTTTTGCTTTGCTCATTTCCTTGTTTTTTGTGTGAAAATTTTTTCTGAAATATTATGATGGTTTGGTATAGGCTTTAGTTCAATTTATTTGTGCTCCTGATATCTAAAAATCAAGTTTGTATCAAAATGATGATAGGAGAAGTTGCATCAAGATATTATTCCCTTTGGTTCATCTTTTCAATAGAGTATAAACGAGTTTGATAGTTGCAGATGGGGAGGCAGCTCCTGAGGCATTTCCGAAGCCTTCCCAGAATACTGTGCACTAATTGCACAACCATTTTCAAAAGCTAAGCACTGATGCTGCAGCTACTTCTTTCATTAACTTCTATTGGTAAACCATTATGTTAGAAATTCTTCCTTCTCATTTCACTGTAACATGATGCCCATGAGATCATCGTTTAGCTTAAAGGGTATAATATGAAGTTTGAACTAGAGTTCTGTCATTTTTATAGGACTTGATCCAATTGTATGTAATTACAGAATGGTGTCCATATTGCCACAATATAAGCATACACTTCAGCTGCCAGTAATGTGCGGAGGGAGGATAAAAACAATTTAAAATGGAACTTGGGAATGGGCTAGCTAATGACAATGCTATTCTGGAGAGTTCATTGTTTCCCAAAAGGATGTACCTCATCTCCTAAATTTCCCAGTGTCTTCACTGGAAAAGGCATTAGTCAGTTCATCAGGTGTGGAATCCAGAAGGCTTTTTAAATTAGGCCCAATTTGATGCCAAATGCATACATGTTTTAGAAGTTTATTTTCAGGATTACTGCCTGATTTAATTCAGGTAAGGTCTTTCAAACACTCTGGGCATTTATCTGTTTTGTCTTTCAAATGTCAGCTTAAATTGATTATATAAGCTACTCTCTTTACTATCCCCTATGCATCAGAGGGGCTACAACTCCATCTCAATGGCTCTCACCTTTTTATCAGTTGGAGTCATTATAATGTCAGTACACATAACATTTTGATCTGTCAGGATCATTAAAATATCTATTAATACAACAAAGACCTATCAAAAGAACATGCCTAAGGCAAGTTGGAAAAGAATGTTTGGATTGTTTTAAAATCCCTTTTCATTTCAGTATGTACTATGCATAGTAATCTTATATTAAATTCTTTGACATAGTTACATTGGCTTTTTATAATAATTAAAATTCTGATTTAATTAATCAGCCATGGTTGTTTGATACTATTGTAACCCATTGCCACTGTTATTTTGGATTTTTACCACATCAAAAAGGACAGAAGATAATTTTGTTTCAGTTTGCTTCATTCTGTTAAAATAATAATTGATATATTTAGCTGTAATACTGTACTTAAAAATTAACTTTCCATGTTAATCTTTTGAATGATGACTTATTTTGAATATTTAAAAACAGTATAGGGTTGTCTTCATTAGTTGAGGTACACATTTATGAAGAGGACATTTAATATTGATTTCTCAAGTAAGCGGTTATGTTAGTTGTCTGGTGCCCACAATTGCTCTGGATATTGAGGATGCAAAGTTGAGACAAACTGACGTTATCCTATACATATTAAATTTAATTTAACCAGGATAAATTTATTTAAATCCAAAGCAAAATAAAACAAAATGTATCATATTTTTAGTAAACAGTATTAAAAAGGGAAATATTGTGCAATTTTTGCTTACAGGAATATGCTTATCTGAAAGAATCTGAATAATCTAGATAAAATACCTGATGATAAAGAGTAAATAAAAGACAATTAGAGAAAAATGTAAAATTTGGCATAGGGAGGAGGCATAAAAAGCAGTGTATGTGAAGCAAGCTAGGCAAAGTCAGCACAATGCAAAATGAGCCAGTAGTAAAGCAAAAAACTTAATCTTGTCACACAATCTATGAAAAGATTCAGCATTTTCTTGAAAAAGGAAGTGCAGTTGTCATTTTTGCATTTTGGATAAGGTGAAAGATAAACTATTTTGGGAGAGATTAGTTAAGATGGTATAACAAATCTACTGGGATAAAATATAGTAAATTAGAGTAATTTATAATAGCTTGAAATATGAAAAGAATGTTCTGTTATTTTTCTCAAATGGGACTGATCATATTTTAAATAAAACTCTTTGTTAATTATCTTGATATATTATGAAAGCAATAGCAAGCAGAAACGACATGAAATTTCATGTAAGACAAATCTGCCTTTGAGAAGTAGCTTACTGCATATCACTGAGCATTGCTAGAGACAGAACACGAATGTATAGAGTGACAATTGAGTGTTCATCTGAAACTTTCCATTATAAACAGAGTTCTCCCAGATCCATTATGTCACACATCCAGAGACACTGATAGATAATTATAGAAGAGAATGATATAAAATGGATTATACATGTGTCTTAATCAGAAGATAAAAATACTGGGGTCATTTTATAAATCTGTTTACCAAAGAAGAGGAGACCACATGGCATGGAAACACGGAATCATTTCATTACAAAAGTGCTGTGGATGTAGATCCATAACACAACCATATGTCTTTTTTATATCCATGGTATGCTATAAGATATTGTTATCCTCTTAACTGAACAAAGCTCAAAAAATAAAAGTGAAGAATCTTCTTAGAGACTCCGTTCAAATGATGAATAATTATCTTTTAGTATGCTATTTTGGTAATAACTATCATTTTTTATTTTTATAATTTAAGTTTGGACTGGAGTAATAGCACAGCAGGTAGGGTATTTGCCTTGCCTGCAGCCAACCTGGGTTGGATTCCTCTGTCCCTCTCAGAGAGCCCCGAGCTACCGAGAGTATCCTGCTCGCACGGCAAGCTACCGAGAGTATCCTGCTCGCATGGCAGAGCCTGGCAAGCTATCCATGGCGTATTAGATATGCCAAAAACAGTAACAACAAGTCTCACAATGGAGACATTACTGGTGCCCGCTCAAAAAAATCAATGAACAATGGATGACAGTGCTACAGTGCTAGAGTTTAATTTTTTAGAGAGACATTGGTTTATAAGAGTATAAACATTATGGCATCATTCTCACCATGAAAAAATACCAATTTTTCTCCATCATGCTTGATTTAAATATTTCAGCCCACTCTCAGTTCCCCTTTTGCTTAGTATCTGAGGGTTTCTTTTCACTGGACATTGCCTGTTTTCTTTCTACACATATGGCACGTGAATGAGTTCATCTATTATTTATCTTGTTTCTTTTGACTTATTGTGCTTAGCATGACACCCTCCACTTTGATATAGTAACAAAAGGCAAGACATCATCTTTTGTAATAGGTAAATATGAGTACATTCCCCTTCTCTATCCACATCTTGTATTTCTAATAACTTTTCTGTTGTTGGGTTCGGTTATTTTAACATTTGTTGTAAATAGCATCACAATGAACACATGTTTGCAGACATATCTTTGAAATGTTGTTCTTGTATATATTTCAATAAATACTAGAAATAGAATTTCTTGAGCCATGTGGTAGTTCTAGCTATAAGATTCTTTTAAGTTGTTGTGGGCTTTAGAACTAGCAGTACTTGGTAGAGGCTACCGGATAACAAAGGCTATAATAAAGTGGTTAGCAGGATATATAGTGCTGCATGTCAAATTCAAGTCCAGAACATGTGTGAAATATATTCTACTACTGAACCATGTATTAGAACCTTATTTTCAACTTTCGTTCATTCATCTTTATGCTGTTTCCTGAAAAGACTTGATGAATTTGCATTCCCACCAACACTGAAGGAGGGTTTCTATTTCTCCAAAAACACACCAACACTTGATGTTTCTGGACATTTTTAATATAGATAATTATCACTATTATGAGGTAATAGCCCATTATTCTTTTTTCTTGCATTTTTCCTGACAACAAATGAAGTGAAGGATTTTTTTCATATGCTTACTGACAAACTGTGGTTTGATTCCGTGGTATAATAGAGTTTTCCATATTTTTATTGGGCTATTTGGCTGTTGAGTTTTGTGAGCTATTTATGCATATTGGATAATAGTCTCAGAATATTATGTTTCATATAATAGTATGTGTTTTTTTATGGTAGCTTTCTTCACCAAGCAGATTTTTGATCCAATGTAATTCATTTATTTATGCATGCTTTTTGTTTTTGTTTTCTTAGCCAATGGATCACTGAATATATCAGTAAAACAAATGACATATAGTGTTTTGCTTGTTTTCTTTCAGTATTTAAAAGATTTGGAGTTATTGTACAAGTTTTTAATACACTCTGAATTAACTTTTGTGCTTGAAGAGAAGTAGGTAATCCATTTTATTTTTTTGCATATAAATATCCAATTTTCTCAACACTGTTAGGACCTACCTCTTCCTCAATATGGTCTTCACTCCTCTACACATACATGTGAAGGTTTATTTCTGGGCTCAGTTTTATTTTATAGATCTATTTGCATGAGTTAATTTTAATGCCATGTCATTTTGAGTTTTATAGCTTTATAGTGTAAAACAATAGGATTTGTGGTGCTTCCATCTTTTCTCTCAAGATTTGAAGTTTTTTACATTTATAGAAATTTTATAATGTTTATCCTATATCTTTGATGAATGCCATTAAAATTTAAATAAAGTAATGTACTCATGCTTTATTAGTGTAGAGGACAGAAGAACTATAAAGAAATTTTTCCAGAAATAGCCCCATGGATGGATAGAGTAGGCAAATTTTATAACCTGTGGTCAGATGCAGAAAAGAATATCTCGTACAATGAGGCTTCTATGAGATTCATTCAGTTATTAGTTAGCTCCGAAGTTGAGAATAGTCTACCCTATAATAAAGCTTCAGCTGCTAGCACTTATTAGGGGTCCCAGACTTAGTGGTAAATACCCACCTGGGTTAAGGTGTAACTGGTAGACCCAGGAACCATGCAGTGGCTTCAAGTATTTCCAGCTGCAAAAATACAGGACATTCTCCCATCAGTCCTGGTTCACTAGTTTCTTGCTGGTAACTTGGAGTCTGCATTTGCCTGCATCTCTACTCACTCAACTTTAACAATGGAATTCTGATAACTAGACAGGTCCTGATCATCATGCCATTTGCTTCCTTTTTCAGAATCCACATTAAGTATTGTTGATCATTTTGTTGATAATGAAGGGAGGATAAAAGTCATGTTTCCCCTCATCTGCTCCCTCTTTCAGACAGAATTTTTTTAAAGTTAACATTTTCAGTCTACACAGTATTGTTTCATATTGATATCTACATCTACATCTAACTATATATAAAATATGAAGCAAAAATATGAATAAAAAGTGAAGCTGATGATATCATTTGAATATATGCAAAGTGCACAGCTGGTCTTCATCATTTTTGCACAGTTTAATTTTTACTACTAGGCTTTATTATATTTATCCTCATGGAAATGTAGGCTGGATACTGGTACAGGCACTAAATTCAATGAACCATTAAATAGGTGATAATAATCATGATAGTATCTCTGAATATTAATTAGCAGAAAGATACATATTGGATCACCACCTGTGTTAACCCAGAAATCTGTTATACCTGGAAGGAAATTTATTTTTTGTTTATTAATAACTGAATTAAGTAGGTGAATATTTGAATGTAATTTTGGCCTCTGTTGTAAACATTTCTCTTGATTAGTTGTACCTTTAGATGCAAAAAGCTTTGGAAGGTTTTCTTACAGTTAATTGTATTCTCTTTAAAAACACACAGTACACAAGTACTCATTTAATACTTTCAAAATAAAGTACTCTTAGTATACTTAGTTTATTGGTGTAGAAACTAGTTTCAAAATGTGTAGATAATTATGATGCAAAATTTACTAATTTTTGAGATTTTTGAATAGTATATGCTCTTAATAACCCATTACATCACTTTTTGTTGTGGGGGGTAGAGCACACCCATAGAGGGAAGGAGCTGCCAAAACAGAAAGATACACGTGGGAACACAGTCTTTTAGATAATTCTACAAATTTAATGGTTAATAATAAGAACATTCTGTAGCAAATTAGAAGCTAATATACTATCAATAACTATTTTATTTCTATAACCCAGTTTTTATTTCTCTTCTTTTCAAATTCATTTTACTTTTTGTTTTTTTCTCAATAATAATCAAGATGAACTAAAGATACTAAAGAATATGTGAATGTGCTATGCTTCTTTGGAGGACTTAGGGGATTTAGAAGTGAACAATTGTTTAATTGAGGTTAATAGTTCATTTTGGCTCAAGGCTTCAGTATGTTTTATTTAAAAGTTATGTATTGTAATAGGTTAGGGTTAGGGTAAGGGTGTTTTTAGAGATATTGAATAGCTATGGCCACTTGTAAAGTTGCAAATTAAAGTTAAGTACTGGGTCAATGTATAATTGAGGCTAATAAGTAATTTGAGGCCAAGGTTTCCTTACTTTAAGGTTTTGAATTTGTTTAAGGATGGAATAGGACTAAGGAGAGGGTGCTGTTAGACTTATGGTATAAGTTCACTTTTTTGAAAGTTGAGATAGAATCTTAAGTGTAGGACATTGTTTAACCAAGTCAGGTAGGTAACAGAAGACAAAATAAAAAGGCAGCACCAATGAGGAAGTGGCAAAAGAAAGGCAAAAAATGGAAGAGAATTTATGGTACTTAATGAACAACAACAACCTCCTAACTATAGGAATATCAGAAGACAAGGAAAGGGAACAGTGAGGAACAATGATCAGAGAATAGCAGAGAATTTCCCTGCTCTCTAGGGAAACTGCTGCATAGACTCAGGAGGCCTGAAAAGTTCCAAACAAAATAACTCCCTCTAACTGAACAACTAAATGACACACAAAAATCAAAATGGCAAAAAACAAAGAGATAATATTTTAAGTGGCAAGAGATATGGACATTCTTAAATATAAAGGGAATAATATAATACAACAGGTACAAGAATCACAACTTAAACCTTATCAAATGGTACAAGTATGAAGGGGGAAAGATGTATTCAATTTTTTATTAAAAAATGTTTGACCGGGGCCGGAATGATAGCACAGCAGGTAGGGCGTTTGCCTTGCACGCGGCCGACCCGGGTTCGATCCCCGGCATCCCATATGGTCCCCCAAGCACTGCCAGGAGTAATTCCTGAGTGCAAAGCCAGGAGTAACCACTGAGCATCGCTGGGTGTGACCCAAAAAGCAAAAAAAAAAAAATGTTCAACCTAGAGTCCACTACCTTTCAAAACTCTCATTTAGTAAGGAGTTTTGGGATAAAAATGGTATCAGTTTACCAAGAGATGGCAACATTAATGATAACTAAACTGACCTGACTGAATACTAAAAGGCCATTTATATAAACTGAATAGTCAATTGTAGAAGCAACAACCTCACACAGTTTGAAGAGCAGCTCAGCTCTTTATCCCAACAATATCCCTGGATGTTTATGGGATAAACTCATCCACAAAAGGTACAGAGTGACAGGTTGGTTCAGGAAACAAAGTCATCCATTCGCTGCTTATGGGAAACACATTTTAAAGCCTGGGATAAAAATAGTCTTAAAGTAAATAAATGAAAGACAATCATACAAGACAATGAAAAAAAACAACAAACCTGGGACAACCATACTTTCATCAGACAAAATTATATGTAATCTAAAGAAAGTAATTAGAGACAAAGATGGCCACTACTTATCGCTCAAGGGACCAATAGATCTAGAAGTTCTAACTCTAATCAACACATTCACATATAAAGTCCACATAGTTTGTAATGCTTTGCTCCCAATTCTAAAGATACATAGTTGGAAGCACAGTAGTAATGAGGATACTTCAGCACACCACTGCCACCACTGTGCAAGTCAATTAGACATAATACCAGTAAAAACACAAGAGCCCTAAATGAGGAGTTATAGATAAAAATATGAATACACATTATTATCTACTACATCTGAACATTTTCCAAGATATATCACATTATGTGACATAAGTATAATTTACATGAAATTTGCAAACATAAAAATCATTGCAAAAAACCTACCATATCACAATGCCATGGAAATAGAAATATAACCTCAAAACGTGTGATGTGGAAAATCTAACTGGTAAATAAAAGCATAACCAAAGGGGAAATCAATGAAGGCATAAGAAGTTTTTTTGATTAATTTACTGAAAAAACAAGTTATCAAAATCTGCGGGGAGAATTCTTCCTTATATCTTCTATGAAGTTAACATTACACTGACACCCAAACAGACAGAGTTAATTCTAACAAAGACAATTTCAGAATAATATTTTTGATGAATTGATGCAAAAATTCTGGACAAAATATTAGCAAATCAAATCCACAGCACATCAAAAACTCATAAACTATGCTGAGGTAGTATTTATCACAAGGATGCAAAGACTGTTCAATATATGCAAATAACTACATAATACACCAAAATAAAAAAGAAGAAACATTAAAAATCATATTACCATATTTATCAATACAGAGAAATCTTTTGACAGTATGCAACAACGATCCTTGATAGCAAAATAATAATAATTAATAATAAGTTTGGAAGAAACTGACCTTGATAGTAAAGGCTATCTCTGAAAAGACCACAGCAAGCATTCTTCATCCCGTTGCTCATCAATTTGTTCGAGCGGGCACCAGTAACATCTCTCATTGAGAGACTTACTGTTAACTGGTTTTGGCATATCCAATACACACGGGTAGCTTGCCAGGCTCTGCCATGCGGGCTCAATATTCTCAGTAGCTTGCTGGGCTCTCTGAGGGGGCGGAGGAATCGAACTTGGGTCAGCCGCTTGAAAGGCTAACGCCCAACCCCTGTCCTATTGCTCCAGCATGAAGGAAGAGTATAGCTAAATATTCAAACCACAACATCAATAACACTAAAAACTTTTAAGACCAAAATTTTTGCAATCAAACTTAACAAGGCACATGTCAAGATACAGGATGGCAGGAGAGGTGGAGACTGGAAATCCTGGTAAAGGGAAGTTAATGCTAGTGGTGGGACCTGTGCTGGTACACTGAATGTCTAAAAGCTCAACTATAAATGCTATTGTAAATCACAGTGTTTTATTTTTTTAAGGGCTATAAAAGTTATTTAATTGAGGCTGATAGCACAGCAGGTAGAGCGTTTGCCTTGCACTCGGCTGACCCAGGTTCAATTCCTCCGACCCTCTCGGAGAGTCCCGCAAGCTATCAAAAGTTATCTCGCCCTCACAGCAAAGCCTAGCAAGGTACCTGTGGTGTGTTTGATATGCCAAAAAACAGTAACAAGTGTCACAGTGGAGATGTTACTGGTGCTGCTTGAGCAAATCTATGAGCAAAGGGATGTCAGTGCTACAGTGCTACAATAGGTAACACTAGGTCAAGCCTTGCTTATAGATTACTACATGGATCTATATTTGATTAGGGTTCAGGTAATTATGGGTTCCTGCTAGAGTTTTGAAGAACATTTGGCTGTCTTTTTTTTTATTTATTTTTGCTTTTTGGGTCACATTGCCAGGTGATGCACAAGGGTTAGTCTTGGTTTTGAACTCAGCAATTACTCCTGGAGGTGCTCAGGTGACCATATGGGATGCTGGGAATCAAACCCCGGTCGGCTGCATACAAGGCAAACACCCTGCCTGATGTGCTATCACTCCAGCCCCAGATTTGGCTCTTTTGAGCTGAAAATTAAAGTTAAGTATAAGGTGATTTTTAAATTGATGTGAATAGGTAACTTTAGACTGAGGCTCCTCATATAAATATATGTATTAGATTAACATTGGTTTAAGGTTAGTTTTAGATTGCTGTTATATTTTTATATAGATGTTGCTGTTTTCAAGGTTCAAAATGATAGTTTAGCATAGGACAATTATTTAATTGAGGAATTGGGGCTAAAGGGGACATTTGGTTCATTGTTTAGATATGGGTTACTATGTGGATAGAAATAAGATTAGCAACATTAGACATAAAAAGAATATGATTGTTTTAAATATAAATAGAATATGTGTTAGATTAGGTTCTTTTAGAAATAGGATTAGGGTTCTGTGATACTTATGGTATAGGTCTAATTTTATAGTTATAAAGGATAATTAACTAAGAATGGAAATGTGTCTTATATTTAAATTAAATGTGTTTGATTAGTGTTTGCTTAGGGTTGGGTTAAGTTTCTGTTAAAGTTATGGTACAGGTTTTCCTATTTTAAAGTTATAAATGATACTTATTACAGGAAATTTAATTTAATTGACGCTTACAGACAGTGTAGGCAGACCTTGGATATGGGTTACAAAAGCATTTAATTGTCATTTGTTTGGATTAAAGTTAGTTTTATTTGGCTTTTAAAAAATTATGTTATAGATTTTAGCCATTTTTTAAGTTAAAAATAAAGTTGATTATAGGCTTATTCTTTAATTGAAGCTAATAGGTAACTTGATCCCAAGGCTTAGGCAGGTTTTTCTATTAAGAATATGTAGTGGATTAGATTTGATAGGATTGTAGTTAGTTTTCTGTTAGAATAATGATATAAGCTTGGGTGATTTTTATGTTGAATATTAAAGTTTAATATAGAGCAACAATTTAACTGTGATAATTATCTCAGTCTGAGGCTTCGATAAGGGTTACTATATAGTTTAAGATTAGGGTTGGGTTAGGAATAGGACTACATTTTTTGTTATAGTTATGGTATAAGCATGAATATCTTTAAACTGTCCCCAAATAATTGAATACAATGCTATTTTGAATTGAAACTAGTTGATAATTTTATTTTATTTTATTTTAGTTTGCTTTTTTTGGGTCACACCCGGCGATGCTCAAGGATCACTCCTGGGTTTGCACTCAGGAATCACTCCTGACAGTGCTCAGGGGACCATATGGCATGCTGCGAGTTGAACCCGGGTTGGCTGCATGCAAGTTAAACGCCCTACCCACTGTGCTATTGTTGCAGCACCCCTAATTGATAATTTTAGTCTGAGATTTGATTCTGGGTAATTATAAGGATATATATATTGGATTAGGGTTGTATTAGAGTTAGGGATAAGTTGTTGTTTGAGTTATGGTATAGGTTTGACTACTTTTTAATTGGAAAATAATAATTAAGTAGTGGGTTAATATTTAATTTAGACTCATAGATAACTTTGTGCTGTGGTTTGGAAGTGGGTTACTATACGGGTATGTATTCATTTTGGTTTATATTAACTGTTAGGAGGAGTCTGTCAGTGTTATGGTATAGTGTTGGCTATTTTTAAGTTAAAAATGAAAGCTTAGTATAGGGCTTTGTTTAATTGAGGTAACTGTAGGTCAAGGCTTGAGACTGAGTTACAATAAGAGTATATACAGGATTAGGGTTGATATAGGGTTAGAGTTAGGTTGCTGTGAGAACTATGTTATAGGTTTGGATTAATATATGCCATCTATTGGATTATGGTTGGTTTAGGGTTAGGCTTCAGTACTGTTGATGTTATGGTATAGATTTTGTATTTTTAAGTTAAAAATGAAGAATAAGTATAAGCAAATAGTTTAGATATGAGTAATATTTAACTTTAGGATGAGGCTTGGATATGTGTTACTATGCAAAAACTATTGGATTAGGGTTGGTTTAGGATTAGGGTTAGGATTCTATTAGTTATGATATGGGTTGGCTATTTTTAAAGTTATGAATGATAGTTATGTATAGATAACTATTTAATTGAAGCTAGTAAGTAACTGTATTTTTTACATTTTTCTTTTCTGGGCAGCACTCAGTGATACTCAGGGGTTACTCCTGATGGCATTTAGGAATTCCTCATGGCGGTGCTCCAGGAATTCTATGGGATATCAGGGATCAAATCCAGGTTGGTTGCATGCAAGCCAAGTTCCCTACCCACTATACTATCTCTCCAGCCCCACAGATTTAGGTACATTAGGCTGAAATATGGTAATGTATTAATATGGGTATTCATTTTATTATGGTGGGTTACATATAGAATTAGTGTTCTGTTAAATTTATGGTATAAGTTTGGTATCCCATAGGTTTGTAACTATTGTCAAAGTTACAAATGATAGTTATAGGATTATTGTTTAATTCAGACTAGTAGAAAATTTTAGGTTGAGGTCAGGTTGTGGTTTATGATAAGGAAATATATGTGATGGGCTGGCTTATGGTTAAGGCTAGCTTGCTGTAAAAGTTATGATATAGATTTGCTCATTTTTCAAACTGGAAATGGAAGTTAAGTATATTAGTTAACTGTAAGCTGAGGCTTTGCTAGGGAATACCATAAACGCATGTATTGGGTTAGGGCTGGCTTATGGTAATGGATAGGGTTATTAGAGTTATGATATAGGCTTTACTATTTCTAATATTAAAATAGAAGTTAGGTGTAGGGTTATTACTTAATAGAGGCTAATATATAACTAACCAAAGTTGGTATGGGTTATTGTATAGAAATATTTTGTGTTAGTACAAGGGTAGAGTCAGGGTTAGATTTCTGTTAGAGTGATGGTATAGGTTTGAGTAACTTCCTAGTGAAAATAAAAGCGTAGGCTAATAGTTTAATTGAGTCTACTAGGAAATTTTAGCCCCAAGATTTTGGTAAGAGTTACAATATCAATATGTATTAGATTAAATCTGGGCTAGAGTTAGAGTATGGTTTTGTTAGAGTAACAGTATAGATTTAGTTATTTGTAAGGTTACAAATGAATATTAGTACAGTGCAATAGTTTGATTGAGGCTAATATGTACTTTTAAATCTACAATTCAGTATGGATTACTATATGTATATGTGTTAGATAAGAATTGGACAGGGTTAGGGTTCTATTAGAGTGGTGATATGGGTTTGGTGTTTTTCAGATTGAAAATAATATGTATGTACTGTCTGGTATTTTTTAAGTTGAAAATAATAAATAAGAACTATTTAACTGAGACTAATACATAGCTTTAGGCCAAGACTTGGATAAGTGTTCTTATATGAATATCAATTTGATTATGGTTGGCTTAGGGTTAGGGTTAATGTTCTATTAGAGTTGTACTATTGGTCTGTCTATTTCTAAAATACAAATGAAAGTTAAGTACCAGGTGATTGTTCAATTGAAGCTGATGTTAGTTAATATATAAAAAAAAAAAGTAAAAACAATTACCTATTAGACTAACTTTAAAACACATCCTATACTTTCCTTGCGATTTTGAAGTTGAGAATAGTGAAACTCAATTCACTAAACAAATCCTAAACAAATCCTTAACCAAAATCACTGTCACTGTCATCCCGTTGCTCATCGATTTGTTCGAGCGGGCACCAGTAAAGTCTCTCATTGAGAGACTTATTGTTACTGTGTTTGGCATATCCAATATGCACGGGTAGCTTTCCAGGCTCTGCCGAGCAGGCTCGATACTCTCAGTAGCTTGCCGGGCTCTCCGAGAGGGGCGGAGGAATCGCACTTGGGTCACCTGCGTGAAAGTTGAAAGCCCAACTGCTGTGCTATCGCTCCAGCTCCTAAACCAAACCTGAGCACTAATCCTTATCCTAACCTTAACTTATACTATTCCTGACTTTAGTCAATGTCAAAAACTACTGATTACATTAAATGTAACAATTGTCTCTGTGAAAATTGCCTTTTTAAATCGAAGACCATTAATACCTAACACCTGACTCACACAAGCAGAGTAGATTATGGACAACCTCCAGGACCGCATCCATGGCTCTTGGCAGATGAAAATGTCTTCCATGAATAATGAGTATAGCTCTGAGCACGTATCATTCATAGCCCCTGGAATATCTAAAGCTTAAAGGTCAAAGAGAAACCATTAACAAGATGAAAATGCCTTAACCTAAGCAAAAAGTTTAAAAAGTGCTCTTTGGACAATGGAATACTCGCTAGACTCATTAGCATCAAAGATTTAGATCAGCAGCACTAATAAGCATAAACTTGAAGCTTATGTGCATTTTCTCAGATGAGTAAATTCTGAGAATCTAATAAATAAACTGGTGACTGTGTAGTTGATGCTACTGAATTGTAAAATTGAAACAGCAGTAAGACTTGACATTTTTCATGGAAAGAAGAAAACCAGGTGCATATAAAGTGATATTTTTTACAAAGAAGGTAGGAATTTACTTTCAACGTACAAACATTTCAAATCATTACTGTTTGTATTCTAAGTATAACGCCATTTTTTTCATCAAATAGATATCAATAAAACTTAAAAATGGAAAGTTCACAAAAAATACTTTTTATATGCAAAGCTGCTAATATTGATACTGGAGATATAGTACAGAGATTAAGGTGCTTACCTTGCATCTGTTTCAAACTGATGCAATCCCAACACCATACATGGTCCTCAAAACATCATCAGGAGTGATTCCTGAGCATGGAAGCAGGAGTAAGGCCTGAGTTCAGAAAACTGGCTTTTAGGAACATAGGATAAGAAAACACATACACACACAAAAAAAAAATTAACAACAGCAACAAAAAAACTTCCAAGATTGATAATCAACAAAACTTATATCAGTGACTTAGAATCTAATCGGTCTTATCAAAAACATACAGATGTGAAATTCATTCATTTGTAAAGGTTTATTTTAAATAAAACTGTCCACAAAACTTTAAAAATAATAAGAGAGCAGGAAAAAATAAGCAGCATCAGAAAAAATAAAAATGTTTTAAGTAATTTTAAAATTTTTAAGTGATTTAACTTTTTAAGTGATTTAAAAATTTTAAAACTTTTAAGTAATTTTGGTGTGAGGTGCTTAAGACAATGGAAAATCTGTCAAAACCTAGGTTCCTGAGATTTTATTAGATTAGAAAAATAGTGTTTGATTTAAATAAATAAACACAAATGTACACATTTATATAATGTCTTACAGTATTATATAGAATATAGTATAAAATTGTATATAAGATAATATCACCATAGGGATACATAGATATTTAAGAAAAACACCAGAAATCCTACAGGACTGGCAATAAATTGTGGAAAGAGACATGTTGATAATTAAGAAAATACTGGGGAAAGGAAAAATGTGAAGAGGCTGCTGAAGGACTTACTATTGATACTGAGAAGAAATAGCACTGTATCAATGTTGACCCATTGTTCATCGATTTCCTCGAGTGAGCACCAGTAACATCTCCATTGGGAGACTTGTTACTGTTTTTGGCATATGGAATACACCACAGGGAGCTTGCCAGGCTCTGCCATGAGAGCGGGATACTCTTGGTAGCTTGCCGGGCTCTCCAAGAAAGACAGAGGAATTGAACCTGGGTCAGTCACCATGGGGTACGACAATAAAAATAAAGAAAAATATAAATTAAAAGTTAAAAGTGCAAACAGTCATTTTAATCCTTCTTTGTTTTGTCAGCCTAATTCGTCTGAGATTTTATTAGCCTCTCCTTGATCGTTCTTCTTAATGCTTCCATACTGGGGGCTCTTCCAGGGTCAGGGGAATGAGGCCCATTGTTGTTACTGTTTTTGTGATATTGAATATGCCACAGGTAGCTTGCCAGGTTCTGCTACGGGTAGTGGGTAGGGTGGGATACTCTTGGTAGCTTGCCGGGCTCTCCAAGAGTGATGGAGAAATCGAACCGGGGTCGGCCACATGCAAGGCAAATGCCCTACCCGATGTGCTATCGCTCCAGTCCATTTAAATATCAGTTTCTAATATTCTTCATTTGGGAGAGGGTGCATAACCAGTAATGCTTGGAATTACTGAGCTAAATGCTCTGGTTCTGTATTTAGGGGTCATTCCCAGATGTCCTAGAAGGCCGACAAGGTGCCAGGAATTGAATTTAGCATTACTACATGCAAATCACATGCTCCAGTCCGAAAAGAAATAATAAAACTTAAAACATTACAGAAAGGTAAAAATTTCATCAATTCATAAGATTATTTGGAATAAATGAAGACATGAATAAATCAATTATGTGAAACAGGAGTCCATTTGAGAACATGAAATTAAAGGTGCTGGCAGCCATTTAAATAATGAGATCGCATGAATAGCTAAAATGTGCACCTGAACATTATCATGTGACTCTAGCATCTAAGTTTTAATTCCAGACTTTTTTTCTTGAGAACTTAAATAGCAAAGTTTTTCACAGCATGTTGAGGGGAAATAAAATAAAACAAACAAAATAAAACTACAGTGATACTTTTCTTTGGGTCTATTTGGTTCCAAAGTATCAAAATAGCAGATAATAAAAGTACAAAATATGATAGTATGGGAAAAAATAAAATTTATCTAGATACCCCGTAGAGCAATAAAATAATAGGGTAAATGAAAAAAAAAGAAACTAAGGATTACAAACTTTATGTGACAAGCAACAGAAGAGAAGACTTTTAAAGAAAATGAGAATAAACCCTCTGAGGATTAGAGTGTTTTAATGATGGCTAAGAGAGAAGAATCCAATGATCTAATACATCAAGTTAACTGCCCGTGTGTGAGATAAACCCAGAAACCAAGTAGAATTTGCAGTAATGAATTTTAAACAATTCAAAGAAGTAATATAAGAATGGGCTGCATACGTGCGGGAAGTGTGGGAATAATAGTTAAGAATTAATTCTACACTTTTGGTCCACACCATCTCTGCATTACTACCAACTAGGAGAAAAATGTATAGGTCATCCAAGACTTTATGAAAGGGGACTATAAGTTTTTCTCTCTCTTTCTATATATATATATTTATGTATATTTGAAACCTATTTTATAATATTGATTTCAGATATATAATACTAAAATTAGTGGGAATAATATTGACTAGACACTGCAAAGAGTTAGTTTATTAGTCAAGTTTTGTAGGTATGTTTGTTCCCCAAGACTGCTAACAATAATGATCATTTAGTGTTTTGAAAACAATAAAATTTACTTTATAATATTATAGGATCAAGAAGATAGAAAGCAAAGTCTTAGAAGGACTGTAATTCCTCTGAAAACTGGACAGCATGGTCTTCAACTTTCTTTCATTTGTGGATCAGTGTTAAAAAACCATTTGTCTAAATGATGATGTTTTCTTGCCTCAGATTAGCTTCTAATAACATGACTGCCTTACATATCTGTGGCCAAATATCCCCATGTGTGTGTGCGCGTGTGTGCATGTGTGTATGTGTGCGTGTGTGCGTGTGTGTGTGTGTGTGTGTGTGTGTAGCACAGGTTTTTGGGTCACAACCAGTAGTCTTACACTAGAGGGTCATTCCGATCTCTATGTTCAGATTTTGCCCTCAGCGTTACTTTGGGAATCAGGTAGTTTCAGGGCTAAAATGGGGTTCATAACATGCAAGGCATGTACCTTAGCCTATGTATTTCTTGGTCACTTAAAACTTATTATTTTTATAGGATACTGATAAATTGGATTAAAGATCCACCCTAATCTTTTATGACCTTACCTTGCCTAGTTATTGCATCTATTAATTGCATAGGGCTATGCTTTAAGGCATTGATAATTAATATTTTAGTTTTTATTTTATAGAAATAGAATTCCACAGATAATACTAAGTTTTTCTCCATGTGTTAATAGTTTCAAGAATTTACATTCTCTTTTGCTTGACTCATTTTCAGGTACTCATTTTCATTTTGAGCTAATTAGACTTCTTTGAGAGAACTACATCATTAGTTTCATTTCTCTGAACTTGCTATACTGGTAAAAGACTTGCTGAGAGACATCTAAATCAAATTGGATAAAACTAGAACTTCAAAATCAGGTTTAACTTGGTTTAGTTCATGAAACCGATAATTTAGGGACTGACTGTTGACACTAAATGTTTTCTATAATTGGTTTCTTATGAATAACATTAATATCTTGTAATCTGAAAATTCAAGAACTTCTCTCATTTTCATTTTTTGCCAGTTTATCACTTTCTCAGCTTATCTCTTTATTACAATGCTTTGTTAAATGCACTGTATATCGCTGAAGTACATTAACTCTACAGTTTTGTGATAATTAACTTACTTCCACATTGTTGTTTTTGATCGTTCTATAAAATACTTTCCTGATATATAACATTTTTCTGTTTTTACGACCTTCAAATCTGTGCTCTTTGATATATTTTGTTAATTTTTAATTTTTTACTGATTGTAATTCATCGACATAGAGACAAAGTCACTTGCTTTTAAGAACAAAGTTTTATTCAATGCTTTCTATTACATACTGGTGTATACACCTCTGCCTTTCTTTCACATGTGATCTTCTAGAAAGATCAACTACATCTTTGACCTGCAGTGTGTTTGGCAGAGAAAGAAGCAACGGAATATATCAAAAAATAGTGTTCTGATGAAGAAAATACTGGTATATTTTCTGCTAGTACAAACGATTGCTTATTTTTTATTTCCTTTGATCCAGTAAAGTCATATTTCTAAATATGATATTCATAAATGAATTGAAGGAAGTTATTTCTCCAAATATAAAAATCTTTAGGTTGTAAATGGAACATGTAATATATATTTTCATTTATATGAGGTCAGTAAATTGTGTGGCATAATCATGCACTATTATTCACAATTATTATAGAATACATAGTGAGTGAGGATGTATAAATTGAACAATAATATATGTATTTTTTTATAGAAGCAATCTAACTATTGCTTCTCTAAAGTTCTGGGAGGAGGAGGGGTTCACACTGTTGTGCTCATATGTGGTATCAGTTATTCCATCCTAGATCAGCTGTATACAAGACAAATGCCTTTCCTCTGCTTTATCTCTCCAGTCCTTCTTTAAGATTTTTGACTATAAAAGAAAGGGAAGGAGGAATTGGAAAGAAGGAAGATATATGTTATATAGTTTAATTATTCACAGAATGTTCTATTCAGTTATTCAGTGTAATTTTCTTTCACCATTACTAAGTAAATAATGGCAGGTAGTAAAGCAATAGTATTTGTAGACTTGGGTTCAATATATGTCTTTTCACTTATACTCAGTGTCCAAGAATTTATTGGTGGTATTTCTGGTGTTAAAAGAGTATATACTAGATATCTATTTGTGTGTTTTGCTTTCTGCTTGATGTGGTTTTAAAAGAGAATAGTAAGTTTCTGCTCAAAGATTTACAAAGAAAAAAAATAGAGTCACTCATCATCATTAGTAGAAAAGAAACATATTTTTCACATTTTTTAAATTGTTAAATATATATAGTTTTAAGAATGAATATATTTAATGTTATATGAAAACATAACAGTCAATTAATTAATATAATAAATATATTAAAGTTTAGCAGTTTTTATATATGTACACCCCTATATTTGTATGGACATCTATATTTGCATATATTTGTATATACAAATATATATACAAATTGTAGTGATCATATTCAAATTTGCAATATTTGCATTAACTTTAACAAAAACAAATAAGACATAAACCAAAAGAAATTGTATTTTTAAATATTCTTGTTAAGTCATTTGATCCTTTATTTTTTCCTTCACATTATACATCCCACTGTTATATAAGTGATCTCTTAATACTTAGGAATTTTCCTTTTTTTCATATGCCTGGCTTTTAGGTAGGATGAGGATACCAAGCTGTGCTCAGGGATTACTCTTGGCTCTGTAGGAACTTAGGAATCACTCCACACATGCTGGGGGAACATATGGGGTGCCCTGGATCACACTCTGGTTGACCACATGAAAGGCAATTACCCTATAGGCTGTATTATATCTCTGAGCCCACTCTTTTCCATTTTTTTGAAGTTATTGTATTGTCTATGCATATTGTCTACACAATGTACATATACATGAACTACAAAACATAAAAACTAAGAGATCTTTATAAAGACTGATATTATACAAAGTTATAAACTTGCTTTTTAAAGGAATTTTTAAAAATATAGGATAATTAAACACTATTTGTGGAAGCCATTTTGGAAGAAAAGTATGACTGCAATTTAATTTATTTAAGATTTCTACAATTGAGACAACCTGATGTGTTCCTGTTATTTTCTTAGGCATTTGTAGTCTTGTTTTTCAGAGGCATTTTAGGTTTTTCTGAAGCTTATTTCAAATATATAAGGGACGCATGGAAGATGAATGGTTTAGAGACCAGTCAGCCAGCCATGCTGAATACAGTGACGCCAATTATGGAATTTCAAGAACAAACAGAAAACTCACATGTTCTAATGAGTCAGGGTCATAATTATTTAGAGGAAGAATAGTTCTTGAGAGGACACAAAAGAAGATACTAGAGAAGATGGTAAGGTTCTTTCATTACCTGGGTGTGTTTATATTAATGTGTATGCTACAATTCAGTCAGCAGCGTACTTAGAATTTGTGCACATTTCTGATAAATGCTTTAATAAATGTTTTTGAAAATTATTGTCAGTGAGAAAGCTCAAGGGTTGAGTGGCTGTTTTGCATGTGGTCAACATTTGATTCCTGCCACATCATTGTCACTTGAGAACCCATTGTCATGAGGGAGTGACCTCTAATCACTGAACAAGGAATATCACTCAAACATCTCCTGGTGCAGTCTCCAAACAAAACCTATAAATATATTAAATATCAGTTGATCGATAACACATTAAAAGAAAATTGTTTTTTAAGATAGGATAGAAATATCTGTTAGTTCAAAAGATTTTAATATTTTTATATTAAAAACAGATTCACTCATAAGTAACATACTATATAAGTATTCATTAACTAATATGCTTTAGAAAAAATATGTAAATGTTTCTTAGGTATATCTGAACCTGACATGGAACTTCTGATTTACAATGATAAAATTTTATTTTTTCATAGTACCTTGCATGTTATAAGATGGAAAAGGGAAAAAGAAAAGAAAAAAAGAAGAAAAATAGAAAGAAATGCAGCCACTTCAAAAGCTATAAATAGTTTAGAAAATATGGGAACTGATAGTCAGTGAATTTACCAATGTAGATATAACTACTGTCTGGAACTAGACAATTTCTATTGAATGATTGCAGAGTATTGATAGAAATAAGCTAACGTCTGAATGGAAGACTGGTAATCAGAAGCAGTGAATATAAACATTTTAAACAAATTTTTTTTTGTACTTAGCATAAGAGGCAGCAACAGACAAAGGATGCAGTATCTTTTTATAACACACCCTTTCTTTTAAAAAAATTAATTAAAGAAAGGTATATTAGAAAGTTTCCAGACTGAGAGGAATAATCCACCAGTGTACGAAAAACTTATGATCTAAAAGAGAACACAAGAGGTTGTGGAGCATGGTCAATTGAGTAAGTTAGAAGTAACTGCTGTAATGAATGTCTGATAATATTTTATTTAGGCACCCTAACACTTATCTATGCTAAAACATGAGAAGGAAAACTACCTACCCAGAAAGAAGGATATTGTCACTGCTTTGACTTGTTAAATGATTTTTAAGGAAGCAAGTTATTTGAAAGCAAAAGCTGTGACTATAATATTGAGTCTAATCTTCTAGCTATTGTACATTGGGTAAGGCACTTCTCTTACTCAAAGCTGACCAATTTTGATCCTTGTTCTTGGATACAGTCCTCTGAGCCTCACCAGGAGTGATCCTAGAGCAGAGTCAGTACTGATAGTGAGGACCCCCCACACCAAAACTAATTTAATAATTTAATTTGAAGAGTAAAGTTTAAGTTTAGAACAGTTTATTATTCTTATTTATAAATGTGACTCTAATGGTTATAGTTTAAGATAGTAACTCTAAAACCATGAAAATGAGAGTAGTCCTGCATGATAGTGAAAAGAATAACCAGGTGAAGAGAAAACACACACACACACACATACACACACACACACACACAAACAAATACACCCGTGTGTGTGTGTGTGTGTGTGTGTATGTGTGGGTGTTTTCTCCTTGGGTCCTGTTCCTTATCTATGGCCCAGTACGAAAATGTACTTCTTTTTTTTCCTTTTCAATACCATGTTCAAGGTAAAAAATATTACTGCTATTAAAAAGATCCAATCACAATAGAGACACAATGGTTGGTGTAGAAATAGCCTTCATTAATCAGCAAGCTATTGGGAGGATTTGGATGGCTCAAGTTCCTTCTTGCCTATAACCTGAGAAGAAGCAATTTTTATAGAAAAGCATGAAAATCTATTATTTATCTAGGGATACTTGCAGACCTGAAGCACCAGAGTGGTCAATAAATTCCCATGTGATCTGGTTCACAGGCAAGATGGATTAACAAACATGTTCATTTTTCTTCTGTACCTTTTTTTGTCAGAGGGGTTTGGGCAATTTAATGAAACCTGGCTGTGCTCAGGACTTACTATTGCTCTGTGTAAAGGATTCACACAGGATAGGTAAAATGGAAGCCTCAGTTTCCCCTTTTCCCACTATTGTTTGTGATTCCATTTTATGTGACTTAAGTTCACATTTTAGATGTTCCTGCAAACGCCTAGACCCTCTCTGAGACTGAGTATTTAACTTTTCCTAAGAAGATAAATTCTGCTCCAGCTCTTGACCTGATAGGAAACCAAAAGATAGTGGAGAAAACCCAGGAAGATGCACAAACAAATATCCTAACATAGCCTAAATACATACTGAATGTTAACCTAATCTCAACAATACAGATTAGCCCTAATTTAATAACTAAGACATCTCCCGAAAAGAAATGAGAATCCTCTCATACTTTGTTTGGCAAGTAATACAAAGACCAAGTTTTCCTTTTGAAAAAAGAAAAACAAAAACACAAAGAACGAAATTCTTCCCTTGGTGGGAAGTTTTTTTCTCTTTTACTTACTTCCCAATAAACTTTTCTATTTTCTGAATCTGGGCATTTTTATTAGACCATCTTTGCATCCTTGAAAATATTGAAGAATCAAGGAATTATGGACCAGCACAGAGATCTGTCACTGCTCCTGTATCAATATGGGTCAGGTGAGTTCACAGTTCTGAGGCCAGGTATCGTGGAGCAGACACTGGGTCAGCAGCATGCGAGACTTATGCTTTATCTTCTGCATTGTATCTCCAGCCCTCCCTTACATAACTTATTTTGGGAGAAAGATCAGACAAAGTATACACCCAGAAACACTGAGTTTAGGTTTTTTTGTTTTGTTTTGTTTTGTTTTGTTTTTGCTTCTTGGGTCACAACCCGAGATGCTCAGGGGTTATTCCTGACTCTGCACTCAGTAATTACTCCTGGCAGTGCTCGGGGACCATATGGGATGCTGGGGATCGAACCTAGGTCAGCCGCATGCAAGGCAAACACCCTACCAGCTGTACTATCACTCCAGTCCCAGAGTTTAGTTTTGAATGAAAATCTTCATATTTTTGGGAAATTTTCAAATTGAAAATTGCATATCAATTCCCACAAGAATATGTACCTAAACTAATTGAATGCTAATCCTACTACTTGCAAAACAAACAAACAAACAAACAAAAATACATTCAGATCTCAGGTCTTAAAAATTTTAATAAACATTTTTATTCATTTGGGGATACACACATTTTGAGTATATATACATAAATACATATATATTCAAACGAAAAATACAAACAATACATGTTAGCAATGGTGATAGAATGCAAAAAATGATAGAGTGCTAAAATATTAACTTATCTTGACAGCTGGAGCGATACCATACGGTAGGGCTTTCACCATTCACGCTGCCGACCTGTGTTCGATTCTGTATTGGATATGCCAAAAACAGTAACAATAAGTCTCACAATGAGAGATGTTACCGGTGCCCACTTGAACAAATTGATGACAAAATGGGGTGACAGTGACAGAGTCTAACAGTAAGCTAACAGTAGAAGGCAAACAATCAGAATTGCAAAGAGACAGAAAGATATAGTAACAAAGTGTTTAAGTTATGGACAAGCAAGAAGGAAGAAGTTCAGACCAGAATTCAAGATGTTGAAACTAGCTAAACTTTCAACAGACTGCCAAGAATATAGCTAAAATATCTGTGAAATAAAATAGGAGGGAGAAAGGGAGAGTAGGGAGGGGGAGAGAGAGACAGAGAGAAAGAGAAAGAAAGAGAGAGCAAGTGCAAGTTAAGTTAAGTTACTGAGCTCAGGAGAAAGTTTTGCTTAAAAGGTGAAAACGAACACTCTGGTAATACAGGCAAGAAGAAAAGTGATTTTTGTAATGGGAGTCAGGCACAAAACAGTTTTCTGGATGTTAGGAGTCAAATTTTAGATTACAAAATACAGCTTGAAATTTATCATTTTTGTTGTTTGTTGGGGGGAGAGGGCACATCTGTTGGTGCTCAAGGGTGACTCCTGGCTCTGCCCTCGAGAATTATTCTTCACACTGCTCTGCACATCATGCGGGATTCTGGGGATCTAACACGGGGCAGCCATGTGGGAGCCAAGCACCCAGCCGCCTGCACTATCACTAAAGCCTTGAAATCCATCATTTCAATGACAAAAAGAAATCCAAAGATACCAGTGAAAGAGAAGGAAAAAAATATCTGTTTTAATGAATGGGTAGGTAATTATGTTTGGATCAAGACCCCGTACTTATCCCCAAACCTAGATCTCTAGAGCTAGAGAAAAGAAACTATTGCTAAATAGCAAATATATACACAACACAGAGTTTGAGTCTGCAGGGAGGAAGAACAGAATATAAGAAAGATGCAATTCAGAGACCTGGCATAAAGAACATTTTTGGGACAGTTAGAGTGGGATAACCATAACAGCTTTTTCCTTCAATAGAGTACAGGCATCAATTTGCCACTCCAGGTAGGGTTAAAGCACAGAGAAAAACGCTCTTATTAGGTCTATTGTTATTATAATGGCCCTGACTAACCAGGAAATGGGTATAATTGAAAAATAAGAGATTTAACTTAAAACAAAGTGACTTGCTATTCATGAGAGAACTGACAAACAAACAGTCAGGCAAAGATACATACAATCTTGTTGTTATTGTAGGTGTCCTTGCCAATGATAACTGAAACCTAGCTGTGCCAATGCGCAAACCAAATTAAAAAAAAAAAATAGGTCTTATAATACACTTCTAAGGTAGCACCAGTATAGGAAATGGGACACTTACGACTCCATGATATTTTTCTAACCATCTGGGATTTGGTGGAACTTTTTCCAAAGAGTTAGCAACACTTATACTCCCAGCTTCCCATGCTTCTATTGACAATGAAATTAATTTGCCAAGGAAAATGATAAACACCAAACTCTGAAGCTTTTCACATGGATAACTTCGTTAATGGTTAGCATCCCTTCACCCTTTTACTGCCAATTGAAGTGTGCACTTTTATTCTTATAATGATCCTTCTCCCAACAAATCACAATGCAATTATATGTACTTTGCATTAAGTCACAAGTGAAATTGCAGTGTCATAAGTGAGACAGTTGCACTCAGGGAGAATTTAACAAGTTGAGGTCCAAACTATATATTACTCTCTGGAGTGAATCCATGCAGTAAAGACTAGCCACTGATCATGGGTCTAAAGCATCAGAAACTCTTTCATGCTCAGTCCGATCATAGCATAAAACTTGCAGTGCACTGAAATTGACTATTTTTTTTTTTTTGCTTTTTGGGTCACACCCAGCGATGCACAGGAGTTACTCCTGGCTCATGCACTCAGGAATCACTCCTGATGGTGCTTGGGGGACCATATGGGATGCTGGGAATCGAACCCGGGTCTGTCGCATGCAAGACAAACACCCTACCCGCTGTGCTATTGCTCCAGCCCCTGAAATTGACTATTTAAAAAAAATTTAAAAATGGAGAAATGATAACTCTGCTAGACTGCTTAGAGAATGCACAAAGGCATTTCCACTTTAAACAAAGCATCAGGGAGCAAAAGAGATAATACAGCCATAAGGTGATTGCCTTGCAAACAGATGACCCTGGTCAATCCCTGGCACCACCTATCGTCCCCAAGCTGAGTGTGAGGTCTGGAATAAACCCCAAACATCATCAGGTGTGCCCTTGAACAGTATTAACAACAACAACAAAAAAGACTGGAAAACATTTTATTTTACTCTTTTGTTAAAACTATGCACTTGCTTTAAATTAGCAGTTCTCCTGGGTAAAAGTCCAAAATAAACAGATGTATGTTAGCTAAAAATTATATATGTCTCTGTACAAGATTTTTTTAATTTAATGTTTAAAGTAATTTAGTTCTTAAATTACACATACCTGAATACACTTAAATAATCTTGAACTGGTGAATGGTTAAGCACATTGTTCTATGTTCATAAAACAGAGAATTAGCAGTAAAATGTGAAAGTATCTCAAAGACAATATGTAAAGTGAATAGTCAGATTAAAAATTCTTCATTTCAACTGTCCTCTCATCTATTACAGCTTGAATAAAGAGGGGGTAACTAAGTAAATGAGGGTTGGAGGAATCGGTTGGGATGGGAGATTTGTGCCAAAAGTAGATAAAGGACCAAACACGATAATCTCTCAATATCTATCTGCATTGCAAACCATAATGCCCGAAAGTAGAGAGTATGGGGAATATTGTCTGCCATGGAGGCAGGGGGAGGGTGGAAAAGGTGGGGGTATACTGGGGATAGTGGTAGTGGGGAATGTGCACTGGTGGATGGATGGGTGCTTGATCATTGTGTAATTGTAACTCAGACATGAAAGCTTGTAACTATATCTCACGCTGAATCAATAAATTAAAAAAGATTCTACATTATGCATAACTTTATTTAACTTTTTTTTTTCTTTTTGGGTCACACCCGGTGATACGGTGATACACAGAGGTTACTCATGGCTCATGCACTCAGGAATTACCCCTGGCAGTGTTCGGGGACAATATGGGTTGGCTGCATGCAAGGCAAACACCTTACCCACTGTGCTATCACTCCAGCCCTTTATTCAAAGTTCTGGAAAAGACAGAATTGTGTATTCCATCAATTAAGTAGTAATTAACAGGAAGAGATAATACAAGGTTTAGAGCACTTGTATTGCAAAAAGCCTAATCTGGTTTGATCCTAGCACTATGTAAAGTTCCCCAGAAAGACCAGAAGTAATCCCTGACCACATTGAAAGGAATAAGCCCTACAAACTACTAGGTGTGATCCAACCATTGCCTCTGGCATCTCACATACACTACTGCCCTCTGCCCCCCCCAAAAAAGGCCAATTTGGTTTAAATTGGCCTTTTTTTGAAATATGAGTAAAATATGCCTTGATTTAGATATACAGCTCTTCATGCATTTAAGAATTTGTAGAATTGAATACTATAAATTAGTGAATTTTATTGTAAAATAAAATATTGTGTATATCAATATACCTGGCAAAAGAATAAAATGCACATATTCATGCCCTTATGCATTATGAATAATTTTTATTGTTCCATGTTTTAATACATTTCTTTTAGTTTTCCAAAAGAATTTATTATTATATTTAAGTAGAACTTTTAAAAATTATATTATTTGAAATCTATTCACTGCCATTTGATTATAATAAATATGCTTTTAACTTTTTTCCTATATATTGTCTTAGTTATATTTCACATGAACATTTAATTTTTTAAAAATATGGTTTATTACAAGTTCTTTATAGATTTGTATAGATAGTTTCATGACCAGTGTTTTAAGACTGGGTGTAAAATATCAGCATATAGCCATGTTCATGCAAAAGTGACTTATAGATTATATTCTTGAGATCATTTTTGAAAAATTTATCTGTATATATTGCCATATCACTGTATCACTGTCATCGATTTACTCAAGCGGGTACCAGTAAGGTCTCCATCTATCCAGCCCTGAGATTTTAGCAGCCTCTCCTTATTCATTCTTCCCAATGATCAGAGGCTCTTTTCGGGGTCACGGGAATGAGACCTGTTATTGTTACTGTATTTTTCATATTGAATACGCCACAGGGAGCTTGACAGGATCTTCCTTGTGGGTGGAATACTCTCAGTAGCTTACTGGGGTCTCTGAGAGGTATATATATATATATATAATGTATATTATATGTATATATATTATATGTATATATACACACATATATTTCCCTTTATGATGATGATATATTGCAAAAAATTAAATATTTGCAGTTATGTAAAATTTTAAAATCAACTATTAATTATAATTAATAATTTGTGATTCAATGTCTTTATGGAACCAATGTTTCCAATGGTACATTTTTATGCTTCAAAAATAATTTGTTTTATTTACATGTCATGAAAAGATTAAACTTTGGGCGTTTAGGGAAATATTGAAAAATGCATGTAAGGGGCTGGAGAGACAGCACAGCAGGTAGCACGTTTGCCCTGCACTTGGTCGACCAGGGTTTGATTCCCAGCATCCCATATGTTCCCCCGAACACAATGAGGAGTGATTCCTGAGCGCAAGGCCAGGAGTAACCTCTGAGCATCGCCGGGTGTGACCCCCAAAACAAATGCATGTAAAAATGACTCAATTATACTGTATTATGAAGTAGAAAATCTGCAGGTATAATCTGGTGGTTTGGCCTGTTACTTTGATTAATGCAGGTAATGTGGTTTCTGTGATAAGAAAACATTGTTATTTGGAATCTGAGCACACAGTATGTCTGTCATACTGGTTTTCTGAAAAATTCTGTTTCAGTCACTATTTTTCAAACTATCTGATAAGGAGTTACAGATATACCTGTATATATAAAGGGTGATATTTTCTTGTCAACAGTGTCAGTTATTTCACCGCTCTGAGTTGATTTCAATGTTAAAGCAGTGAATTGAATGGATCTTTGCTGCTGATGAAGGAATTAAACAAAGGACAGTGCTGTACAGTAAGAAGAAAAAAACACACAGAGTTTAGTTTCAAATAGTTTTATATATTTCATTTTAATCCTATTATGAAATATGTAATCTGAAAGTAGAATTTGATCTTTGGTTTCCTCATTTGCAAATAACAAGCCTGGTCTCATAAGATTTACCTTTGAGATTTTCCTTCAACCAGGCATCCAAATTCACTGACATCTTTCTATACACTTGAATGCTATCCTTATATCTATATCTATATCTGTAACATTTAGAGAGAGAGTAATGCAGATATTGCAGTCTTCAAAACCTAAATGCTATATAGAAAAACACTTAGTGGAGTCCTGGAGATAGTTGGCAAAATGAGTGGCAAAAATGCCTGCTTTAAAAAGGTAAGTTTGATCTTTAGCACAGCTCCCACATGAGTTGCAGTTTTGAGATATTCAGTGGCCCAAGAAGTGTATACTCTTGAATAAAAAATACTGCAGTGTGCCATCAGATCAACAATTGTGTGGTCACTACAATAACAACACAAAGAGAAAGAAAGGTGAATATAAGACAAAAACAAAAAGCATACTATTCAGTGTTAGCTTATGGGCATGTCCAGATACTCTTTATAGTCATGATGCCATGTATTTTAATAGAACAATTTAATTCATAGATTTTTGTCTTATCTTTTTATATCTTTCTTTCCGGTACATTCTAAATCATTACATGCTCCTGATGTTTAAGCTATATTGGGCACCCATTTGGAGCAAGGGAGAAGTAGCATTGCTAATCCCATGCTAGATACTCAATAAATACACTCATTGAGTCAGAAAATATGTTCATTATGCAGTACTTTTTGGTTAAGCATAATAAAATTTTGTATTAAGTAAGATTCTATGCCTGGATAATAACTGTTTGCACATTAAAATTTTGGATCCGAGTCTACAATGTAAAATGAAAGACTTAAGGGATTTAAACCTCATTCTTGGATTCCCTGAGATATTGACCAAAATGTCAGTGTTAATGTTCCCTTCAGCTTGGCTTAAATTTGCACTGTAAATTCCTGTAGGCCACTGAAATTCCTTTATTAAGAACATTTACTTTAGCAAATTTGAATTTGTGAGTTCTATCTGTACTTTAAAAAGTATCCTAGGAGTTTTATAAGCTAAGAATGTCTTAAGGATTTTGCAGCCATCACTTTGAAATGTAAACATTATGGAAGCTATTACCCTTACTTTAAAATTTCTATAGAATAATATAAACCTAACTTTTGTTAGTGAAAGTAACAAATACTGGTAAAATAATTGTGAATATAGTGATAATTCAATTTGTTAGATAATTACCTTTGATCAGGATCCTCATCTACCACTTTCCTGATTCAGAACCAAAAATTTTCCTTGACTTATTTTCAATGGAGAGAAAAATAATTAAAAATTTAAAAATTTGTTATAATGTTTGTTTATCCTTTATTGTAATAGATATATTGAGTAGTCATAATTATTCAGCCCTTTTTATTGTAATTTTTACCTTAGGAATATTAATTAAATCTTTAAAAAAAACAACATAACATTATTTAGTCAAATTAAAATGCTGAAATTGGGGCTGGAGTGATAGCACAGCAAGGAGGGCATTTGCCTTGCACGAGACTGACCCAGGTTCGATTCCTAGCATCCTATATGGAACCGCCAGGAATGATTCCTGAGTGCAGAGTCAGGAGTCACCCCTGAGCATCACCAGGTGTGACCCCAAAAGAAAAAAAAATAGATAAAGTAAAAAAAAAATAAAATAAAATGCTGAAACTATTATTTTATTTTTAAGATTGTTTTAGGATTTTTGTTATTTTAATGTCATAAATTATGACAGTCATCGAAGCCCTAGCCAAACAGGGCATTCAAAATCAGTACATCAAGATCCTCCTCAAACTGTATTACACATTCACCATTAGGATCTCACCATTCTACAAGGAAGTTATCATTGACATAAAGGAGGGGTTCGGCAGGGCGATACCATTTCACAGAAACACTTCAGTGCTGCCCTTGAGGACGGAATGGGAAGGAATGAGAGTGAAGACAGATGGTCGGCAACTACACCACCTCTGCTTCACTGATGACATTGTTCTCATAACACCAAACATTAGCCACGCGGCACAAATACTGGCCGACTTTGACCGAGGGTGTGGAAAAGTCGGATTGCAGCTGAATCTCAGCAAAACAATGCTCATGAAAAATGAAATAGTCCCTGATGTTCCATTTATTCTCAATGGAATGAACATCTCCAAATGCAGCAGCTATGTATACCTGGGTCGAGAACTCAAAATGAGGACCGAGGTTCTTCGGCTCAGGGCACATCTTCTCAACTCCACCGTTCTTCCTGCACTAACATACACCTCAGAGACCTGGGCCCTACGCAAACAGGATGAAAATGCTCTTAGGGTATCCCAAAGAGGAATTGAAAGAGCTATGCTTCGAGTATCACGTTTCACTCAAGTGAGAGAAGGAATCCGGAGTTCTGACCTCTGTCGAAGGTCAAGAATCAGGGACACTGACTCGTTTGCCAAAGTGTCAAAAATCAGATGGGCAGGACACATAATGCGATTCAGAGATGACCGCTGGACTAGAGCTATTACTGACTAGATTCCACAGGACATCAAAAAGACCGCGTGGCCGCCCACCAATGAGATGGTCAGACTGCTTCACCAAGACACTGAATAAACAGTTTGAGGCCCTTCAAGTTCCTGGAGCGAGCAGATGCCATTGGGCTACAGTAGCAAGTGACAGGAATGAATGGAGAAGTTACTGGCACCCGCTTGAGCAAATTGATGAATAACGGGATAACAAGTGATACAAGTGATACAATGTCATAAATATATTTATATATCCTATTTATTATCTAATAAAAGTGCTTAACTTTGGATTTTCTTTTCTGTGTAAATCAGTAGTACTGACAGCCATAATTCATATTTTATTTCAAGGCAATATTACATAAATACATTTTTAAATCTCCCCTGAAATGAATATATACATATTTATATATATATCTATGATACATATATATCATGATAACGATCATGAAAATCTATGTATATATACATATACCCATGTTTATATACATATATACGTGTGTATGTATGTGTGTGTGTTTGTGTATGTGGCTAGGATATATAGAAGCTATGGTACTTGTCTTGCACGCAGGTAACCCAGATTTGATTTCTGTCACTGCATGTGGTCTCCTGTGCTGCCACAAGTGACGCCTGAGCACAGATTCAGGAATCAGACATGAGATCAGTTGGATATATCCCAAGTTTAAAAAGGAAAATTATAACATATCTAAAAAAAATGATTTCAATGTTACTTATATGTTGTTGCAAATATTTTATGGGCATCCAAATTTGGGTTTTTGCAAGCATAAGAATCTTATGAATATTATGAAATGGGCTGTTAAACTTGCTAAATAATTTTTTACTCATTGGAGACTAAGAATTGACAAAAATTTAACCTTATGGTGGAGATATAGTTCAATAGGATGATTGTATGCTTTGCATTCTGGAGGCCCATGTTTCACCCCTGGCAGCACACCACTCCACCAGGAGTGAGCCCACCCTCAGCAGAGCTGGGTGTAACCTGAGTTCTCAAATCAAGAATAATGGCCCACAACTTTAACATCTTTGTATATAAATTTTTAGATTGGGGCTGGAATGATAACACAGCAGATAGGGTGATTGCCTTGCATGTAGCTGACCCGTGTTCAATTCCCAGCATCCCATATGACCCCCTGAGCACCATCAGGGGTAATTCCTGAGTGCAGAGCCAGGAGTGACCCCTGTGCGTGGCCGGTTGTGATTCCCCAAAAAATTTAGATCACATTACTTCTATTGTGATATTTGATCATACCCATACTTCTTGAATGATTATTGAGCCTATATGCATACCTGCTGCATATATAATATTTATTACATATTATACCATAAAACACTAATGAAGCTATTTTGTGTCAATATAATTTATTCAATATCAAGTCAAACTTTCGAGTAATAGGTAAAAAAGTAGAAAGTGGAATTTGATACAATTAGTTATTACAAAGAATATTTATGTAATTAATTATAAAGTATATTTAAAATTTAAAATATTTAAAATATATTTCATAGTATTGACCAAAAGTACATTCTTGAAATATCAGATTATTGTTTACTGTTTTTTGATCTCTCATAAACTTCAGGAGAAGCTAGAAATTCTAAGCATTAACTTGAGATAGAAAGTATTTAACCAAGTTGCAAAACATAACTTTGTAATGTACTCTTAATTTCTCCAACATGTTTTTTAAACTCTGTGCTATGCAATTAAACCCATAAGATTTCAGAAGAAATCTGCCTGACTCATCCCATTGAAATGTGTCACCAAGTATTCCATCACCTAGAGATTCAGAACAATACCCCTAAAATTTAACAGGAAGTATACTTTAAAGAAATTATAGTCTTTGGAAGATAACAAAGAAAATATGTTAAAACAATAAATTTTTCGCAGCCAATTTACTATAGTAAATGACATACATGCCATGGAAATTCAGACTGACATAATAATCACTTCAGCATTTATCTAGGGGATACTTAACACAAATATCACAGTGCATGTGTAAGATTTCTATTGATGTTTTTGGCATTAAATTGTTGACAACTACATTTAAGTTATTGTTTAAAAAAATGATGTTTGTAATATTCCTGAGGTAAATCACAGATTAGGAAAAATTGTTGTGTTTAAGTGTTTAACAGGTTGCAATTTCCTGTTAGCAGATTTATCATAGAATGCAGTTTTCAGTGGAAAACAGAAAAAAAAGTTATTTTTTTCTCTTAAATTGTCAATTTTAAAAATAATGAGTTTAAGAAATAATTCTTGACTTACTTGCTCTTCAAGTCTGTGTTCTCCTTTGAATTTGTATCAGTCAGTCATTGTTCTCTGATTCTTTGCTTGCATATTTCCACTATGGAGAAGTCTGTGTTTTCTCTCGAACACCCACTTCTCATCTTCCTCCCCTCATAGCTTCCTAAATATGTTTTAATAAAACTATTTTGATTTAAAAAAAAGTGTCTAGGTCTTTCAATTTTAGTTAAATGGATGTTTTAGAACCATACAAACATGCATTTTTTTAGGCACTGGTATTCATACTCTTTTTTTTTTATTTAAATTTTATTGAATCACCATGTGGATGGTTACATAGTTCTCAGGATTATGTCAGTTATACAATACTCAAACACCCTTCCCTTCACCAGTACCCATATTCCATCACCAACCACCCCATTATACCTCCCGTCCCCTCCCGCCCCCCCAGTCCCCGCCCTTGTAAGTGATAAGTTTCACTTCGTTTACGCTTTATCTTGGTTACATTCCATGTTTCAACACATAACTCACTATTCTTGCTAGGGTTTCCCCCCAAAAAAGAAAAGACAGTCCTACTGTCTAGGAAGCATTTGATGGCTCTCCATTGCTGAGAATGTAGAGATATTAAGTCCCGCTGTTTGTTACATAACTTTTCTATTTTTTTCCCCCCCTCGTCCCTCACCACCGAGTTCACGCCTGTTTTGTAATCACCACTCTGCCTGACAAAGGGAAAAAACAACAACAACAACAAAAGAGATGGTTATTTCCCGTCATCAGCTGGCATGGGGCTCTGGCTTAGTTGATAGTCTGGTAGAATGTCTGCAAGCAGTTTCTGGAACCAAAAGTAATACGCTGGTATCAGCCCCGGCTCGAGATTCCACCAGCGTCCCTCTGTTCCAAGTACATAATAATTTATTCCCTTGTATCCCATTCCCACGCCACCAGGTCCGTGTCAGCTTAATGGACATCATACTATGGTTAACACCACGCCGCGTTTCTTCCCGAGAAAGAAGGATATTTCTTCTCAGCCGGCGTGGGGATATGGCTTAGTTCAGTCTATAGAGATGGCTACCACTTTGATTGCCTTCAATATTTCAGCAAAAGACTTACTATTCTTGTTAGGATTTCCCACCAAAGTCCGAACCATTAAAAAGGAACCATTTCATATTGGTGATGATTAAATGGCATTAGGTCGCGCGGCCATGGCAGTGGCCTCGCGGCTTTGAATTTCTGTATAAAGTCCAGAGAAAGTACAGCCCATTACAAAGGAACCATTTCTTATTGGTGATGATTAAATGACATTAGGTTGCGCAGCCATGGCAGTGGCCTCGCGGTTTTGAATTTCTGTATAAAGTCCAGGGAAGGTACAGCCAGAAATTACACGTCACTACAAACTTTAACCCTATTATGGTCCCCCCAAAGTCCAACCCGTTACAAAGGAACCATTTCATATTGCTGATGATTAGATGACATTAGGTTGTGCGGCCACGGCAGCGGCTGCGCAGTTTTGGGTTTCTATATAAAGTCCAGGGAAAATTCTGCCTAAAATTCTATTGCTACAATCTTTTACCCTTCAACAAAAAACTCAGTACTATTGTTTGGAGTTTCTTCCCACGGTAAGCCCTGCTAAAAATGAACATTTATACGTTGCTGACAGTCAAGAGATAGCCGCACGGTTTTGGATTTCTATATGAAGTCCAGGGAAAATTCTTTTGGTAATTGCATCACTCGCTGGCGGCGCCTGGGCCAGTAGCTCCGAGCACACAGTTTGGAGGCATTTTGGGGGTGCTGCTCGTGTCCACAGTGGTTCAGTTGCCTCCGGGGTCGATCTCGCGTGGCAGCAGAAAAGAGTGTACCCAGATGGCTCTGTGCTTAAATATCTGCACAGGGCGGATCCAGAAGTCCCGCCCCATCGGCTTTCCCGGGCTTCCTGCATAGTCTAAAAACCGGCTTTTGCCTCGCTGCGTTCAAAAAGAAAGAGTTGAGAGAGAAAAGACCATACCCCGCTGGCGGCGCCTGGGCCAGTGGCTCCGAGCACACAGTTTGGAGGCATTTTGGGGGCGCTGCTCGTGTCCAAAGTGGTTCAGTTGCCTCCGGGGTCGATCTAGCACGGCAGCAGAAAAGAGCGGTATTCATACTCTTATCTAGTTTTAGAACCTGGATATGTGAAACTCTATAGAGTTTCACTGGAAGATTCAAATTCTATTCATTTATAAACACGACCTAGTGGAACACGGACATTTTTATATAGGAGTATTTGGACTATGATTTTCATATCCGTATGAACAAATTTCTCTATCTTTAAATTACCATCATAGCTTAACTCAACTAATGCTAATTGAAGTCACACAAATGGGAGTGATCACTGCAAATACCAAATCTAAATAGATCCTGACTTCTAGGTACATAAAAAATGTTAGTCTTATTTTATTTCCAGATTAAAAGGAACAAAACCACCCTTCAATATTATGTCATTAAAAGGAGAAAAAATTGAACATTTAGATAAATCTGAGCGTGCTTATTGGTTTGATAAATGGTAGCCTAAAGTAAGAAGCAAAATGTGCACTCAGACTTAAATCTAGAACAGATTAAATGTCAATTACTTGACTCTACAGGGTCATAAACCAGGACAGATATAATTTGATATAGATTAATAATTAAAAAAATTCTAATCAAGATGCATATATCATAAACACTTTCATTTTAAAAATGCTCTTTACCAAGAGTTATATGTTCTCACGACATTACTCTTCTTCTGTTTAGAAGTATTGAGTTCTCAAGGCTAAAGAGAAAATACAATGGCCAGGCCTTGTGCATAGCTGACCTGGGTTTGACCTCCAGTATTCCATATGGTTCCCTCCAGGAGTAAACACTGATTTCAGAGACAGAAATAGTTCCAGTAGTTCCAGGTATCACCACACACCCTCCCTTCAAAAAAGAAAAAAAATAAGTAAAAAACAAAATTTGTGTTTTCAAAAAGCCCTTTCCTAATATGATTAGTTCAAAAATACTCTAAGTATTCCTTTTTAGCTTGGCAGGGTTAAATCTATTGAGATATAAGAATAACTAAAATACATACGCTGTTTAAAAAAGTTTAAAGATAGAGAATATGATAAAAGAAAATGGAATATGATGAAAAATTTAAGCTTTTAAAAATCTTAACAATAAGCATTGTCTCTATCTGTGATAATTTATAACTTAACAGATATTGGATAACACTTGTGAATTAGAAAGTATTTAATTAAGTTTTTGAGTTGGCCCTTTGGAGTAGTATTCACTGACATGGTGTTACACAGCTAGCTATTCGTTCAATGAATCGATAGAATACAGTATTGCTGACTGAGGAACCATTGTTCTAATGACTGTTGCCTTGCTTGTGAGGTGGCTGTTCTGTTACTAGAAATAGGTCAAAATGTGACTATTTCCACTACAAAGGCAGTCTGAATTGTGGCCCCCAGCTCCTATCATTCCAAATCATAGTGTACTTCTTTGTCCTTGCACCTTAAAATGTATTGATACCTCCAAACCAATTTTATTCAACAGTCTTTGAATATACCTTTTAAATACTATTGTTATTTTGTATGTTTATAAACTAGCAGTAAACATAGTTAACTGAAACAGCTGTATTTCTGTGCCTTACATTTTCATCAACAATAGTATAATGCTTTTAATTTTTCCTTTAAATTGCAATTCAGTCTCTTTTTAAACTATGCCTTTCTAGCTCACCACAGAAAATACTTTTCATAAATCAGTACACTCTGAATTATTAAATAGAAATATATATATGTTGTTTGTATATTCATTTAAATTACTTACTTAAACTGAATGTCCATGTTATTAATACCCTTAGTAAATTTTATTATTGATTAATCTAATGAGAGGTCGTTAAATAAATCACTTTGTTGTATGTTTATTTTTTGTTTGTTTGTTTGTTTGGCCATGGCCCAAAGTTCTCATGGCTTATTCTTAGTGCTATGCTCAGGAATATTCCCTGCTTTGGCTGGTTGGCTGTATGGAGTCCCAAGGATTTCACCCATGTCAGTCATATACAAGGCAAATGTCTTACCTACTGTGCTATCTCTCGGGCTCCACAGTATTTTCTAAAGACTTTTGAAAATACGACTATACTAACCAATGAGGTTAAAATTTTCCTAGAACAACTCAGAGTTGCATCTTCAAGGCCTGAATTTACATGCACTTCAAAAAAAATAAGCTATGCTTTTCCAAGAAAAACTCCTTATGCAATTACTTGACTATTTTTTCCCCATAAAAAAATAAAGCAAAAGTAAACCACAATATAGAAATCCTTTGTAAGCCAAAATTTTAATCCTCTGAATATGTCTAAAGTTATTGTCAGTCTTTTCTCAGATACTGTCAAAACATCTTTATTATTGTTTTTTGCTGAAGAGGTTATCATCTTGGGGCATGAATTCCTTAAATGAATTTCTCTTCAGCCCCTTGAACCAACTAGAACATTGTCTCACAGATGGGCTTCTCAGCTGGACATGACCTTGGCATCCTAATGTCAACTATCTCTGATAGCAACTGTAACCTTTAACAGCTGTTTGCTTACTCCTCTACCCATCCTGCCCAGGGTTACTACCTATACTTATTCATATTACCTCTTACAGCCTGCTTCTGCTGTGTTCCATAGCAATTCCCTGACATGCACACCGTTTCCTATTATACCTTAGTACAATATCAGTACTTATTTTTAGCAAACACCTTATGTTCTTTGTGTACCAGATTACATACAAACTGTTTTTCTCACCTTGCCCTCTTGTAACTGATATCATCAGTTAACAGAAAGACAAACAGTAGAAATTGAAGAGTTTTCATGACGCTCTCTGAACACATCTCACCTAATCTGATGGAAACTGAATTTATTGACCTTCAAGGTTGAAATGTGTGTCTCTTGACTTCTTTTTTTTTTGTAAAGGACATATGTTTTCAGTTTATAAATCTATACTACACTAGCTTTGCTACATGAGAAAATATTCATGTGATATTGTGCACAAAAATGGTGGTATCTCTGAAAATAAAAAAAAATGCACTGACTTTTTTATTGTACTTTAGGAGATGTTTTAGTAACAAAAGACAGTAATGTTACCTCTTATCCAAAGAAATTAATTAACTTTCAATTTTCAAGAACTCTGTTAAAATTTGAAAAGTGAGTTAGAGAGCAAAGAGTTAAATGTTCCTACAAATGAGTTTTTCTGAGACCATTTTAGACAGTAAATCTCTGATGATCTCCTTTTTGCTTTTAATTACTTCTTTTCTTTTCATTTTGAAATTTTTATTTCATTTCATCACTTATGAAAGTATTGTAAGCTTTTAAATGGGAAAATAACTTATGCACATGCACTAGAAAAAATATATTGTGGTTAAAACATGTTTTTCACCATAAGTGGAGTGAATAGTTAAAATGCAATGAGATTCTTTATTTATATGCAAAGCATCAGAAGACATTTATTTCTTTATTTTAAAGTCACATGAACTGCATACCTTTAGATAATTCTTAAAGCAACAAAAATTATTATTTATAATTATTTTTGAGTCAAATAAACATTGTCTATTAAATATCACTCTGTACTAAGTTATGCTGCTCTTGCATTTTTCTTCAGTAATATTTAAATTGAGAATTTTTTTTCAAGCAGCTAAAGTCAAATACATGAAAATGATTAGAAAACCCAGCGTCCAAGATACTAACCAGAAAGAACTAAGAAAGAAAAAGGTTAAATTCATGTCATATCAATCTTCGATAATTAGTGAAAACAAAGAGAACAAGTATTTTCTCTAAATCTTTTGTTTATGATCAAGTGGGGCCCAGGACAGATACACTACACTGAAAAGGTATCGCCAGTTTTATCCTCACCAGTCATCCACACAAAATGGTTATTAATTGTCTGGTAAAATAAAAAAGTTATATTGCATTATATTGCATTCTTATATTTTTACAAGTTTTGTGGTTTAGTTTAATAGAGACCACTATGGCAGGTACTTGGGGGCCACCAAGGTCAGCTTGGTGATGCTCATGGAACTATTTATTGCCAGGGATCAAACTCAAGGCCTTCTACACTAGTCATACTAGTCATGTACTCTGATATTTAACTATCTCCATTTCTCATATACATATACATATATATATATATACATATACATATATATGCACACCACATGTGTGTACTCAGATTTTGCTGTGTTTGCAGCTTCAGAATTTTGTGACTCTTCTTTTTTCCATAGTATTTAAAGCAGTGTGTCATACTAAAATTCTTTCTTTCTTGTATCGTTAAATTTATTCCTTGACTTTTTTTTCAAATTTGCCTTTAAATACTCCATATAAGCTGTATTTTTGGGGATTTTGAATTTTTAGTTTCTCAATTTGGTAACTCTCTTACACTTTTCTAAGAGAATCTAATTATAGGTAACTTTATACTTTTAAAACTATCTGTCTTGGCTATCTATCTATCTATCTATCTATCTATCTATCTATCTATCTATCTATCTAATCTTTACATGATGTAGCCTAATATTTAAGTTAGCAATTCCTGTTTCTAACAGTTTAACGGATTATAAATATTTATGAATATAGCATAGCTCTTAATAAGTAAATAACTTCATTTGTATCACTTGTAGTCCCCTTGATCTTCAATTTGCTCTAGCAGGCACCAGTAACATCTCCATTTGTCACTGTCCCGAGCTAGTGCAGCCCAATGATACCTGCTCGCTCCAGGAACAGAAAGAGCCTCAAATTGTTCATTCAGAGATTTGACGAAGAAATCTGCTCTTCTCTCTTTGAGGTCTTCCTTTATCGTATCTCTGCACAGCTTTGTGAGCTCGGACGTTAGCTTGTGGTTGCCTGAGGCTCGCGCCAAACCAAGTTGACGAATGAGTTCGTGAGTTTCGAAGACAGGTGTCTGTTTGTGGCTTTCTCACTCTCGGCATTCTTTGCACAGACATGGAGGTGCTAAACCAGTCGATTTTATTCCTTGTCGATGTTGTTAAGGAAGGCATCTTCCCATGTTGCTGCAATAGTGCCAAAGAGCTCCCAGTTGGTGGTCATTCTGGGAGTTGTCTTCTTAGACTTAAATTTTGCAGACTTTTCTCCCTGCTCTGTGAAGTAGAATTTCGCAGGAAGGAGACGGTGGTCTAATCCAATTTGGAATTTTGGTACAACAAAGACATCGGTCAGGCAAAACCTTCAATTGAATATGATGTTGTCAATTTCATTGTGGTACTGTCCACCGGGAGACTCCCATGTCGAGCGTTTAGATTCGGCCTTCTGGAACTGTGAGTTACCATGGATGCTCTTGGTGGACATGATAAATTCAGATAGTCTCTCACCCTGATCGTTCCATTCTAGGCCATGTGTTCCAATGTGGAGTTCTTTGGGCGACATTCTCGGACCTATCTTGGCATTAAAATCATTAATAATGATCTTTTAGAAGGTGTGGTCTTCTTTATAAAACTTCTCCAGTTCCATGTAGAACCTCTCAATTTATAAAAGTACATAAAATTTTATAAAAATAAAACAGAGACAAATAAACAAAAAGTAAACAATAGTACATGGTTACTTCTTGAAATTATAGAAAATGCTTTTACTAAATTCATTTGCTAAAGTTTCATAGATTTTGTTAGAAAATGGTGTTTTCATTGTTTAAAGCTATCTGTAGATCTGATGATTAAAAATGGACTTGGTTTAAGCAAAAATATGGAAATGAATAAATATATGTGTACAGATTACAGATATTGTCATGCATATAATATTGATATAAGTATAGATATAGTATATAGATATATTAGGCATAGTTGGGTGATGTATGTACTGGGCATGTTTTGGAGTGTGCTTGCGTGTGTGTTTGTTTGTGTGTGTGTGTGTGTGTGTGTGCCACATTTAATAGTGTTCAAGGTTTACTCTTGATTCTGTGCTTAGGGATCACTCCCAGCAGAGTCTCGTGGTACATATAGAAATTGCTGAGACCAAACTGGGTCACCAGCTTCCAAGGCAATTTCTCTACCTGCTGTCCATTTCTCTGCATCCACAACAATTATGTTTTTACTTTTAAAGTAATAGAAGAGAAATATTCATCTCAATTCATAACAAAATTCTCAGTGTTGATTCAGAATTCAATATATCTATGACTTAATTATGGAAACCAGAATATTTCTTTTGATTAGTCTAAGGTAAATAAGTGATGAAATTGTTACACTAAATTTCATGCTAGCAAATTCTTACCTACAGTATAATTGAAGTATTTAAAAATTTAGGTGTATAATTATCAAAGAAATAAGAAATTTCTTAATTTCAAGGTGTTCTTAGCAAACTTCAATGATTCCCATGCTTATATTTAGTTAAAAACTGCATTATATTCATTAAAAAATGTTTTATTTCATTGAAGAATCTTACAAATATTTTAATTGAAGTTTCATTTACTGAAACATTTCTTTTAAGTGTTTTTGCTAAAGAATCCCTTAATAAGAAAGCATCTAAAACACATTTTTAGAGCAAAACTCAATATGCTTATTGGAACAATTTTGAATGATAGTTAATTACTGAATTGGTGACAAATGCTTATGTTTTATCTGCTCTAGCATTTCTTCAATTGCAGATGATATGATTGGAGAACACAGATGTGCCTAAATATTAATAATAAGTCACTGCATACTTAGAGTGTATGTGCATAATTTGGTAGAGCTTAATTGCAATATGAAGTGTATAACCATTTGTTTATCTATGAAAACCAAATAATACCTATTCAGAGAAGCATTTCATTAGCTTGCTTGGCAGTGCTTTTAGAAAGAATCACTGCCAGATGTGGACACAAAGGAAAAGAAGCAGGAATTAAACCAAGGAAATTCTTGGCTACTATAAACTCTTCAATTGTGCCTAAGGATATTTGCTTGCTGTGCTTTTAATTTTTAATATGTACATATTTTCTCATCCTCCACATGGATTCAAGTTGTAGAAATACAATATTTGTCTCCAATGCTGCAGCTTATAAAATGTAATATGATTTTTAGATATTTTTGCCATGTCAAATAATGATACAGTCATGAAGTTAGATGGGTTACATTGTAATGAACTTTTTATTGTATAATGCCTATGTATTAGTTTGTGTTGTTTCTCTTCATTTTAGACTAAGCACACTAAACATTTTAGTGGAAAATTCAGTATAAATATATTGCTCATTTGGAGTACAGTAAGTTCTAATTTTATCAGTGACATGTGTTTTGCTTGAATGGAAATAATAGATAGCAATACATATTAATAAATAAAAATGCATATGTATGAATCTCGGGACCAAAAAGGTTGCTGCAGAGATACCTCTGGACCTTGCTTGCCCAGGCCAGTTTCACTGGGGAGCCTAAGATGGGAGCAGGCGTCGTCCTTCTACCTGCCCCTTTGAGTCCTGATGACCACAAACTTTCAGAACTTGAGAAATGCAGATAGTGGGCCCAGTGAGAGAAAACTCTGGGCCTCAAGGGCTCAGGGACAGGCCAGTCCTTTTTGCCTCCCTGCCCCTTTGGGGTCCTGGCTGTCATGCCCACAAACTGCCTCTGGGTGTCATTTAAGTGCGTTAATGACCATAATCCAGAGACTCACAAATGAATCTCGAACCGATCAGCTTGCTGCATAGATGCCTCCAGACACTAATTATTTAAAATTTTAGAATTCCAGGAGTGTGCACTATAGTATCTCATGCTATTCATAACGAGCAATACAAAATAAATTATCTAGCTTAGGCCTGTTGGGCAGGCTTGAGTGGTGATGGGAAAATTCAAAATAATGGTAGTGGGAAGGTGTAATGGTGGTGGGATTGGTGTTGAATATTGAATGTAATCCATTCTTGTGAAAAACTTTATGAAAATATAATTTAAAAAGAATGCATTTGTCTCTGGGTAGAAGATACTCAATTACATATTTATAATTATTAACAATAAACACATAATAAATATTGCAGTAAATAGCAAAATATAACTTGATAATTCATTGAAGTTATGTTAGATACCACAAATTCAGTGTCATGCAAATTAACTTGAAAAGAAGTGGGAGTATTACACAAAAATAACATGCAGTTCCTTGAATGAGTTTATAAATCCTAACCAAATAACTCATACTGAAATACATGTGCATATTTTCCAAATTTTAAGGCATATTTAATTGGATGATAATGTGAAACGATGATTATCATACCCTTAATGATATATAATCCATTGCATGATTTCCTTCAGAATATACAGTATATATAATGAACATAGTTTATGACTTGAGAACTCTGTTTAATGGCACATTCTTGTAATCTGTACTATACCCCAAACTTTTTCCTATATTTCATCCTTTTTTTTTTGAATCACCGTGAAGTACAGTTACAGACTTACAAACTTTTGTACTTACATTTCAGTCATACAATGATTGAGTACCAATCTCTCCACCAGTGCCCATTCTCCACCACCAATGTTCCCAGTATTGCTTCCACCCCCCCCATCCCACCCTCCACCCCTGCCTCTATGGCAGGCACATTCCCTTTTACTCTCTCTCTCCTTTAGGATGTTGTGATTTCAATGCAGGTATTAAGTGACTATCATGTTTTGCCTATAGTCTACTTTCAGCACGCTACTCCCATCCTGAGTGGGCCTTTCAAGCACCCTTTACTTAGTGGTCCCTTTTCTATCTGAGCTGCCTGTTCTGCCAGCATGTGAGACCAGCTACTAAGCTGTGGAGCAATCGTCCTGGTCCTTATCTCATCTATCCCTGGGTATTAGTCCCCAATACTGTTACTTTATATTCCACAAATGAGTGTAGTCCTTCTATGTCTGTCCTTCTTTTTCTGACTCATTTCACTTAGCATGATACTCTCCATGTTGATCCACATATATTCAAATTTCATGATTTCATCTTTTCTAAGAGCTGCATAGTATCCCATTATGTAGATGTACCAAAGTTTCTTTAATCAGTGATCTGTTCTCTGACACTTGGGTTTTTTCCAGATCCTGGCCATTGTAAACAGTGCTGCAATGAACATACGATGAACAAGCAGATGTCATTTCTATTATACTTTTTTACATCTCTGGGATATACTACCAGAAGTGGTATTTGCTGAGTCAAATGGGAGCTCAATTTCTCATTTTTTGAGAAACATCCATAAATATTTTGTACTTGATGAATGTTTTTATGTTTATCTAAAGCTTTTCTCTTTGTAACTACAAATATGGAAGTTGCAAAGTAACTTCTATCCAATACCTGACATAAAATGCTGTATTTTAATAGTGCACTCTAAATACATATATGTTTGCATGTCTTTCATGTTTCATTAATTTTTTTAATTTATTCTCTGTGAGACACAGTAACAAAGTTGTTCATAATTGGGTTTCAGTCATACATAAAATGTTTCAACATCCATCCCTTTATCAGGGTACATTATAACGACATTTAGTTAGTCATAGTTTTATGAAGTAAAACGAATATTTAGTATAAAATTAAATAATGAAATTTGACTTATAATTACAAATTTTAAATGAAGTTAATTTTAGCATGTTTAAATGCAAGCTGATACATAAAACTGCCAAAACATCTTGCTACTGCTATGAAATTCAGTGTATCATGGTAATTAAACAAGTTAAAATAAATGCATACATTAAAAAATAACAATATGATTTTTTTATCAAACATGTACTGATAAAAAGCAGGTAGGTTGAGAATCCATGTTTATATAATATCAGGAATAACCAATTTTCTTGAATTAACTAATGTTATGCTTGGATTATCATCAATTAGATCTTTTAGCAAACAACACTGTAAGAATAATGACAAAATGCCAATTGTTGAAGTAAGCATATGTCAAAATACCCAGAGATTTACACCATCAGTATAAGAAAAATAGTACCAGGTGATTAATTTTAAAATAAATAAATAAAAAGACAAACATATTGATAGAACGACAGAAAACAGAAAGTATGAATTCTAGAATATTGGCTTAAGGAAGTGTTTTTAATATAGTGATTAACTTGGGACATAAGAGGTACTTCTTAATATTAGGTCCCCAATCAAAACAATCTGATTCTGAGTCTTGGGTCAGGGCCGGAGCCGGCTCGAGCTCCTCCGAGATTCGACCTGGGTGGCCATGCCTTTGCACAGCCACTTGGGTGGGTGCTGAACGAGCAGGATCCAGGGCCAGCTATATGACTTGGGGTCCCAGCGAGTGCTTGCAGCCATGTGTCCAGACTGTGAACTAAGCTTTTGCCCCACACCGGCTAAGGGGGGAAATATCCTTTCTTGGTTTTTCTTCCCTCCAGGAGGAATCGGTGCGGTGTCCACCATATTATGGAACTTTTAAAGAGGTATGAACTGGGTGGCACGGGGAACAAAAAAAAGTGTTTTGAACTTGAAAAAAAAAATCTGATTCTCAGATATGAAAGCTAAGGTGGTTCCTGTAATTACCAACAGGAAGATTTCAGGTAGGCAGTCAAAGTAGAAACAATGAAGTCTTGAAATGGCTAACTGAGTAGCTGGAATCAGAACAACGTAGTCCGGTGACAGGCAGTAATAACCCAGTCGGGAGGGTTGGGAATAAGGAACAAGTTAGTGGGCCAGAGAGGTAGTATTGGAATCACAGCACTTGCCTTGTATTCTTCCAACCATCGCTGGAATTCTGGCAATGATACTCCAGCACATCAAGGGCCCAGTCCTGAGCACAGAGTCAGGAATAGCTTCTGAAAAGCATCTGTTGTGTACTCCTTTGTCCCCTCAAAGCTGTTCTCCACCTGTACCAAAGAAACAAATTAGCAGCTCCCTAAGGACTGTGTCAAGATGATGCTAAACAAAGTAGGGGCCAAAAGGAATTGGCCTATCAGATGAATACATCTGATAGATCAGAAAACTAGCACCTAAGATACAATTACTTAGACTAATCAGGGTTCTGAGAGGGGTCAGCAGTTCTGAACTTCTGACATACAAAGTACCGCTTATTAAATCTTCTCAGACTAGGAGTGAAGGAAGCTGAACGGCAAGGCAAGACATGGGAAAAAAATGACATCTGTCTAATGCCAGGCACAAAAGTCAGATCGAAGTGGATTAAAGACCTCAATATCAGACATGAATCCACAGGGTACATGGAGGAAAATGTAGGCAGAACCCTTTTATGAAATTGAAGCTGAAAACATCTTTAAGGATAATATACCAGTGACCAAGCAAGTGGAAACATACATAAACAAGTGAGATGACATTAAACTAAAAAACTTCAGTAACTCAAAGGAAACAGTGACCAAAATACAGAGAGAGACCATGGGATGGGAAAAATATTTACCCAATACCCATCTGATAAGGGATTAATATCGAGGATATACATGACACTAGTAGAATTGTACAAAGAAAAACAAAAACTCCAACCCCATCAAATAATGGGGAGAAGAAATTAACAGAAACTTCCTCAAAAATAAAATACAAATGGCCAAAAGGCACATGAAAAAATGCTCTGCATTGCTATCATCAGGGAGATGCAAATCAAAACAACAATGATGTCTCACATCACAAAGACTGGCACACATCAAAAAGAATAAAAACAACCAGTACTGGTACAGATGTGGGGAGAAAGGGACTCTCTTTCATTGTTGATGGGAATGCCAATTTATCCAGCATTTTTGGAAAACATTGTGGGCATTCCTTCAAACACTAGAAATTAAAGTTCCATAGGACCCAGCAATACCACTTCTGGGAATATATATTGAGGGTGTAAAACAAGCACAGTAGAAATGACATGCATACCTGTATATTCATTACAGCACTGTTCACAATAGCCAGAATCTGGAAACAACCCAAGAGCTTGAGAACAGACGACTGGTTAAAGCAAGTTTGGTACATTTTCACAATGGAATACTATGTGCCTGTTAGGAAAGATGAAGTCATGAAATTTGCTTATATGTGGATGGTCATGGAGAGTATCATGCTAAGTGAAATGAGTAAGAAAGAAAGGGACAGACAGAATTACTGCACTCATTTGTGGAATATAAAATAACTTAATATGAGACTGACACCCAAGGGCAATAGAGACAATGGCCAAAAATATTGCTTCATGGTTTGTAGACTGCCACATGAGCTGGGTGAGAAGGCAGTTGGGATAGAGAAGGAATCATTAAGTCATTGAGGATTGGAGGGATACTTCAGGATGAGATATGTGCTGAAAGTAGATAAAGGACCAAGTGTGATAGCCTCTCAGTATCTATATGACAAACTATAATGCCCCAAAGTAGACAGAGTATGGGAAAAAGTGTCTGCCATAAATGCAGGGGGAGGGATGGGGTGGGGGGAGATATTGGGGATATTGGTGATGGAAAATGTGCACCGATGAAGGGATGTGTGTTAGATAATTGTACAACTGAAACTCAAAGATGAAAGCTTTTTAACTGAATCTCACAGTGATTCAATATAAAGTTTAAAAAATGAAAATTAAAAAGACATGGGAAAAATCATCATCATGATCATCATCATGATCATGATCATCATCATCATCCCATTGCTTGTCGATTTTCTCGATCAGTCTCAGTAATGTCTCCATTTGTCCTAGCCCTGAGATTTTAGAAGCCTCTCTTTACTTGTCATTCCCAAAAATGCCACGTTAGAGGCTCTTTCAGGATTATGGGAAAAATAATCAAAATTAGTACCTGGAAGTAATGATATGTTCAGTTGTGAAAATTACAGAATTAATCATAGCGAATCAGACAAAAAATATATTCCCACATTTTTAGTCCAAGAAATAATAGTGCCAATTTCTCCTACAGGGAATGGTGCAGAGAATTTATTTTCTAAGTTTTGAGAATTCTCAGGTCCATGTCTTCTATGGTTTTATAATATAAGGAGAAGAACAATGCTTTGAATTTAATTTGGCTAATATGCTTCTTACAAAGAACAGACTTGGATTTTCAGATCTTTTACTTTTTCTTTGTTTGTTTTGACCACACCCAGAGATGATCAGGGGTTATTCCTGCTCTACACATAGGAATTAATTTTGACAGTGCTTAGGGGAACTAATAGCATGTCCAGGATAGAACTTTGGCCAGCCCAGTGCAAGGCAAGCGCAATTCTACAGTTCTAGAGTCATAATACTCCTACATTAAGTAAACCTCAAGGTGATTTTAAAAATGACCTGAGACCATGAATGGTAATTTTTTCATCTATAAATTACTCTAAAATGAGTGTCTGAATAAAGCATGATAGGAAACTTTGCTAAATTATGTGAGCCAAAGATATATAATAGTGCTCAGGGATGTTATTTATTTTACAATGTTGAAATTTAAAAGTCAGTATGTCTCTTAAAGATTAATATAGTTCAAAAGTAAGATTAAAATTATACAGTTAACGTCTATTACAGTTTTAAAATAATGATAGTCTGTGCTCTGAAAGTATCAAATTAGCCTGCTTTATCACTAGCTGCAAACTCGAGCGTTACAAAATAGCATGCAATTTATATTATAATAGAACCAAGAATTTTTTTACAAATGAATCAGATATGATCTTTGTTTTTTGACCTCCAGTTTATTATTTTTCTTCACTGCAGAGTGAGACCTATTCATTCAAAACTTATTGGTGACAAAATCAAATTTTTACATGCAAAATTATTTTAAATTAAAAAAAGCAAGCAAATTTAAAAAAAATCTAGAGCTTGCTTTTCATAACCTCAGAAATTGCACCCAACAGCTATTAGTGTGGTTAAGCTAAAGCCCCAAACCTATATCCTTTGGAGTTCTCTGACCCAAGATACTGAGTGATTACTTAGAATCAGGAGACTTCTCTTTGATCTTTTCTCTTACAAGTTTCTTTTGCTGTACTCCTGTTCATCATAAAGAACCTCTCTCCTGCTGAATAGTGACCTCCTTATGCTATAACTTCCAGAATTTCTCATGCTGCAGGAAAACTACACTGCAACCCTGACTCAAAAAGCACAAAGTAAAGTTTTATGTGTGTTGCTGCTCTTCTGATCAGATAGATGTCTCATTTTTTTCAAAATTCTCAAACTCCCTACATGAGATTTTCTGGACTTTATGAGTGGGCCTAATATAATCATATGAGTAATTAAGATCAGAGCTTTCTTCCAACTCATGTTGTTTATTTGATGACTTTAGTCCTGTCACAATATCTCATTTTATAATATCACAAACTATACTATGGAGTTTTGACAACAATTTATGCATTATATTTTCTTAAAACATTTGTCGTATGACTTCCATAATATGCTATTTTCCTTGCTTCTATTTTTAGTCATCATTTTCCCTAAATATCCTCTGCTGGCTACTTCTTTCCTTTTTACTTGAAAACATTTGAAAGCTTTAAAAATTGTGAGAGGTCATTTTATGATTTATCGTAATCTTTGTTGTATTTTGTTTGTGTAGAGTGATTCAGACCTTATGATGAGCCCATCTGATTTAATTTCATATTTAATCACTTATTAGGCGGCCCTGAATAGGATATTTTGTTGGGAAACCTCACCAGGTTGTGTCTGGGAATCAGGTGATGGTACCAGGGATTTAACATAAAGCATGTCACATGCAAAGACAAGCGATCTAACATGTGAGCCACAGCCCTGGTCATGTGAGTAGGATATATGATCTGCCTAGTTCATTTTTGTATCAAAAATTAAGTCTATAATAATACATACTTTGTGCATTTAATTTTGAAATTAATTATTTTTGTAGACTAGAATTTAACACCTAGTAAGAGCCCAATGCCTTCTAGTTATTGAGATATTTTCATGATTTTACTTACCATGCAGTTCTTTACTACATTATAAGGTTATACTTCATTATTAAGCTGATCTGTTGCTTACAATTCAGATTTAATAAATATCTTGAACTTAAATTTCTAAAACAGAATGACATTTTACTCGAGTTATCCACTCTTCTCATAACGTTTCCTGTATTCCCATTACATATATAAAATTTCCAGGAAAAAAAATTCTATTTGCCACTGAATCCGGGGTATCTACTTTAGGGAAATAATGTGTTAGCACACACCATCATATAAAACAACAAATTCAACTTTTTAAATGATTCTTTTACATTCAGTTCTCCTTCTTCATGCAGTAAGTTATCATATAACTCTGCTTTATTATTCATTGACAGTAAATACAATATAGATATTGACTGATAGACATAATTAAAAATAATACTTCCAACTCTTCTCCCCCCAAATAAAGATAAGTTAGGGAAAACAAAATAGCCTTTAGATTCATGCATCCCAGCAACATGGTGTAGTCAGAGCTCTAAAATTAGGGGAGTATGTCACTGATCATATTAATCTCACAAATTCTACTTAACTTGGTCCATGCCAAATATTTCCATAATGCTCTTGGCTGACATTCATATACTTCAAAGCTATGCCATTCCCTGATAGAAGGGGAAAAAAATCCATTTGGCACTCAGTACCCACCCCCATCTGTTCCTGCCATTTCCAGCTGCTTCCCTTATGGATCATGAATAAGAAAGAGCCATAGTGTCTAGCTTACCTGAAAACAGAAGTGGTATCCATCCCTTGGCATACTATTGGTATGACATCATGAGTTAAAATTCCTGAGTAGAGACTTGATGTATTTTCATATTCTTTTTACTTATTTATGACTCTCCAAGCATTTCATGCTTAAACTTACATGAAAGAACTTAGCCATTCTATGAAAAGTGTGAAGAATTTTAAGGGCCAGGAAATTCCAATTTATGTTTTTTTCAATATAGACCATCTAAATCCAATGGCACTTGATATACATCATGATGGGTGACAGTATTTTTCAGTCAAGGATATTTACCCAAATATTTCCATGTTACAAAACATCAAATGAATAATCATATACTACCCAGGGTGTTAAGAGAGTATCTGTATCCACATGTTATATGATTTATCAGTTTACTTTTCTGAGGATGTCCAGGAAATTGACAATATTACAGTGGCAGGAGGAGAAATAATCAATATAGGAGCATGAAATGCTTGAGGATGGATGAAATTTTTATGCAATTTTAGATTACACTGAATCTCCATAATTCCTATTACTCAGAGTATGATGGGTGGAGGAAAATAGGAGAGAAAAAATATAAAGGTAAGGTTTTAGATGCAGAGACTGTTAATTATTTAAATATTTTAAGTCATAGTTTTATTAGGGCTTTTCTGACTCAAAATATTTGCTATTCTATTTTACTACCCTTGGGTCTTACTACTGCCCCTCAAATACTGGTGAAAACCAACAAGAAACCAAACTGGCCATTTATAGATTCTATCACTGGTCCCACAAATGACCTAAATCACACAATTAGAAAATATTTTTCTTATTTATGTGTCTTAGTATAAATGCCTCCTGAGAGAATTTGCATGCAAATTCAGAAATATGTGAATGTGGATGAGAACCAGCTGACAGATTCACACTGAAATGTGAAGTAAGGAGACTGCCAAACATGAAATATAAATACATTATGCAGAATGAAGTGGAAGTAATAAAGAAACTCACACTTTGACATCTTTTACCTGAAAATGGAACAAGAGACATATTGAGACATGTTGGGACATTACTACTTTGATGGCCTCATTCTCATCTGATCATCTGATTTCTTCTTTCTCTCTCTCTCTCTCTCTCTCTCTCTCTCACTCTCTCTCTTTCTTTCTCTCTCTTTCTCTCTCTCCCTATCTCTCTCTCTTTCTCTCTCTCTCCCTATCTCTTTCTCTGTCTTTCTGTCTGTCTCTTTCTCTCTCTTTTTCTGTTTTGTTTTGGGACATACCCAGTGATGCTTCGGGATTACTTTCGGCTCTGCATTCAGGAATCACTCATGGATATGCTTAGGGTTCATATGGGATTCAGAGGATTGAATCCAGGTTGGCTGTGTGCAAGGCAATCACTCTACTGGTTGTGATATCACTCCAGTCCATGAAGCCTTCATTCTACATAAAATTTAAAACGAATAAATAAACAAAAAATATGTATGTGATAATTCAGCCTAATTTTGAATACGTCATCTGTGATACAGTTGAATAATTTACATTTATTACATTTTGTAAGCATGTCTGTCAATTACTTACTCAAATTTTCTGTGCCTAAGATTAAAATAAATATTTTGGAAGTCTATTAAGTCTATGAAAAGTTAAGTTCTTCCTGCAGTGCTTAATATTTAAACCTCTATGTGTGGGACAATTTGATTTATTTACAATTACTTATGGTACAGTTTGAATAAAGTTAATTGTCATTATTATATACACCTTTCAAACTGTTTTGCTACGTTTAAATTTTTTATGATATATATTTACTTTCCAAGACATCACACATGTTTTTTTTCTTTACCCACACAACATATAAAACTGATGACTTCCAAGCTAATCAAAAATAAGGAAGATGAAATTACTCAGAGATAAGTACCACATAATGAGCAAGTGCTTACGTAAAGATGTTGATTTTAGAGTTGATCAAAGAATAAGGCAGGGACAATTACTCAGAGATGAGTATGTGACTCAATGAGTGAGTGGTTCTATTATCTTTCAAATTATGTAGTCATTACATCTCAAACTGTTTCTTTGCAGATTATCATTCTTTTTAAATTCCTTTTCTTATATGCTTAACATTGTTCTTTTTAACACACAAAAAAGAGGTTAATCATGCTTCAAGAATAGCAAAAACTTTCCCTCCATGGTGATTTGAAGCTAAGTTACTAAGAGTCAGATGAGTCAGATGAGTCACACTTTGAGGTAGCAAAGAGAATGCTTGAGCAGCAAAAATGATGATCGGATCATAGTATCTTTCTGATATTCAAGTACTGAGAAATGAAATTAAATATGGTCAGTTTACTTTCTTGCGGTGATTTGTGCTAAAAATAAGAAAATAACTGAATTATGTTTGCACTGTTTATTATTTAGTCTCACTTGATTCTTCAAAGAATATCTTCCAAACAATGTCAATTTTATACATATACATATAATATGCAAAGAAATCTAGTCCATGAGTACCACAAAGCAGTATGTTATCTTCTCAAGTCATTCACACAGCCTTAATAGTGCTCTTAGAGGCATAGCAGTGTAAATAAAAATGTTAATGGGCTGAGTGGCCATTTGTTCTGTAGGGACAGATAGAAAAAAAATCGTACTCCTCAGGGTTCATCTCTGGCTGGTGGAACAATCAAATTATCATCAGACAAATTAGTAGATGAAAGAATTAATTAATTACATATGTATGGAGAATCTACATGGAAATAAGTGGAGTCTAAAGCAAATGAAGCAGACAGATATATATCCTAAGATGAGGAATGAGAAGAAAAGGAAGAGGACTCAAATTACAAGGATAGAAAGCCAAATGAAAAAGATCCTTCGAAATTATGCATTTTCCCTTCCATATAGATAGATTTCTTTTACAGAGTGTTATTCATGGTTAAAACTATTGTTTGTGAATATCCCTATTTTCATTATTTGTTTTATAATGGAGAAGTAAAAGATTTGAGTTAGCCTGATCCCAAAATAATCTGTAGAGAAAGTTGGTACTACTGGAGACCTTTTTTGAATGGACTTCCAAGACTTTTCTGAACATCTTAGGGAAATGTAATATTCAGTTCTTCTACTCCAAGACTGGAGTCATTAATAATATAAATACCTTTAATATAACTGGATTCAACTGGTCATTAAAAAAAGACCTGTGTGAAAAACGCTGATATATATATATCATATCATATCATGTCATATCATATCATATTATTTCATGGCTTTATTTTTGCCTGGTCACTGTCATCCCATTGTTCATCAATTTGTTCTAGCAGGCACCAGTAACGTCTCTCACTGAGAGACTTATTGTTACTGTGTTTGGCATATCCAATACACCCAGGTAGCTTGCCAGGCTCTGCTGTGAGGGCTCGATACTCTTGGTAGCTTGCCAGGCTCTCCGAGAGGGGTGGAGGAATCGAACTTGGGTCGGCCGCTTGAAAGGCGAATGCCCAACCCCTGTGGTATCGCTACAGCATAAAGGAAGAGTATAGCTAAATATTCAAACCACAACATCAATAACACTAAAAACTTTTAAGACCAAAATTTTTGTAATCAAACTTAACAAGGCACATGTCAAGATACAGGATGGCAGGAGAGGTGCAGACTGGAAATCCTGGTAGAGGGAAGTTAATACTAGTGGTGGGACCTGTGCTGGTACACTGAATGACTAAAAACTCAACGATAAATGATTTTGTAAATCACAGTGTTTTCTTTTTTTTTAAAGGCTATAAAAGTTATTTGATTGAGGTTGATAACACAGCAGGGAGGGCATTTGCCTTGCACTCGGCTGACCCAGGTTCAATTCCTCTGTCCCTCTCGGAGAGTCTGGCAAGCTATCGAAAGTATCTCGCCCTCACAGCAAAGCCTAGCAAGGTACCTGTGGTGTGTTTGACATGCCAAAAATCAGTAACAAGTGTCACAATGGAGATGTTACTGGTGTCACTTGAGCAAATCTATGAGCAAAGGGATGACAGTGCTTCAGTGCTACAATAGGTAACACTAGGTCAAGCCTTGCTTATAGATTACCACATGGATCTATATTTGATTAGGGTTCAGGTAATTATGGGTTCCTGTTAGAGTTTTGAAGTACATTTGGCTGTCTTATTTTTTTTTTTCTTTTTGGGTCACATAGCCAGGTTCAATTCCTCCTCCTCTCTCGGAGAGTCCATCAAGCTATCGAAAGTATCTCGCCCTCACAGCAAAGCCTAACAAGCTACCTGTGGTGTGTTTGATATGCCAAAAACAATAAATCCCCCCAGCATGAGGGGTTTGGGGTGTCCACATAGGTGTGGTCACCATCAATAGGGGTAAGGTTCCTTTCCCTCAGGGGATGCTTCTCCTAGGACTGATTCTCTTTCAGCAGGAGGATCCACCCAGAGGCGGAGTCCCATGAGTGTGTTTCTCCTCTCCTCATCCAGCAAACATATAAGCATTCATAATATTAATCATTTTGTATGGACACAATAATAAATGCATTAAAGCTTATAGAATTGCTCTCCTGGGGCCATCTCAATCTCAGACTACAGTCCTCAGGTCAGATCAGTCTTTCCTATCCGTAGCAGGGTCCTAGTCTCATCATCACTTTTGGATCATGACAGCATTTGTCTATGATCAAGCTCTTAACTTATAGTTAAGAATTAGGCATTTTGGCCAGGCCCATCTCGATGCCAAGGTAGCACATAACTCACCGCTTGCCCTGGATCCGTCCCATCCCTCGTTGGGACCCTGCTTTTGGGGTGCTAGGAACTGAGGGCAACTGAGGCCTAAGTGGATAAAGCAGATTCCCGGGAATGAATAATATTCGAAGCCAATTAAGTCCCAAGTTACAAAAGCACAATATTGTCTTCTTGTGTCTATACAAAAAGGACATTGCTTTAAAGTAAATTATTTAAAAGGCATAAGGAGAGGAGAAAGGCAATATTATAATATTCAGTGTCCTAGGAAGGTCTGACCTTACAAATTAGCGGAGTCAGATTAGGGGAAAGCTGATTAACTGTTTTGGGGAAGAGAGCATAGAGAAATGATTACAGCTAAACAAAGGGATGGGAGCACTGTGATGGGAGTAACCCAATAAACCTAAACTACCTGAGGCCATGTTATCCTACACTTTGCACCTGGCTGTCCTGAATTTGATCTCTGACACCTCATATAATCCTTCAGGAATGATCCCTCAGTTCATTAATAGAAAAAAACTCTGAGCTAAACTTATGACTGAATATGGTCCTCAAAGCAAAGCAAACAAAACAAAGAGAAACAAAAATTAGCAATGAATGTAAAATATGACTACAAATGAAGATGATGTTTTTTAAGTACTTCTACAATACCAGTATGTAATTCTGAAAGTTAAATACATAAACATACATAACTAGAGGCAGTTTTTCAAAGCTTTTAACACTCCCAAGTTTTTCTAAACCATGAATAATATATCTCCAAGTTTTTCTAAATTGTGACACAAATTGTCACAATAGTGTCTGCTGCTTTATGTTTTCTGATAGCTATACTATATGCTGATATTTGTAATGATGAAATTTCCCAAAGGATTGATTATATAGGCATAATAGGATTTGTTAAATTATAGTCATTATTCCCCCAGAAGTCATGCTCATACAGCAACATAAACAGAAAATGTAACTAATTTGAATTTTTTTAAATAATAAAATACTAAGCATAGTGATACTATATGACACTTTCTCTGATCATCTGGAAAAAATCATCCTACATGTTGCAAGAGATGTGCAAAAACTGTGGGTAACATGATAATGCATATACATTTTTTGTTTGCATCAAAATATGTGAAACCATTTGCACGTATAATTTGTAAAATGTCCTTATATTTTATTTTTTCTCTGTTATTTTAATATTATGTGCTGATATGCTATAGGTTTCATACTGAAAATTATTTATATCAAGTAGGATAGTAATTTTTATGTGCTAGGAAAGTTTTGTGGCTAATGAATCATCTTTTGATATTATAACAAAACCTTCTAAGGTTGTAGGTCTTAAAATGCTGTAAGTTACTGACACATTTAAGAAGAAAGAAACTGAAAAGTAAAGAAATGGAAGCTTTTTCCTTTGCTTTGTGAGCCACACTCTGATTGGAGACTACCCCTGGCACTGCACAGTGCTTCTGTGCTCGAGCCCTTTGAGCTATGCCCCTGGCCCCAGGATGCTAAGGCATTCTAAGGATGTTATATACCACAAATAGAATCTCAGTGTAGCTGGCTAAAATAGCAAGACCAGGCTATTTTCTTTATTTTATATAACAGTACATATCAAAGCAAAAGAAGTTTTAACCTTGTTGCCCCAAATAACAATTTTCTCTCTGACCTTTCAGGTCAATTAATAGAGTGATCACATGTTAGCAATATGATGACAGTCTCTCTGCATGTGTTTCTATAAGGGAACTATGTTACCAGGGGATAGACATGGACAGTAGCACATAGAAGAGCAACATATCTGAAAGTTGGCTACTTGTGTATGCCTGGTATGCTGCTTTACCCAGCAACATATCCAAAATATCAACTCAAGTTTTATGGTAAAGTAGAATGATTGTGAAATAGGAAACTATCTGCTAATTAACAGGTCCAGTTCCTGTTCTGAGATGTTTGCTAACTAAGCAGTATTCTGAAAATTTGTTTACTTTTTGATACACACTAATTCTGGAGAGGAAAACGCTAAAGAAATGTAATTGAAAAAAATTGGTAAGGATGAACCTAATATATTTCCAGTACATCAATAACCCCAAAATTTCTAATCTGCGGGCCTGGAGCAATATAGTACAGCAGGTAGGGCATTTGCCTTGCATGCTGCCAACCCTGGTTCCATCCCCGTCATCCCATACGGTCCCCCAAGCACCACCAGCAGTAATTTCTGAGTGCAGATACAGGAGTAAACCTGAGCATCATTGGGTGTGAACCAAAAAGAAAAAAAATTCTAATTTACTCCTTCAAGATCAATTGTGTATACTCACCTGTTTTATACTTTTAGCACTGGGATAATGCATACTTATAATTTTTAATCTTAGAACCATACTTTAAAGTATATATTCTATGATTATAATTTGAAATAATTTTTCAAGAAAGCATGATCAGAGCAATTTCTAAATTTCAGAAATACCAAAATATTTGAATTATTATGATATATGACTATATGCATGTTAAATTTTATATTATAGGCATTTAAGTATATTGAACTATATGCTATAGGGGGACAAAATATTGCATCCTAAATCTGACAGCAAAATATTCATATTTTATGGGATATGTCTGAAGATAATATTAAAATGGCTTTTGAAAGATACTTACATATAAACCTCTCTTTTAATGTCATCACCTTCACTGCACTAGGTAGGAGATTTACTTAAGGAAGACAGAATTTAAATCTGCATGCATGCTTTTGATTTCCTGATTTTCTTGATCAGCTTAACTTACCTTCCAACTATTCAAAAGTGATATCTAAAACCACATGAAAAGTTACTGTTTTGCCTATATGTGTAGGAAATATGATGTTATTAAAATATTTTCCTTTACTCTTTTCTCTTAACACTGTGTCAGATGCTAGTTCAATAATTTGTCCACCTTCTGAAGACCTGAAGGTTGTAAAGGGTAAAATTTCCTTTTTGCCTCAATACTATAAAATGTATATTTTTGAAACTTGTCACTATCACTGTCATCTCGTTGCTCATTGATTTGCTTGAGTGGGCACCAGTAACATCTCTCATTGTGAGACTTACTGTTACTGTTTTTGGCATATTGAATACACCACGGGTAGCTTGCCAGGCTCTGCCTGGCAAAGTATCTGCTGGGCTCGATACTCTCGGTACCTTGCCAGGCTCTCCGAGAGGGGCGGAGGAATCGAACACAGGTCAACAGTGTGAACGACCTACTGCTGTACTATTGTTCCAGCCCTTGAAACTTGTGACTCCTATTTTTTAAAATAATGCACTATAACACTGTCGCACTGTCATCTTGTTCACCGATTTGCTTGAGCAGGCACCAGTAATGTCTCTATTGTGAGACTTGTTGTTACTGTTTTTGGCATATCAAATACGCCACCGGTTGCTTGCCAAGCTCTGCCATTAGGGCAGGATACTAATGGTAGCTTGCTGGGCTCTTCGAGAGGGACGGAGGAATTGAAGCCTGGTCAGCCGGTGCAAGGCAAATGCCCTACATAAAGTAAATGTATATGGAGAGTTATACGTGCGATTTGCTTATATTGATACACATTGATACCTATCAAATAGAAATACATCCATCTTTCTCTCTCTATATATATATGTATATATATATGCCTGCACATTTACTATTATTTATTTTAGATTTTATATTCTCACTGTAAATTCTAAACAAGACCAACAGTAACAACAACTGTGAAAATGTTCACAGGTTAAAGCCAGAAAATTGAGTAGTAATCTCTGGTTAGAAATAAAAAAGTAATCTCTTGGTTAGAAAAAGAATGTGTTACACGTATAGAACAGAGCAGATGTTTCAGCTGTTCTTCCCTCTGTCATTCTTCTCATATCTTCTCCATTTTTTTCAATAATGCAGGATTAATTTTTGCAGATCAAACCAGAGGTTATGTTAATTTAATACTTAATATTTGCTCTTTAGTAGTCATATACTCAGATTCAGTCTCCCAAGAGAAAATGATAAAAACACAATACTAGGTGACAAAGTAAAGCTCATCATCACAATGCCCATAAAATTATGATTCATGCTATAGGGGAAAAAAAGTGTTTAATATAATAGTCAAAGTGTCATCATAGAATAGTAAAATGTTTTAATATACTTAAATTTTACCAGATAAAGAATGAAATAGGCTAATTTTAAAAATGAAAAAACATAAATAAAAATGCAAAAATGAAATATAGAGGCATTAGTTAGTTACATATTAACATTCCTTAAGTACAGCTGTAAATAAGCACTGTAGTACATATTCTAAACTATGCATCCTTGAATATAAATAACAATGTGTATGGACCTATTATATATTCTTATTGATATATCTTAATGAATCGCATAGATATGATGGATTTGCTCCCTTTGGAATTACAGTATTGTTTGGAGTTACAATGGAGGCATTCAATATTGGTTCAAAAGTGTGTACCATTTCTACTTATTGTTTTGATAAAGCCTCAGGTAATTTGAATTATTACAAGACTCATACTTTCAAAGAATAACAATTTACGCTAAGTAGTAAATGCTCACACCAATTGCTGATTTTCTCTATGCTTACCATTCTCACTGTAAAAATATTGTTGACATTTTTCCATTTTACTATAGGGATGGATCCTGAATAGCAGTAAATGTTGGAATCCAGAGCACAAAGGGAATGTGATAATATGGAATTGTCTTACTTGTTCAATATGAATCAACCATGTTAATACCTAATATTTACTCTTCTACATAGTGAAAAAAATAGATAACTATATTGGCAAGTTGACCAAAGAGTTTTTATTAGAATAATTTTACAGAGTTTCTATTTTTTTACATTCTAAAATGAATAAACTTAGTCACAAAAATTTACTATGAATTTACGAATTATTATAATCTATTTCCATAAATATTATCAAATGAAAATTAAGAGGTATATTTTTGTCAAAATACTTATAATCATGAATCAAATGTTTTAATAATGATATCCAAAGGAAATAGACTTAGCAGAAAAGCATATCTTACAAAAATATAAAAAAAATGAAACTTAACTTTGAAGTGTAGATTATTTTTATGGCTAGATTGAATTAGAATGAAATGTCTTATTCATAGCTTTAATTTTCCTTTTTCTAAAAAAAAAGCATTTAACGGTACTAATTCAGAAATATCCAGAAGCAAAGGGACCTGATTGTGATTCTGAAAATATACTGAAGGTAGACTCCAAAATCAAGCTTCAAATTACAGAACTGAAAGTGGGATTTATTAATCATAATTAATTTTTGCAGATCATTCAAATCAAGCGTATGTTAATTTAGTACATAATAGTTGATCTTTACTCGTCATGCACTCAGATTCAGTCTTCCAAGAGAAAATGATAAAAATACAATACTATGTGACAAATAAAGCTCAAAAAGTTTCAGAACTTTCAAAAGAGTCAAATTAAGAAAGATGATTTTCCAAGACTTCTGATAATTTCTAATGATGTCTCAACTCACTGTCTTCTGTTGAGCGCCTCAATAAAGTATGACAACAGTTTATTATAAATGTTTTTCTCTTTCTTTTAAAGGAATGCTTATTTTTTACAAATATAAACATTAATACATCTAAATAAAAAGTGCTGTTAATTACCTGGCAGCCAAACTGATTATTATGTGTTTTAACAATTTATTTATTTCAATTAGATTAAAGTATATTGATATATCATGAAAGCTTTTCTTTCAGATTTACATCTTTTGTTTAGCTGAATTATAGATCAGCTCCATGAAACATTCCTAATTACAAAATCACTGGACTTATGTTTCTAGGAGTTAAAAGAGAGGGAAAAAATAGAATTTGAAGAAATTTACACGTTGTAAGTTTTTCCTATGGTGAGGGGGCCAGCAAAATTTATGTAAAGCCCAGTTGCCTGGAGGTAAGAGAACATGCTCTGGATCCACATTGTTCAGGTGTGGATTTTGTTCTATTATCACTAGGCTTGTGAAGTTGAGAAAATTAATTAACCTCTCTTGTGTTCTGTTTATGCCTCTAGAAAGTACTCCTTAAAAGAGAGCCTAAGTTAAAGGGGTCCTTATGTATTAATTGTGATATGAATGGAAAATTTCTGGGGTTAATTAACTATTTAACAAATATAACTGCCTAGACCAGCTGAGGGATTGAAGAAGGTGAGTGATCTATGGGAAGAGAGAATGAGATCCAAGGACAGAGAAAGGCAAGTTCCATTCTTTCCGGAAACTAAAGAATTCAAAAGAAATGAAGCCTTAAAATAGAGTAATGCCGAAGAAAAATGGGCTACTTTTTTTAAAAAAAGAATTTATATAAGCATATATGTAGTAAAAGTTTATATGGCTATCCTAAATTAATTTCGGGAGCAGGGTAAAATATACAGAAAACCAATTCTGCATTTTATTTTCTATTAGAACTCAGCATGACTTTTGTTTCTAGTACACTTTTGCTGAAAATGTGTCACAGGGTTCAGGCAGTAAAAGTTTGAGTGAAAAAGCATTACTAGAGGATAAATGGACTATGGGGAAAGCAGGTATTATTAAGGTCTTGTTCTTTTCCACCTCACATCCAACCTATAGCAATTCATGTTATCTGCACCTTCAAAATATATCCAGGGTCTGACTTCTTCTCACCTTCTTCTCCTCTATTCCACAATCTTCTTCACCTGGCTTATTGCAGGAGGCTTTAACCTGGACTCTATTGCTACTTTTGCCCACTTTTTATTTATTTTCCCAGAATACTAGGGATGATTCTTATAAAGTTTAATAATTTCATGTCACCTTTTTTTGCCCCAGTCTCTCTAGTGGCTTCACATCTTACCTAGAATAAAAGGTAGATTCTCTTGATTGGTCTTCAAGTCGATGATGATATCATGGTATCTTAGTTTCTGGTTGTCACCTCATTTCCTACTTTAATCTTCCTTTCTCACTTTACAACAACTTTTATAGGACTGTTTGCTTTTCCTCCAACACTTGAAACAAATAAAACCAAGGTATTTGTGACTCATTTATGTAGACTCGGTCTTCCAAAATATAAATGTTTCTAGGCTCTAATATTTCAGATTTCCTCATTAAGAAAATGTCTTATATAACATGGAAAATGTTAGTTTTCACTTATTTTAATTCTTACCTAATCACTTGCTTTCTTACATGACACTTATTTTTTTAAAGCAATTTATTATTTCACTATCCATTGTCTCACTAGGTTTTAAAATCATGAGAATGGTGTCTTCTTGGTTTATAATCTTGCTGTCACTGTCTGTTGTTGTCTTGTGTGTATGTTCTCAAGGACACATACCACCTGGTTCCCTGAACTAAGAAGTACAACTGGAAGAAAAAATTACAGATGAAGATTAGGTGATAGTTTAAGAGGGATGTCCATGAATTAATCAATTTATATGTGTCAAAACCTCTTTTGATACTGAACTTTATTCAGCATTAAAACATTTTCTTTTATAAACATTAAGGTGCATAAATATATAAATTTTAAATTTTCATTTTACTTGTAGAAAACTATCTTTTTTATAGTATTGCATGAGCTATATATCAAATGAGCTCTTTGATCTCAGTATTTAGAAGTAACATCAAAATCTTAGGTCAGATAAATCTGTATATATTCAATGGCATCTATAAAATGAATCAAATGCTATCTTTCATACATATATGTTTATTTGTGGCATGTTATTATTACTATTGGATATTTATAAATAAAAATGCAATGATATATTCATATAAAGAGAGGTTTATGTGTAGAAATGTCATTGAACAAAAGTGAGGAATTGTAACATAAAAAGTTAGATGTCAGTGAAAATGTTTGTTCATGTGAATCAAATTACTAATTTTGTATTCTTCTCATTACTTATAAATTAGTATATCAAGATAAATCATACAAAGAAGTTTGTGTGATACAATACAAAGAGAGATGATGTTTATTTTTCTAACCACCCTTCACACTACAAAGTTCTCAAAAGCTCTTTAAACAGCAAAAAATACAGATGCTTTCTAATGTATTTCTCTGAAAAAGAAACATGCAATTTATATATCTATTTACACATTTCTTCTGATGGAGTTTTGAAGGATATAAAAACCTTTATACAATTGTCATTATCATTTCCATAAATGCCTTCATAGAACTTGGTTTGATTTATTGTAAGGGATGTTTGCTTCTTTTTATGAACTGTGGAGCCTAATTTTTCCATTTGAAGCAGTATTTTCAGATTTATGTTGGCATTAATAACATTGACTCTGCGAAAATCACCATCCCCTCCCGGTAGGGCACTCCCCTTGGGAAGACAGGTCACGGCTATCTAACAGCAGCATCCACAGCTGTTCATGCTGACGCAGATTTGAGTGTTATTTCCTTGACAGAGGTCACAGAGAAGCAGTAGAAGATAATTTTATGAGGCATCTGCTATATTTGTGGTTATACTCATTCTTCAAGATTGACCTACAAACTTTAGCTTCTGCAAGAAAATAACATTAAATCAAGGCACAGTAGCTTATAAATGGAAAGCTGTAACAAATGAACTTTCATGTGAATGGAATGTTATCTTCAATTGAAAAATCAATATAGTTAAAACTAATAAAAAGTTGGTTTCAACAGAAGCTTAAATAGAGGTCAAAATGGATACATTTAACTTGTAAAGTTGTGAACTATAATAAAAATCTCGCTAGAATATACTGTTCATATATATTTTATACATATATATGCACATATATAACAGTTAATGTCATATAAAAAGAGAGTTTACATAGAATATCTTTCTTAAAACAAAATTGTACTGACATTTTCAATATTGCCATAAATATATGGTTTGAATTAAGCAAAATGTATTCTGTTTTTTTAAAGAAATTGGTAAGCCAAATAAGTTTTGGAATATAGGTTCGATAAACTAGCTGTTTACTCTTCCTTCCTCTTATGAAGTTTATTTTTGAGTAGCTAGTAGTTATCACAAATAATGCACAATATATTAATTTTCAGACCAAAACTTATACAAATGTTGCTTATTAGGTATATGTGAGATATTTACACGTCTTTTAAGTCAGATATGCTTAGTTTCTTCATCTTACAATTAATATAAATGTAAATAATTATGTGACTGTTAAGTATAGAATGCATAAATAAACTTTTATGTATATTATAGTTAATAGTTATATGTTTAAAACATACTTTCTGCAGTTTTAATTATTTTACCCCACCCCATACTATTATTTAACCCAATTCTAAAAAGTTTCACTATTTTTTTTTTTTAAACAGATGAGCAAATGGCTTACTTTCCTGGCAGTTAATTTTTCTTGACTATTCAATTTTTTTTTCTTAGAAAACAGTTTTTATCTTCCTTACTAGGTGCCAGACACAGAGTTCTTGGATGCAAATGAAATGACAGATGGGAAGAGGTAAAAGAGGATTTTACTATAAGGTACACCAAACATTGAGTAAAAGTTAGTTACCTGGAACTATATCCACATTTGAGAAAAGAAAAGTGTTCAGTTTTATCAGTAAAGGAACAAAACTGTAAGAGAAGTTTACCCAGATCAGGATATTCCTTTTTTCTTAGCAAACTTCAACTTCGTCACGAAACCAATAAAGTATTTTAAATATACTAATCTTGTATTTGTCAGAACAATAATCACTGTATCACTATCATCCCACTGTTCTTTAATTTGCTCAAGCAGGCTTCGGTAACGTCTCCATCCGTCCCTGTCTCATGCTAGTGTAGCCAGATGGCATATTGGGGGCTCTTTCAGGATCAGGGGAATGAGGACCGTCGTTGTTACTGTTTTTGGTATATTGAGTATGCCACAGGTAGCTTGCCAGGCTATGACATAAAGAACAATAATAGAAACCTTAAAAATAAAGTATAGTCCCAGAGAGATACTACAGTGGGTAAGGCAGAGACCTTGCATACAGCTGACTCATTTTCAATATGCAACACCATAGGTGATCCCTAGAGCACTTCCAGGAGTGCTGTCTGAGCATAGAACCATAACAAAGCTTTGAGAAAAGACGGGTGTGGAATTAATATCCCCTAAATACATTTTTGTAGAAATTCAACCCACATAATATGATCTGTATTTTGAACTGAGATAATTAAACCTCCACCTCTCGTAAAATAAAATTTATTTATAAAACGCTAATTATAAAATTTATAAAACACTAATTTTATTCTAGTGTTCTTTTAAATAAATCTCTATTTCAGACTAAGAGTAAACTCAGAAAAGTTTATTTTTTAATTCAAAAATGTCCTTTATAGTTTGTGTTGACACTAATTATGTTTTATTTTACCTCAAACAGAGAGAATTTTCTCCTTAAGTATATCTATAAAAGAAATCTGTTTAGCTAATTCTACCCACACAAAAGAGCACCACAAACTAAATTATTTCTTCCTTCTTTTTTGTTTGCTTTTTTGCTTTCCATGCCCTTCAGTTCAGTGCTCAGGGCAACTCCTGGCTCTGAGCAGAGATCACTCCTGGCAGGCTCAGGGATCATATAGATGCCAGAGATTAAACTCTGGGTTGGTTAATCTCTTGAAAAACTATTGGCTTGGGCCCTAACACACACCAAATTCTTTAAAAAGCAGAAACAAAAAGAAACTTCAATATCCATTCTCCAAAGAGCGGTTTATGAAAACAACTGGATTGTAAATCTAATAAAAATACCTTCAGGCATCATTAGCCTTACTCAAGAATGATAAAGGTTATAAAAAATTATTGGCAAATTTTTGACAATGAAAATTAGCTAAAACTGTAGTAAAAATTACTCATTCGACAAATAGTAACAGATTATTTACTATTATATAATTAGTTATTTTATTTTGCTTTGGGGTGCTCTGGATTTATTACCTGGGGGTGCTCTGGATTTTGTCTCTAGCTCTATGCACAGGGACAACTTTGGTCAGTGTTCTGGCAGTCCTGGTGCTGGTGTTGAACTCAAATTGATTCTGTACAAAGCAAGTGTCATAGTAGCCACATTATCTTTCTGAGCCTTTAACAACTTTTGAATACATTGATGCTCATATAGTTGTGTCTTGTTTTATAGCACAGGAATTGTGTTTTTCAGCTCAAAGCAGTAAAAATAATTGTACAATGTTAAGAAATTTCCTTGGTGACATTTGTAAATATCAAATTTTATTTAAAACTTATTTCAATTTACATCTGTGACATTAAAATGCTAATTTGAAAAAATAAACCCATTTAACATAATGTCTAATTATGATTACTTCAAGACAGAAAACAGTAAAAATTTAACAGAATTAAAAATACATAAGTAGAAGAAAGAAAATGAAGCTAATCACTAGACTTTTTGTATGAAAATAAGAAGGGCTGCCTTTTTTTATTTTTGCTTCTTATGTCACACTCAGCAATGTACTGGGGTTACTCCTGGTTCTGCCCTCAGGAATTACTCCTGACGGTGCTCGGGGGAACATATGGGATGCTGGGAATCGAACCCGGGTTGGCCACATGTAAGGCAAACACCCTACCCACTGTGCTATTGTTCCAGCCCCAGGGCTGACTTTTTTTTTCTTTTTTTTTTTTTTTTTTGCTTTTTGGGTCACACCTGTCGATGCACAGGGGTTACTCCTGGCTCTGCACTCAGGAATTACCCCTGGCAGTGCTCAGGGGACCATATGGGATGCTGGGATTCGAACCCGGGTTGGCCGCGTGCAAGGCAAACGCCCTACCCGCTGTGCTATCACTCCAGCCCCTTTTTTTCTCTTTTATTCCCGTACAAACCAAGAAAAAATTAGGTCCATGGTCTCTGAGAAGACATGAGGAAATGTGTCCAATTATAATCAATTACTGGAGAGTATTGCACATAGTTTTGATAAGGTTTCCAAGATTTGCTCAGAGGACACATACTTTGACAGATACTTGGAAGAAACAAAAAAATAGTACGTTTTTGGTAAGGTAATATATAAGTAACAAAATAATGCAAACATTACTTTCTGTGATATATCAGCATTTGAAATCATGAACAAGTTGTTTGAATCAGCATACTTCTTGTGTTAACTACATCAAATGCAAAGTAAATACAAAGATATGAAGAACTTGCTTAAATCCTGCTAATTTTTTTTCTGAACTCATAAGGCAGTATTTGGATGCTTTCTGAATAATTAAATACTCAGTACATAAATGTAATAAAAAGTCAGTTAACACGAAATGTTTTAAGAGTTGTTATGCATAATGAGTTTAATTATAAAATTTAGTCTGCTCAAGTAAATCGATGAGCAGCAGGATGGCAGTGACAGTGACACTATCTGATCTTACTAATTCCTAAGCATCCATAATGGCAGCTATATTTTTATAACTAACAAATTAAGTATTGTTATTAGATTTTAGGTTACTCTAAAACCATTAAATAAAATTTGTATTTAAACACAATGACATTTTTATAAGAAACTCTATGCATAGAGTGGGATGTTGACAGCTGTAATGTAAGATTGAAAAAATTCCAGTGTCTTCTATCTTTCTATATTAGTCGGTTCTATATTAATTTCAATAAACAGAAATAATACTCTAATTGTCTCATGAATTCCCTTTTCTTCTTCTGCTAATTTTAACTTTAACTAAAATTGTCCCTACTTAATTTTCTTTTTTTTTTTTTAAGTTTCTTTTTTGCTTTTTGGGTCACACCTAGCGATGCACAGGTGTTACTCCTGGCTCTGCGCTCAGGAATTGCTCCTGGCGGTGCTCAGGGGACCATATGGGATGCTGGGAATCGAACCCAGGTCGGCCGCGTGCAAGGCAAACGCCCTACCCGCTGTGCTATCTCTCCAGCCCCCCTACTTAATTTTCTACTACAAGACATGTACTTAATTTCTCTACAAATATCTATTGGTTTGCAAGCATTTAATGGATTTGTAAGAAGTTAACCTAATTAATTTTATCAACACATATTTCACTTTAAAAATTGATTTTATTATTATTGAGTTATCAGGGTTTACCATAATGTTAATGTTTATATATTCGCCATTAAATAAACCTGCATTGTCATGATACCACACAACTAAAACTCCAAAATTTTCCCATTACTAATATTTGGCTACTTCTAGCCCAATTTATCTCTCCCCACCACCAGCCCCGGCTTTGTAGTCTTAGTCCTGAGTTCAGCAACTTATTTCCAACGGACACTATGTGTTCCTTTGTTTTGTTTTGTTTTTAATATGCCACATATCTATGCATAAGATTGCCTAGAAGTTGTCATCTTCTTTCTTTTTTTTTTCTTTTTTTTCTTCTTTCTTATTTTTTCACGTTATACTCCAGTCTTACACACGCTGTAATAAAAGTTAAGATTTTATCTTTTCTTATCATCATCATCATCATCATCATCATCATCATCATCATCATCATCATCATCATCATCATCATCCCGTTCGTCAATTTTCTTGAGTGGTCTCAGTAATGTCTCCATTTGTCCTAGCCTTAAGATTTTAGAGGCCTCTCTTTACTCATCCTTCCCAATGGTACCGCATTGGAGGCTCTTTCAGGGCCCAGGGAATGAGACCCATCATTGTTACTGGTTTTGGCTTATGCATACACCAGGAAGAGCTTGCCAGCCTCTCCCATGCAGGCAGGAAACTCTCTGTAGCTTGTCAGGTTCCCTTAGAGGCTTCTGGGAGCTTGGTTTTATAGTCTCTGGGTGTTGGCTGTTGCTGGGATTACACGGCACTGAGGGTAGTTTCTGGGTGTGACCACCTTGCTACTGGAAAATGGGGGGATCTGGGTGGAAGAGGCCCAGTCCTGATCCGAGCAGGCTTGGAGATCTCAGCCCTAGGTTCCGCACACCTGGGTTCTTCTGCTGGTTCCTTCATGCGTGAGGCTCAGCTGAACGTGTGGAGAGGGGCCATGAGCATAACTGTCTGGGTTCCAGAGGTCTTTGGCTTGTTATCCACCCATACGCTGTTTTGTACTTGAATTATTTCTAAATCATGGCTTTTGTAAATAGTACTGCAAAGAGCATAGATAGAATATATCTTTTGAGTAAATGTTTCTGTATTCTTGGGATAGATGCCAAGGAGTGGAGTTGCTGGGGCTAGTGGTAGGAATAACTTGTTTTGAGAAGCCTCTATACTGTTTTAAAGAAGGGCTGAGTCAGTTGATAATCTCACCAAAATAAATGACTTCCTTTTTTTCCTGTAAAGCCCCCGACACTGGCTGTTTCTGAGCTTTTTACCATTGTCACCGGTATGTAATGATATTGCATTGTCATTTTGACATGCATTTCTCTGATAATCAGTGACAGAAACTTATTTGTGAGAAGTCAGCTCCCTTCCGCATTTTTTGAAGACTTTTTTTTTTAGTTTTGCTTGAAGTTCTTTATGTATCTTGGATACACCCTTTTGTCGAAGAGTGTAAATAATTTCTACCTTTAAGTGTGCTATCAATTTTACTTTACTCATTATTTCATATATAGAATAATAACTTACTTATATGATAAGGTTTATTTATTTTACTCTTGTGTTAATAGCAAAGGGATCAAATGATTGAAGACCTATTTGAAATAAATACAAGAAAATTTCTCTCAATATGTTATTTGATGTTTATAGAGTTGAGTCTAACATCAAGGTATTTAATCCACTTTTAATTAGATTTTGTGTTTAGTATAAAATAGAGGTTCAATTTAAATTTTGTACGTGATAGTTTTTTTTCCAACATGATTTGTTTAAGATGCTTTCCTTGCTCTTTTTTGATTTTAAATGAGTGTACATGCAACTGTGGGGTTACTTCTGGGCTCTCTAGATTTACTTCTGGGCAAATCTTTAATACTGACCTAAAGTCAGACTTTTATTCTAATACAATATTATTTAGATTACCCTAGCTTTATTGTATAGATCATGTTGAAGAAATTAAATGCAGCCATATTATTTTTTTCTTCTCACAATTAATTTTGTTATTCTGGGATTTTTACTGTTTTCCATGCATACTTGAGTAGTATGCTATTTATGTATTTGGAGAACAATGTTGCAGTTTTGATGACTGTATAAAGTACTGTGTAGGATGGTCATTTTAACAATATCAAAATGTCTAATTCATGGTGATAGACTATCATAGATCTCCTTTCTATATATATTTGTAGATAGATAGATATGAAGACAGATATTTATATATGTGGAAAATAGTTTTTATTGAAAAAAAAAACTTAGAGCTGTGAGAGGAGAGTGAGAGGGTTTACAACTTAAAGGAATGTGATATTGATTTCTTTGGGCCACTTCAGGGCTAGAAAATTTGTTTTCAAGTTTCATTATTTCCCCAAAGTTTATTCTTAGGGATAAATACTTATCTGCCTGAAGACATGTCTTCATACCTTTTTCCTAATTACAAATGGTCACAGACCTATTTGTAGGGAAGTGAAATCTCATGATAACATAGTATTAAATGAATCTGAAGCAATGGCTTATTCAGTCTCAGTTGTCTTTTCTGAAAGAAAACACAGATGAACAACTTTTAAAAACAATGGGCTATGAAAGAGACAAGATTTTTCTGGACCTAGGAAGCAGAGTGTTTAAGGAAACAAGATTAAAATGACTGTGGCATAAGTTTTTCTTTCTTTCTTATGCATGCTTATTAAAAAAAAAATGAGTTAGTTTCTACTTTTACCAGTCACCTGTAGAGAATTTTCAAAGTTCATAATGTATTACCTTAGTTTTTACTGTTGTTTTTTTGTTTGCTTTATTTATTTTTCCAACTATCATATACATTACTTTTAAACTATCAACAGAGATAATTTAATAATGCAAAAACATTGCCAGATGTGAGATAATATTAAAACAGAAACAAAAATAAATATAAGCAAGGCAAAGAGTTTGAAGAAACATACTTAAGAGGATATTTTTAAAAATCAATGACACCTTATTTCAAGAAGCATAAAAATAGTATTCAACATGCTTTTAAATGGAAAAAAGTTTAAACAAAGACATGAATTACTAAAATTAAGTTGAGAACAGTTATCTTCTAAACCACTCTGAAAACAGAAAGTGAAAATTTTTCTTAAAAATACTTTGGCAATATATACAGGAAGTCCTTAACATTTCCAACTAAAAAGCCAGCAATTTTACTCAACTCTCCATTAAACATAATTAAAATATTTACTAGCGTTTGAAAGAAAATGCCTATTAAAATATATGCTTATAGATTTCACAGCTCTGTCAGGCTTATAGGTGACAGAGTTATGGCACAGATATTTAGGCACTTTTTAAGTTTTAATGCTTTGTTGGTTTCATAGCAAAAGTTTAATTCACATTCTTTCAAAGTCTGATTACTGAATGATATAACTGAAGCTAGTTTTATCATGAGGAGATGAACCCAAATTCCATTAAGTTTTATAACAGTGGGAATGCTAAAGATAACCAGATAAGGTCCCTTCTATTCTTGCAAAATTGATCAAAGGAGGATCAAGTTCTGCAGATTTTTTTTATCAACAAAATAAGAAAGACCCAACTAAATTTCTATTAGGAATTTGAAGTCTACAGAATTCTTTCATTCCCCAAAGGACCATCAATTACTGTCTAATTTACAGTGCTTGGATTTAAAAATAACTTCCTGGTGATGTTTGAATAGAGATGGGCCCTCAGGAACAAATATTTATTTTATAAATTTAAGTTTTTGCTTGGCAACTTGTGCCATAGAAGAAGAAATTTTATATTCTCATATCCTGAGCAAGCTTAACACCGCTGTAGATTTCTACAAAAATTCATGTTATTAAAGCAGTTTCTCTCCACATTTACTTTACCAAATGGTTTGCTTTTAATAAACATGTCTAGCTATTTTGACAAATATAGCAAGATTATTGATTTATCTATTTGGGGTAATTATTTATTTTTATTTACTTTGCTGAGCAGTCCTGGGGACTTGCTATGGATATAACAGTTGACTTTTAAATCAATAAATTAATCCTTGTCACAGCAGAATTACCCAGGCTTGGCCAATGTGAATATGTGAAGATCATGTGACCAGCACAGTGAGTTGGAGACCGCTTTGGGCCTCTCTTCTAAGAGTGGCCTAGCACGAAGGCATCTATCCCATCCCCCTTCAGAGTTGGGAGAGATTGTGATTTACAGGACTTTTCCTTGACACTGAAGCACTGGTTTTAGATTTGGATACTTCTTGTTTCCCAAAGCAAAGAAATGTTCAATTATTCCTTGAGCTGCCCTGCTTTTAGGGTCTCTCTGGGGTAACAGGTAAAAATAGCTGTTGATATTGAACTTATTTTTGTTAGTTCAACTGATTATCTTGGACTTTGTTTCTATGAAAGAGGATTTTGAGGTCCCATGGCTAGTTCTTGAGATTTTCTATTTGTATTTGAGACAGACCCTACTATACAGAGAACATACTTCCTTTCCAGATTTAAGCAAGCAAACATTATTGCTAAATAATATTAAACAAACATTCTATACATTCTAAAGTTGTCAACAAGAGAGAAAAGAAAATGCTTTCTACTTTACTTCTATCAATTTTTAAGTTTCTTAGGTACTTTTGTACACAATTACAAATAGGATTATTTTTTAACTTTTTGTCTTTTTGTTCATTGCATGTAGAAATGCAAAAAATATTATATGTTGATATTGAGACCTGCTACTTTACTGCCTTGATGTATGATATGTAAAAGCTCTTTGTGGAGTCTGTGATATCCTACCTATATTTTTATTTCATTTGCAAATAATAGTAGTTGAAATAGTTCTGCAGTTGCATTCATTTGACTCAGTTTTCTTGTCTAATTGCAATGGTTAGAACTTGAATATTATGTTGAAAAATAATGGTGACATTGGACATCATTATTTTTTGTCTAGTGTTAGGGTGTAGACTTTCAGTTGTTCACCATTTACTGTAATAAAAAATGTGGGGTTGTAATATATGGCCTTTACTATATTGAGATAATTTTCCCTACCCTTATTTTGCTTAGTTGTCTTGATATAAATGTGCATTGTATCTTTTTCAAAGCTTTCCCTGCGTCAAATGATATGATCATATAATTTTTTATATCTTTTTTGTTAAAGTGCATATTACATTGATTTGAATATATTGAACTGTTCTTTTATCTCTGTAATGAACTCCATTTGTTCATGGTACATGATATTTTGAATGTATTATTAAATTTGGTATGCTGTGATTTTGTTCAGGATCTTTTGATTTTGTTCAACAGGGATATTAGTCTGTAATTTTCATTTTGGTATCTTCTCTCTTCACTTTTGATATCAGGGTGATGTTGGAATCATAGAAATTAATAGGAATTTGAAGATTTTTCCTGCAAAACCATTGTTGATAAAAAAGTCATATTGCAAATAATATGTGTATGCTTTAATGATCATAATTTTAATCAAGTATCTAGTAATTTTTGCATGTGTTCTTTGTCAATAGCTTGTTTGTTAATATTTTAACCACCTAATAATAACACATAATAAAAGGACATGGAAGCCAAAAATTAAAAAAAATAAAGTTGCTATGTATAGTTCTTGAAACTTTTCTTTATAATATTTCATCAGAAGAAAACATGAAATAGAAAGTAAATAATGACTTACTATACATTTTATTAATCACTAATGCTCTCAACTTCAAAAATGTGCAGATTATAAAATTTTATTTCACTGAAAATTTAATAAATTAAATTTAATAGTAAATTACTAAAAATAGTACAATAATCAGAAATCTCCACATTGAAATATTCTTATGTTTAGTACTGATGTTGTGATCAGAATTTTGATCATTTAATTTCTGGGTGAGACACAACTAAAAGAGAGCTATGTGAGCACCTCAACTAAAATATGGAGAAATATGTATGGGAGTATAAATAATAAGTTCTATTCATTGAATTATTTTGTCTTGTTATAGGATACCTGTCATATAGAAAGTTTATTGTGTGTAATAGAACATGACTAAATTAACACAAATACAAAAATGGTATTTTTTTAAATACCCGAAACATCATGACTTCAAACAAGTAAAATTGTGTCCTCAGCCATTAGGAGGGATATGAACCTGGGATTCATAGATAACCTATAGAATGATAGTTCTATTCTACTTTCACAACATCTCTTTATATCTGTTTGTACACACAAATTGCCATGAATGCTGTTTCCAAATAGACAATGTTAGTTGTGGAGTTAAGAGTTTTCATTCTGTAAGAAACTATTGAGTGACAGGGCTGGAGAAATAGCACAGTGGGTAGGGCATTTGCCATGCACGCGGACAACCCGGGTTCAATTCCCAGCATCCCATATGGTACCCTGAGCACCACCAGGGGTAATTCCTGAGTTCAGAGCCAGGAATGACCCCTGTTCTTCTCCAGGTAAGACCCAAAAAAGAAAAAAAAGAAAGAAAGAAACTACTGAGTGAGCCAAGAAAAGTGGTGAGTAGTAACTCTTTTGTTTTGTTGAATGTCTAAACAACACAACGCAGTTATTTTTCACTTTTGATTTATAATTTTCCACTCAATCTGCACCTCATTACTTCTTATTTCACTTAACTTCCCAAGGAAATCTTGTTTTTTTCCTGACAGCTCAACTGTATTTGGATAGGGTAAAAAAAAAAAAAAAGATTTAGGGAATAGGAATTAAACCAAAAAAATGAATAAAATAATGACATATTACATTCTTTTTAAAAGGACAAATATGTCAAGAAATCAAGATAACTTTATATGTGAATAGCAGAGCATGCTGCAAAAAAAAAAATACCAGGAGGTTTGAAACCAAAAAGAAGAGTGAGAAAAATTAAAATAATTTATAATCAGTGCCTAATTTGTGTCAGGTACTATTTAAGGTCTTTAACTAATCCCTCTACCCCATTTAATAATTGTGACTAGTCTGTGAAGAACTATGTAATTTTAAATAAAAATTTCAGGAAGAATGATTAATTAAGTTGTCTGAATTCACACAGCTTTTAGAGGGTAAAGCTATGATTCAAATCTAAATGCCTTTAATTTCAATTTTATACCATTTTCAAATCTTTATAGAAGGAGCTTTAGAAATAAGAACATGACAAAAATGCTAGATTGACGTCTGCAAGGTTATATAAAGAAATTGAGAAACAGGGAGAGCAATAAGCAAAAATCAAGATATGAAGAATTCATCGGGGAAATTAGAAAATGGCAAGAAAATAGACAAATAATTTCAATATTTTACTTAACTGAATCTAATTACACCATAAAACAAGATTTATTTTTATTCAAGAAATTTTGGGGTTGTAACTGGAGCAATAACACAGCAGGTAGGGCGTTTGCCTTGCACACGGCCAACCTGGGTTTGATTCCTCCATCCCTCTCAGAGAGCCCGGCAAGCTACCGAGAGTATCGAGTCGCACAGTAGAGCCTGGCAAGCTACACGTGTCATATTCAATATGCCAAAAACAGTAACAACAAGTCTCACAATGGAGATGTTACTGGTGCCCGCTCGAGCAAATAGATGAACAACCAAAGGACAGTGACAGGAACAGTGACAGTAACTTAGTGTTGACATCTCTTGATAAGTATGACACTACTTGTTGTCAATCTACTCTGGGCATAAATGTGTGCCCAGATATTTCCAATAATTTTTTACATGTACTTTGTATTAGGTAGTCTTCTATAATTTTCCTATTAGCTTTCCTGGATCAGAGGTCTGGCATCAATATATGCTCACTCAATTCTTGTCTCATTGTTTCCTTTTCACTCCCTCTTTAGGTAAATTGCACATTGAGCAGTAAACAGAGGGGAAAATATGATTCTGATGTAAATGCTGTTCCTAATGACATGATTTGCTCACAGTCTCATTATTTTGTGAATAATAATGACAGCTAATTTAAACTTAATGCACAGGCAATTTCTTTGAATATCCACACAGATAGCTTTAGAAAGTCAATGATCTCAAAGCTGAGGTACAATTTCTAGTACAATTTAGAAAGCTTTCAGCCCACTGATCTCACATAGAAAGGAAAAAAAAATTTTGGCAAGCAGTTATAGAAACATAAATGAATAAGTATTTTAATGCATAATGTGTACGAATGTTTTAATATTTGTGTGATTATTTCTGTGCAATTCTAGTATGAAGCATATTAAATAAAACATAAACACTTAATGTGTATAAAATAATACATTTCTTTTTACACTTAAATCTATCATTATATCCTTTAAAAAATATGCTTAATTTTAAATTTCTTCTTAATTTGTTTTTGGGATGCAGCCAGCTGTGTTAATGCTGACTCCTATCTTTGGGCTCAGAAAACAATAATGGTAGACTTGGGGACCATATGGTCTGCCATAGTTTGACACTAGACACATCACATGAAAGACAGTCGCTCTGCATACTACACTATTACTGGCCCTATATTTTCTATGAAAATTAAAATATTTTACATGGCATTATCATTGGAATTTAGTGCTTTCAACTAAATAATACATTTTATATTAGCTATGTTATATTATTAACAATGTAGAGGTACTTTTTAAAAGTTTTCCTATCATTAGCATTACATACATATTTCATTAGATTCACTTTATATAAAATACAGAAATACCATACATATATTATTTGTTAAATTTTTCCTGATCATTTTTCCTTTGAGTAATAAAGGCTTCGTGCTAAAGAATTTCTAATCAATGGGAAATGTCATATTATAGCATATTATAATGAACTGCTCAGAAAGTAGAGTATTTGGTTACGTAGGTCCCAGAATAAATAGAAAAAACAAAAAAACTAGATGTAGAAAAATTTTTACTTTTATTGAAAAATCTAAATAAGGTAAAACAAAATATAGTATCAAGTAAATTTGATTGTAATCTTTCCTGCTTTAGTCTTTCCTCCTTTTAGATAACAGTTGAGTTGTACATCTACTGCTACACTGTTAGCATCCAATATAAAGTGGATTACTTCTTCCACACACACTATTCAAAATTGCCTAATAAAATGCCAAATACAGTTATAGGTTCCTTCTAATGTTTTTTATGAGACCCTCAAATATTTATGTGTACCATCCTATTTGCAATTAGTAATAAACCTACATGTTCACCAGGGTGTGTGTTTCTGATAGTCTTTGGCTAGAAAACTTTAACCAAAATTCTTGTTTAAAACATATGAAATCATTTTAGCTTCATATTGAAATATATAAACCAAAAATTAAAGAAAGTGTGGAAGCAATAGAAAGTATAAAAAGATATTTAGAAAAAAAAACCCTCATGGAATTGTTTTACTATTCTCTATGCTTCATGCAAATCATTTTAATTTGGTAGTATGCAACAAGATATCAGCAGGCCCTTTATTTTTTTATTTTTAAAATATCCATTGCTATAAAAAGATAAGCATTACATTTCTTTTCCTACTTGTTTCCCTCCAAGTTCAATGGCTATAACTGTTATTTGACTTTGTGTGTAGCTCATATGTTCTGGGATAAATGGCACACTTGAAAGATTTCCTATCTTGGTAGCCATGAATTTTTAGCTCTATGGGAGTCATGAGGCTAGATGTACAAGAAATATTGGGAGAATAATACAATCAGGTCTTCCTCCACATGAAGTATATATTTATGTTGATGACAAAAATGCTAAGTATAAATCAATAAGGAACTTTTAGTTCAGGAGATACTTTATAATTATCTCAAAATTATACTCTAAACCCTAATTTAACATGATAAGAGGAGATATACACACACAAATAAGTATCTTTAAGTTCTCTTAATTGAGTTATGAAAAACTTTTACTGGTCTTTCTGGAATCAGTGTAAAGAAAATAACCAATTTGATAGAGAAGGGACCATTATGACAAAGATAGTTGCAGGCCATAGTGCCCAGAGAGAGAGAGAGAGAGACAGAGAGACAGAGAGACAGAGACAGAGGCAGAGAAAGAGAAAAGGATAAATAAAGAGAGAGTAGAAAAGTGCCTGCCATAGAGCCATAGAACCACAGAGGCAGGCTCGAGAGAAGATGGTGGGAGGGAGAGAAGATAGTGGGAGGGAGACGAGGGTTATTGGTGGTAGGAAATGTACACTGGTGGAGGGATGGGTGTTGGATAATTGTATGACTGAAACCTGACCATGAACAGCTTTGTAACTGTGTTATCTCATGATCACTCAATTAAAAAATAAAAATTAAAAATAAAATAGAATATCCCTTTAAGGCAAAAAATTAATTAAATAAAAATAAAACATTTTCCTTAAAAAAGATAATACATAATTCATATTATTGGAAACTCTAAATCTCTTTGTATATTCTGTTTTAGAAACTTACCCAATGGTATCTAGGTAATGCTACAATTTTGGCGGTTGGGGGACTGCATGGTGCCAGGGATTGAACCTGGACCTAATTCATACAAAACATACTATAACCCATTGAGTTATTTCATTGGCCTTGAAAGACTTTCATTTTTGCAAAATGGCAATATGAAATAGGTCACTATGTCAAAACTTTTCTGAAATTAATAGTATCGATTCCATTTTACTATTCAGTATGCAAATGACAAAAATAACAGTATTAATTAGCCCAGTTAGTTTATTCTACTTCATATATATTGCACAGGGTAGTATCCAATTTTTAAGGAACATGAAAAATCTCTAGATTAATGGTATATTATGTGTGTACCAATTTGTAATTGAACATTTCAGTGGTTGATCCTTTTTTTAGTGAAAACAGTACCATGTCAATGAGTAATTTGTATAATGGTTGATATAAGTTTTTAATCAGATTGTTTTCATTCATATACATATGGGAAAATAATATGTTTACTATATTTAGGAAGTTATGAAATAAAGATATTTAAAGTCAACCAAAAACAATTAAATCTTTTATGTTCCTTAGCCAATAAGAGATTATTTAAATAAACAATAGGCAATTACTTAAATATGTTTTGCCTATGTATATCTTTGTAATCATATCTACAAAATCCTGAGACATGAGAAACCATTAATTATAAATAATAATATTGTTAATGATAATAATATTGTTAACATTAATGATAAGTCTCATTCTCTTGACCCTGAAAGAGCCTCCAATCATTGGGAAAGACGAGTAAGGAGAGGCTGCTAAAATCTTAGGGTTGAGTGTAATTGAGACATTACTGGTTCCCATGGAGTAAATCAACCAACAACGGGATGACAGTGATACAGTGAATATTCTTAAATTAGATTCTTAATGTGCAAAATTATTATCTAACCTCTTTTGTAAAAGTAGTACTTCAGAATGATATGTATATAATAATATGTATTATATAATTATGTATAATTGTTAAATGCAAACCATGAGCTACTACAAAAAATGTCACATCTGTTAGAAAATCCAAAATAGTGATGACCAAAGTGATGTCATACGGTATGACCTTACATTGATATGGCAATTCAGTATTGTATAGTCAATTGGACAGGATGAAAATTTAAAATATCCTTATATGACCTGGCAATCATGGTGCTTAGCATTTATCTGAAGAATTCAGAAACTTTTGCACACATAAAAAACTGCACATGTTTTTATATCAGCTTTTTAAAAATAGTTTCCAAAACTTGATAGCAAGAAGCAAGCCTGTCAGTAGGTACATGAATAATGTGACACACTCAAACAACTGAAAGTTACTCAAACTGAAAAAGAAATATTTATTCTGTCATAAAACACTGGGGGAATACAATAGGTAGTACGAGAACCAGTTGATATTAAATGTATTCAAAAAATATGATTCCAGTTTTATGACCCTCTGCATATATATATGGGCTGGAGGGATAGCACAGCAGTAGGGTGTTCGCCTTTCTTGCAGCCAACCCCTGTTTGATTCCTCCGCCCCTCTCAGAGAGCCTGGCAAGCTACCTAGAGGATCTCGCCCGCACAACAGAGCCTGGCAAGCTACCCGTGGCATACTGGATATGCCAAAAACAGCAATAATAGGTCTCACAATGAGATGTATTTGTAAATGTATTTGTTAGGTACCCACTTGAACAAATCAATGAGCAATAGGATGACAGTGACAGTGAGATATATATATATATATATATATATATATATATATATATATATATATATATATATACACACACACACAAACATTTATAGCCTACTTCTTATAGGGACATCTTATAGCCAACTTCTCCCTCTGGGAGAACCTGGCAAGCTACGGAGAGTTTTCTGCCCACATGGAAGAGCCTCGAAAACTCCCCATGGTGTATTCATAAGCCACAACCAGTAACAATGCTGGGTCTCATTCCACTGACCCTGAAAGAGCCTCAAATGCGGCATTGTTGGGAAGGACAAGTAAAGAGAGGCTTCTAAAATCTCAGGGCTAGGACAAATGGTGACGTTAATGAGACCACTTGAGAAATTCGACGATCAACGGGATGATGATGATGACACACATTTATATTTACATGTATACATATAAATGTGTATATATAAATGTGAATACATATAAATGTATATATATGCAATTATATATATGCATAATTATTTGACTTGGTGAACAGGGTTGAAGTAGTCTAAGGATTAATCTAGGACTAAGAAAATAGGATAGAAATAAGAGAAAATGCATGGGTCAACAGATTAACAGCCTCATGGACTAAGAGCCATGACTGTCTCAGCTATCACATTTGATATTTGTTGCTTTGAACCAGGAATCATTAGAAACAGGACAATAAATTTACTTGATCAATTGCATAACAATTCTACTCTATCCAGGTTACACTTTAACACATCTGAGAGCCTCAATATGTCACAGCAAACTCCTCTCAAGGTTCAATTGCCTCTGGAAAGAAGGGCAGAGAGAGAGCAATCACAGAAGCAAGACGTCTCTGACTTTCTGGGAATCAGGTTTCTATTTTCTTCCCGTTCTGTATTTCTCTTCATTCTATATCCTTTTTTCTAGCAGAGGTTGCCAAAAGTGAAAAGGTGGTAGGGACATGAATAAGATGAGCATAGTCAATTTCTAAGGCAGTAAATGTATTTTGAATGATACCAAATAATGCTATCAGGGGCCGGAGCGATAGCACAGCGGGTAAGGCATTTGCCTTGCACGCGGCCGACCCGGGTTCGATCCCCGGCATCCCATATGGTCCCCCAAGTACCGCCAGTAGTAATTCCTGAGTGCAAAGCCAGGAGTAACCCCTGAGCATCGCTGGGTGTGACCCCCCAAAAAAACCGCAAATAATGATATTCAAATGATACCATGTCATTAAATAACTGTTGAAACAATGTATCAAAATTAAATTTTAATGTAACTATAAACTTTCAGTGATATTTATTTGTCAGAATAGCTTGGATTTTAAAAAGGGTACCTCCTTATTGTGCAAATTAATAGTGGGGGCCTGGAAACTAGTACAGCAGATAATGCTTTTACATTACAAACAGCCAGCTGGCTTTTATCTCCTAAATGCACCAGGAGTGATTCCTGAGCACAGGACCAGGAGTAAAACATAACCACAGTCTGTGTGACCTTAAATCTCCCTACATCCCATAAAATGTATTGAGTAGATTTCTAAGGAAGAAGATATTATGAAGTATGTGTACATTCTTTATAATTATTTTCTGTGAATTTAAGACTATTCTAAAAATAAAATTTATTTCAATGAATTAAAAAACTTTTCATGTAATACATATTTCAAATAGTTTATGGGACAGCCATAAGTAATTTGTATTATTACTATAAATATAGTGATCATTACTGTTGATCTAATACAATTTACATATTTTTAAAGAAATACCTTCATAAATTATTCTAAAAAAGAATAATTTTAAATGCATATGAACTTCTGGAAATAACCTTCATTGTTTGTAGCCTAATTAGGAAGCAAAATAATTTTGATAAATGAAAAATGAGACAGGGCATGTCCCAGGCTGACACACTTAACTTTTTAAATTTTTTCAGTTACAAAAAATTAAACGTAATCCATCAGGTAGCAAGAATAAATGATCCTGATTCACAGTAATTCAGATGAAAAAGTTCAAAACCTCTTGTAGACTTTGATACTTTAAATAGGGTTTTCATTTTGCAAGTGACTCAAAATCACAGTAAAACTGCATGGCAAACTCATGGCTGGCTATGTAATTTTGTGCAAATTTAATCTTAAAGAAAATATAAAATAAATCTTGATAGAATTTTCTAGATGAGTATACTTTCATTTTCAAAGGGAAGTGGATCCAAGTTACTTAATTTTTGTTTGTTTGTTTGTTCGAAGCATACATTGAGTTTTGTTTGAGATAATGGGTATCAGAGTATCCCATTTTATTCATTCTCTTCTTTCTTTTCTCTTTCATCTGTTTTTGCTCTTTTCATACTTAACAGAACATCAAAATTATTTTGCTTTCTGTGATATACTGAAGATTTGAAAACACTTCCTATGTCACTTTGTGTACCTCCAATTATGCAAATTAAACTGTGTTTCCCACAGGCACACTATGAGATTTTCCTTGTATGACACACAGGAAATGTTATTATAATTATCTAAATAAATATAATACAAACTGGTAAGATAATGGTGTGCACATATTTTATTTTACTCTCAAAACAAATTAATTTTCAAATACATTATTAGTAAAATTAATTAAATACCACTATAGCAGAATTATGTGTAAAATAATGATAGAGGAATAAATAGCATTAATTTTTTGGTGTCATAATTTTTTATCCTAAGTCGATATATTGAGACTAAAAATCAAATATGTGTCAAAAGCATCCTTTGTGCAGTGAGTACTTTGTGAAACACAATATGTTCATTAAGATGAAGTTTTAAGTTTTAAGTAAAATAGTTTTATCACTTTTATCATTACTTATTATAATATTAATTCTTATTATGCCCGCTCGAACAAATCAATGAGCAATGGGATGACAGTGATTACAGTGATCTCACTACTGAAAAAATAGTTCTCAGTGAAGCTGATATGAACCTTTTAACACACACAAAAAATGTTTTGTGTCTTTTATTTAAAAATATAAACTGTAAATATTTAGGGGTGTATTTTTATTTTTATGCACTATATTATTGTATATTAAATTTTTCTCATAAATATTGCCGCATGCTTTTAACACAGAACTTGAGTGAATGTTAAAACACAAAATAATTTTCAAGGGAGATGTTATTTTCTAGGACAGATTTTACAGTTACAAAAAGAAGATTTTACAAAATTTAGAGAATGGATTTATTAATTATGCATAGATTTATAAATAATAGTAGCACTGCACTATAGCACTGTCATCCGGTTGTTCATTAGTTTGCTTGAGCAGGCACCAGTAATGTCTTCATTGTTAGACTTGTAACTGTTTTTGGCATATCAAATCTGCCATGGGTAGCTTGCCAGGCTCTGTGATGAGGGTGGGATACTCTCAGTAGCTTGCTGGGCTCTCCAAGAGGGATGGAAGAATCGAACCCAGGTCAGCTGCGTGCAAGGCAAATGCCTTACTTGCTGTGCTACTGCTCTATACCATAGTCAAAAGTGAAAATTGTAAATATATGGAGAATAAAAAGGGTATACTAATAATATGAATGAAATCATTACTTTAATCTTGTCATTCCTTCTCCTTTTACAATTTCCCAGTAGCTAGGCGGTTACACCCAGGGTCTGTCCACACCACCCCACGCCCTCGCCCACTGCCCAGGAGCCATGTAATGTGTAATCCCATCAATGGCCAGCATCCACACATTTAAAAGCAAGCTCCTGGAAGAGAGCCATGCAAAGAGTCTCTTGCCCGAGCGCCTGGCCGTCTTCTCTGGGGCCCCAGAGGGGCTGGGTTCCAGCTTTCGTCCCTGCCCCAAGCAGAGCTCCGGCGGATAAAGACCTCCAGAACCTAGCCACAGCCATGCTCAAAGCCCCTCTCCACATGTACAGACGAGCCTCACTCATGAAGGTACCGGCAGAGAAACCCAGGTGTGTAGGACCTGGGGCTGAGATCTCCAAGCCTGCCTGGATCGGGACTGGGCCTCCTCCGCTCAGATTTCCCATTTCCCAGTAGCTAGGTCACACCCAGGGACTCGGGCTCCCCCCTCTCCCCGCCACCCCAGCCGTGTAATCCCGTCAACGACCAGCATCCAGAGACTTAAATCCAAGCTCCAGGAAGACATCTTAAAGCCTACTTCTCCCTCTGGGAGAATCTGGCAAACTACTGAGAGCTTTTTGCCCACAGGGGAGAGCCTCGCAAACTCCCTGTGGCATATTCATATGCCAAAAACAGTAACAATGATGGGTCTCATTCCCCTGACCCTGAAAGAGCCTCCAATGAGGCATTGTTGGGAAGGTCGAGTAAAGAGAGGCTTCTAAAATCTCAGGGCTAGGACGAATGGAGATGTTACTGAGACCGCTGAAGAAATTTGACGGTCAATGGGATGATGATGATGATGATGATGCTGATGATGCTGATGATGATAATGATGATGATGATGATGATGATGATGATGATGATGATGATGATGATGATGATTTTGTTGTTGTTCTGGGTCCATATTAAGCAATGCTCAGAGGTCACTCCTGGCTCTGCTTTCAGGAACTACTCTTGGCAGTTCTCAGAGGACCATATGGGATGCTGGGAATTGAATCCTGATTGGGTAAATTCAAGGCAAATGACCTACCCACTTTATTATTGTTTCTATCCCCAGAACATTATTTCTTTCATTGTACATGTAAGTAACTTTCCAATTTGGTTTATGTGCTCTCTTTCTTGGGTATTTCATTTATACTCTTTTAAAAATATTTTTTGTTCCTTACTGAATATAAATGTTTAGTTGTTATTTGATATACATTTTATTTGCCATATTATGGAGATATAATTTTGTTTATTGACCTGTTCTTTATGTTACAATCTCCTATTAAAAAAACTCTGAATAATAAAATATCCAACATATTTTTAATTAAATTAAATTCAAGTCAGAATAAACAAAACTTTTTCTATATAGACAAAAATTTATATAGCAAAAGTTTTGATTATTATTCTGATTTTAAGTTAAGTTTTTATTCTAATTTTTGGGTCACACCCAGAAATGCACAGAGGTCACTCCTGGCTCTGCACTCAGGAATTATACCTTCCAGTGCTCAGGGGACCATATGGGATGCTTGGAATCGAACCCGGGTCGGCCACGTGCAAGGCAAATGCCTTACCCGCTGTGCTATTGCTCCAGCCCCAATTCTGATTTTGATAATTTTCTTCTTATATCTACCTTGATGGTGAAATCTAGCTAATCTTTTTATTAAGCTATTCTGCAATATACAATGCTCTGCATAATTTTTATAAAGTTTTTCTTTTGTTTTGTTTGTTTTCAATTAACATGACTTAGCCCCTGATTTCTTACCTGAATTAAAGAAAAAGATGTTACATGTAGAGTTGCAATGTAAATCAAACATAAGACACATATGATCATGTATCAACACTTCTTTTCTTTTTCATTATTTCTCTTTTAAAAAATCAGTTCTTAAGGTCACACACAGAGTGAAGTGTTCTGGGGTGTATACTTTTGGGTGCCTGGAATCACAATGGTCATATTAGAGATGACACTTGAAAAAGGCGGGGGGGGGATCTTGAAATCAACACACAGCTTCATACATGTAAAACTTTATACATATTCATGTATCTATGCCAAACTTTGATATAATTAGTACTATGATACAAAATTGCATATATCTTCATTAAAAACATGCATGCATATTATTTACAAGATGTTTTCATTCTAGTATTTTAGCACTAATAATGAATCACAATTTAAATGAACTGTTTCAACTTTAAATTACTCTGAATTCCTGTGTGAAGACCAATATGCTTCTTTATATCATCCTTAAAAATTTGCACATAGTATTTTGGGGAGGATTTCCAATCTTGGCTCAGTAGGTTGGGAAGCCACTGCATATGATTATTGCCAATTAAGTCATTCCTTTCACACAAAGGCCTAAAAATAAGGTACTGATCAAGTTTTCTATGATGCTGACAATTACAGAAAGAACCACATAATACTGGGAAGCTCCGGGACATATCTAGTATTTCTTATGGGGGAAGGGAGGGCAATTGTAAGGTGCTGGGAATTGAACTGAGGTAGGATGACTAGGATGACTACATGAAACCTATCCCCTATATAATATCAATGCGCCAAAATTCACTAAATTTTTGAAGTGCATTCTTTGCTCTCTATGAGAGTTATTGCCGCTGAACTGTTTAGTGAACTGCCATTCTCCTGCAAAAAGAATTAGCCAAGGCTGTGAATACTACTAAAATATCTCTGTGAGGTAAATGTATCCAAAGGTAGAAATAAAAATAATGAGCAAGGTCTTCTTTAAATAATGTGAAATTTCCTATTGAATCTGAAAGAACAGATAGGAGACAATATAGAAAACCTTGTTTATATTAAAGTGGTGATAAAATAAAATTGAAAATTAAACTAAAGAGGAAAAGCAAAGCTTTTAAAAGTCATTAATTTGAATTATATCGCCATATTATTTCTGAACTAATTTCAGTGTCTAAGCTAAGAGAATGTGGCATATGCCAAACATAATTTTTATATAGATCATCTCATATATTTATATAAGTATGTAGTGAATGCATACATATATTTATATATAAAATTTATATATAAAATTTATACAAATATTATTTTAATACTTAAAAGATAAGATATGTAATATATATACACATCTATATTTTATGACTTAGAATCCACTAAAGATTGATGGACACTAAAATAATATAAAGTAGAGATGGAATTGGAGCACAGGTTACTTCTTCACTCTATCCCAATGTGGTTAATTATCTTGGCATAAGACTAGTAATTAAGAAAAAAGAAATAATAACTAAAAATACACATCAAGTTTAATTCTCTGGTGTCATTTGTTATTCTAAGAAATATGTAATGAGATACACAGAAGTTGGATTCAGATTTTCTTAAAACTTCATGAGTTCGTACAACTTTCATTTTATTTGGAGGGAGCAATATGGAGTGGATCACCTCGTGCTGCTTCAGAGATTTCTTCAATTTAGACTCAGAATATTTTATTCTGCAAATTGAATTTTATTGAGATTTGAACTTTTGAATTTTTTAACATCATGAAACTGGTCCTAGAGAAATTAAAACTTGAATTCAACATTAAATGTCAGCACACTGTTCTGGCCAGGAGTTGCCCTTTTCTTCTTCAGAGCTAGCTGAAGCCTTAAAAAGCCTTATTTAGATATGCAGGTAGTACTAGAATAGAAGGAGTAAGTGGGCAGGATGTGACATAGAAGCATGGGTTGGGGTCTTGGGTCCTTTGATGGTGGTGGTGAAGTGTGATTAAAAAAAAAAACACAAACACTGGATCTCATGGCTTTAATGCTTGCATTTTTACTCCAAGTAAAACATTTCAAGGAAGCAAAATCTGGGCCTCGTTTACTATGGAAACCTATGTCAATTAGGCTGTTCACCTTACTTTACTGGGAAGTCATATCTACTTATCTTTTTCCAAGGAAGAGAGGACTTTCATGTATTCCCTTTCTCCTTCCAAATGTCTTCTGTTTCAACGTCTACTAAAGATGTCATCTGAAGACTAGTGTGTGAGATGCCCAGTCTACAAAAGATGGCATCTGAAGACTAGTGGGTGAGATGCCCAGTCTACTAAAGATGGCATCTAAAGACTAGTGAGTGAGATGCCCAGTCTTTCTCATGTATATGAAGATATTGGGCTGGAGCAATAGTACAGCAGGTAGGGCATTTGCCTTGCATGTGGCCATCCTGGGTTCAATTGCTCCTCCCCTCTGAGAAAGCCCAGCAAGCTACCGAGAATATCTCACCTGCACGGCAGAGCCTGGCAAGCTACCCGTGGCGTATTTGCTATGCCAAAAAACAGTAACAACAAGTCTCACAGTGGAGATGTTATTGGCTCCCGCTCAAACAAATCAATGAGCAGCGGGATGACAGTGATGAAGATATTAGTAACATTATCTTTTGACCCCTTTTCCAATTTCTCTAATTCTTCTTTTATTATTATTCTGACCTCAAATGGCCAGAGAATGGGCGCTGAATGGCTTGTGATTTTCCTCCTTGCCATGTGATACCTTCCTTCTGTTACTTTACCACATCTGGTCACTCAGTTTAGGACAGATAACTCTTTACTCCATGGTCATTCGAGTTTCCTGTGCATAATATAGCACTGTCATCCCATTGTTCATAGATTTGCTTGAGCAGGCACCAGTAACGTCTCCATTGTGAGATTTGTTGTTACTGTTTTTGGCATATCGAATACGCACAGGTGCCTTGCCAGGCTCTGCTGTTCGGGATGGATACTCTTGGTTAGCTTGCCGGGCTCTCGGAGAGGCATGGAGGACTCAAACCAGGGTCAACCACATGCAAAACAAATGCCCTACCCACTACTTAGTCCTCTGCATAATAGTTAATTTTATTTTACCTGCACTTTATTTGTGTAAATATGTGTGGTGCTGTTCTGATTAGTCACCTAGCCACCATGGGTCCTACGTAAGTGTGCGATTTTCTGTTGCTTCTTGACAGTTAAAAGTTGTATAATTTAGTCACTATCAATAAATGACATAATAAGATAATTATGTTTTAAGTCCAAATTATGTTTCAGCTGTTTCACATAAAATGCTAAAAGTTAAACTGAATTTTTTATACTTAAAAATCTAAATAAACAGCTATCTTAAGTGAATATGCGATTAAAAGCACTTCATTGTATGTGGGATTTTTAAGGCGATAGCCTATCTCCTCATAAGAGATTAGTTTATAAACTGAACTTCTTACTAAAGTTTTATCTAGATATGTGTTATTTATGAATTTTTATTATGGTAATTTATCTGATAATGAGCAACCGCTTTCATTAGCATTTGATAGCAGGAGATAAATATACCTTTGTTTATGTCTTCATTTTCTCTCTTTCATCCTAATTTAAATGTCTTTTGTGATTCTCTTGCAGTTCTTCATATATATGCCTTTGTTGTATAAATTATATTTAGAAAAAATAATCAATGTGCTTTCCCCTGAGACACAGCATTTTGAGGATCAGAATGAGATATTTCACTACTTTTTTCTTTATAATATTGTTTGTAATCAATTACATGATTAGAATATCACATATAATTAAATTACAGCTGATAATTATTACTAATATATAATTTTTGCATATTTCTAGCTTCTACTTCTTAGAGTTCTCATTTTAGTGGATAAAATGTTATAATAGTTATTTTGCATTCATATATTCCCTCAATTGCATATTAAGACAATTATCAAATAGACATCTTTTACAGAAAAGACAATTTCTTTTTTCTCCTTCATATTATATTTTATACTACATCGAGTCAGTTTTCATTTTCAGTTCAAGTAAGACAAGTATATGTGAGGGGGTTGTGCCAATAATTCATGTTTCTTCTTGTTCCAGGTGGAAGAGACCAATCCCCACTCATAAAAGAGAAGTGTTCTCTGGGCGGTTGACGTGAAATGGGGAAGAGAAAAGTGGCAGTCTGAAGAAGAAAATCTATTGCTTCTCTTTGTAGCCACCTGGGAAATGCGTGAAATTTTAGGATTGATGAGAGTCTTACAATGAGTTCCTGCAGAGCAGAGATATTCACATTCCCCCAACAATACAAGTCAGTTTTCGAACTATGCCTGAAGCCCACTGGTTATTCATGTCCAGGGCTGATTCCAGTCACCTGATTTCTCGGATAGCCTCGGATTCAGGAACTGAATGAGGAACTACTTTTTGCAGGAAAGAAATGTCAGTTATCATTCTTACGTAGGGTTTTTGGTCCATTATCTTTCCCTCAGAGAGAAGCATTTCTGGAGGAGATTGAACTGTGAAATAAACAAATTCATTGGGGAAGTAAATGTAGGGAAGGAGAAAATAGGTAAAATAGTGCTCGAGACAAAATGGGCTTCTGCAGCATTTTTTGGTCTTAAAATAAATTGAGGTACTTAAGAGATAATTTTACATAAGAAAGAAAAGTGACAGAAGATAGGGAAACATTATACAAAGTGTGAGCATCTGAGAACTGCAAATCATTCTTAAAACTGAAGCAAATGTTGTACTCTGTATAGTGGAATAGCAAAAATGGAGAAAACACGTAGAAATGAAAATTATCTTTCCCTGATAATGCAAGGACTTTGCTACTCAGAAGTAACCTTTACATTTTCTTGGTTTGACTAAACTTTACAAGGATTCTTCCTGATTGTAAGACCCTGACATTCATTTGCTCAAGAAATTTCTACATTAGAAAATGTGTAACTGCAAATTTTTCTGAGCCCTTTTAAGATGTAAATTTTCTCCTGACCTCTTGCTCAGTTACTTTTTTACAGGCCCAACATATCTTTATTAAGAACCTGGGAACCATTAATTTGAAAATGTAGTTATCAATAAGGGTAGTGAGCCTTACCACCCCAGACTCAGTGGACAAGTAGACATTATATTTGGATGTGTAACAATTAACTTACAGAGATAAATTAAGCATTTCTAAAATAGTTCTTTCTTAATGTATCTTCCACTTCCTTATCTCAGTCTTTAAAAATTCTCTGTTCTAACTTTTGTATTAATGAAATTCAGTTAAATTATTTTCCCCTTTTGCAATAATGTTTAGCCTGTGGTGTTAATCTCGAGTAGTAAACATTCCCTGGTTTTTGCTATTTATTTTTACTCTACAAATTTTCCATGATATTATTACTACAACAATTTGCTTTTCCTATATGTATGCTCTGTTATAGAAATGTGTTTGTGTGTATGTTACTTTTTATTGTGTTTGAGTAATGGAACATAGTGTATGTACATAGATGATAGATAGATAGATAGATAGATAGATAGATAGATAGATAGATAGTTAAAAGATACATAAATTTAAATGATACATATATATACATACATAGTCTCTGGCCTATTAATAAGAAGATACTTGAGATTTGGATATGCATATATATGTACGTATGCATATATATATGCTTTAAACATATATATACTTAATATCTATATATACTTATATATAAGATATTAGACAGGTTAAGAAAAGACACACATACACAGACATATATATGTATATATATTCATATATATATGTATACACATTTATTCTCTGGCCTAGTAATAAGAAAATACTTGAGATTTGGATATGCATATGGATCACATAATGCTGTTTGAAACTATAAATCTTTCCAGAGACATGAAATCATTTTGAGGAGTTTTTGATTTAGGATTCTTGGTGGACCAGCAGGGTCAGACAATGCCTGCCTGTCAAAATATATTAGTGAGGCCAAGAGTTTGTCATTTGATGGATAGACTCATAAAGACATGTCTCTGAAGGGATAACAGAGATCAAAAGATCAGTTTTAGAAGAGGAAAGTAAAGTGGCAGATTGTAAGAATGATTAGCCAGATGTCCAGACTTCAAGGTGTCTGTCCAAGAAGGACAATTAGTCTCTTTCTTTCTCTATAATTTAAATTTTATGGCAGTTACCACAAAATGAGGAAAGGGGCTTAAATAAGAGCATCCCAGAGTCAGTAGCATCAACAAAGTTCTGCATTGCATAATACTAATATTCTGAATAATTATTTTTTTAAAATAATCTTCATGAGACTGATGGGAAGTTTATAAATGTAGCTTCCCCTTCTCTATGCTTATTTGACCTCACATACACCATAGGCCATTCACCTCCCTCACATTGGGAGAGAAGTTGAATCTCGGTTTTGTAGAGGTTTCTGTGGGTTAGAAATTTTTCTGGAAATAGGGCAGTTGGGGCCTTTCAGTTTGTTGAACTTAAAATTTCTGTTAAGAATATTGATCTTTATACTGGAGAAAGAAGAGTCTGAGCCTCTCCATGCCTAGATGTGTGTCGCCTCTTTGATCACCACAAGTCTGCTTGCTCTGCCAAGGAGGCTATTTGTCTTTCCCAGTCTATTACTTAAAATGTACTATTTAGCTATATTCCATCGATGAAAAAAAAACAAAGGATGTGCATGAACATACAAATATTTAATAAACAAAATGTGGGTATGTAAGACAAGAAATTAACTAGAAAAATATAATTGATGGATAGATTGGTAAGAAAGAGCCACCAATTTGAATAAATAATTGACATGGTGTCTGGCTATATTTCCTAATCTCATATACAATTAACTTAGAAAGGATTGCTTCTGCCTTTGAAGAAGGCCAAGCTAATATGTGGGGGTACACAAGGTTTCGATGTAATGGCTTATTCCTCAAGGAAATGAATTTCTTGTCAGACAAGCATATTTAGGTCTTTAAGCTGCTCAAATTTTGAAATTACATTTATGACTTGTTTCTATTACTGTTGTGACAAAAGTTAGATTTCTCACTACTAAATTCTAACCTCAGAGAGCTCAAAAATTAGACTTTAAACATTTATTTTCTGACATATCTTGGGTTTTATCAATTCTTTCAGTAGAAAATACCAACACTTCATGCATAAAGACAAAAAATGTATTATAAACTGTTTATTCCTATATATGCAGTTTAAATTTGGTACCAGTATTTCCTACTAATGTTTTTTATGTATAACCTCTGAATGAGTAATATTTTCTGTGTATAACATCTGAATATCAGACTGTGGTATTCCATGAAGAAGAATTATTTTACTTAGTTTTGTCAGCATCAAAGAACAGCTTTGTTTTAAGACACAGTATCTGTACTAGAATATTTCTAGCATCAGCCAAACCTTTGAAAAGTATTGAATAAGAAAATAATATGGCAGTAGAAATGAAAAATAATTTACAAAAATCTATCATATTGCCTGTAGAGAATATACTGTTGAAAGAATACTATACACTATGATAGTTCCGTGTATTTGCAATCAAAAGCATGGATAAATAAGGGATGATGCTAATTATTAGTTCCATCTATTCTGGTCTTTTAATTGTTAGTTCCTGATAAACAAATTAAATAAACAGAATATGTGTCTGTTGGCTTAAAAAATATTTTCTTTACATGATTTGATGCCTTTTCCCCCACATGGACTTTTGAACATACTTAGAAGGAACAAAAAGTAATTTCAGTTTCCTAAAATGGTAAAAGAAAATTAATTTCCTTACAAACTGTCCAAAAATAAGCTATATAATCTCATAGCATAAAGCTTGAAAATGCATCTGATCTGATTAAAATAGTATAGCGTGAATGGTATTTAAATAGTTTATAATGATGTATGTGTTTTATTTATTTTATAAATGTGCTTGCATGTGACATAATTTTCTGATAATTGCTTATTATTTATGAATAACATAGTCATTCTTTGAGCAAATGCATGTAATATTTAGTGCTACTTATGCTCCCACAGCTGCTTTTACTATAGTACCATACATGGATTTTTATTGCTCTTTTAATATATCTTTGTCTATCTGCAGAGGGAAGGGCCTATTTTTCCTGGTATTATCTCCCTAATATTCCCCCTCTAAAACACTGTACCACCACTTCATGTAATTATGACTTCTCATAAAGAATAATGTTGGAGGATTAATTACCAACGCTATGCTTTTCATTAGATATTTTAAATATTTATTTTCACTTTATAAACTTTCCTAACTAAAAATTTTAAAGTTTCTATTGTAGAAAATTGTGCTAAACTAAATTATAACATATATCCTTTCCTTCCTACTCCCATTACATACAGTTCCATAACAAAAAGCAACATAGTAAGATAAAAAGAGAGAATAGAAAATGGGAGGAGGTAAAAGGAACTTTATCAAAATGTTTATAAAAGACAAACAGCATTTTAGGAAAATTTTAAATATATATGTATATGCATGTATATATTAATTGAAGTATCCTTGTTATAGCAAATATATCTAACTCTCCATTGTATTAATAAGACACAAATTATTTGTATTATTTAATAACAGTATGTATGTCAGTTTTCCTTTTTTACACTACTATACAACATGTACTGGACCTTAAGTTACTAAGTGGACAATATGCATTAGCTTGCGGTACTATCATCTACAATCACAAGTGCTAAATTCTATTCCTTGGTTTTAACACAAACTCAACTCACTCTGTAGAACACAAAATTATATTCAAACTCTAGTCTATACAATTCTAAGTTTTGGCTTCTAAAGAATACAAATCTGCATTTCTAAGTATGATAATAATGTTTTAAAATATAAATTAACTATTAGTTTCTAACACGCCAAATTCTCCAGACACCTTCATATTTTTAAAAGTGTATAAGTTTAATTTTACTAACAGAATAAAAAGACATTGACCATAAGTTCTCAAAATTAAAACACTGATCATAAAGAATGTTTTTCTATATTGTATATTGTAAAACTCTAATTTAAAATTGTCAGACAGGGGACAGAATGGTAGACAGCTGGCAATATACCTGTAATGCATGTAGCTGACCCAGCTTTATACGACCTCATGTTCCCTCAGGACCACCAACAGGGATCTCTGAGGACAGCACAGTGGTCCACAAACTACTGTTATAACTAACTAAGTAAAAGGAAGACATTAAAGAAAACTCAATAAATTAAAAGTATTATATTTCCAGAAGAGAGCGACACATATTTTTTCCTGAAGCATGTGGCCACAAATGCGGCCGCACGATTTCTTTATTTTTGTTTATTTATTTATTTATTTTTTCCCTGCACGGCAGAGCCTGACAAGCTACCTGTGAACTCTTTGGTTTGCCAAAAACAGTAACAACATGCTTTTCATGTTCTGGGAGCGAGCAGACACCACTGAGCTACACTAGTGTGCAACAGGGAGAAAGGAAGATGTTACTGGCACCCGTTCCAGCAAATAAATGAACAACGGGATGACACTGATACAGTGATATTTTCAGTAGCTTAAGAATAATTTTACCTTTTTCTGCATCCATTTATCCATATTTATTAAAGCATTCACTCTGATATGTATTATAATGCATATGCGATTTTAATATTTAGTTCCCATACATTGTTATCTACTAATTATATATATTGAATTATATTGTCATTTATTGACACTAGTTATTAGGATAGTGCAATTGGTTCTAATCCATAAAAGAGGCGAATTTTATTTCTCCTGTTGTGTAGAGAGAAAATTAGTATTTAATTGGAATGGGTTTTTGTATAAAATATTTTAGCAGTGTTGAAAGAAATTTCTCTTTATTATCATTAAAGTTTTCTTTCCTCTCCAAAAGGAAGCAAGCAAAAATGGCCTATAAGTTTATATATTACAATGTCTGTTGAGCTGTGAGGGTTTTATTAATTTGTTATCTTAAAGGCATGTTTACACTTGGTTATGAGCAGGGTTTACTCTTCTCTGTTCAGAGATCACACCTGGTCATGTTTAGGGACCATATGTGATGCCAGAATTTTTAAACTAGAGTTAGCCAACTCCAAGGCAAGTAAGTGACTTAAGCTCTGTACTTAGCCCCTATTCAGCAAAATGGACTGTTTTTCTTTTTGTGTTAGTTGGATTTGAGCCACACCTGATAGTGCTCAAGGACCATATACTGTGTCAGGGATCAAGCCATAATCAGCCATGTGCAAGGCAAGCATCCTAACCTTTGTTCTCTCTCTCGTGCGCGCACGCTCTCTCTCTCTCTCTCTCTCTCTCTCTCTCTCTCTCTCTCTCTCTCTATCTATCTATCTATCTATCTATCTATCTATCTATTTATCTATCTATCTATCTCCAGAGAGGTAGTTTTCTAAATTATGTTACACTACATACATGGCTCAAAACGTATTTGTGATGCTTCTATTTTCTGAATAATTTATGTGCATCATAACTTATTACAGCATTTTTTTCTTACATATCTTATGTTTTAAACTCTCTTCGAAATTTTCGTTCTATCCATACCTAGAAAGAAAATCCCAAATCACCTAAGTCTCTTTAATATTTTTCTGGGTCTCTAGTCAAGCTTTTTAAAAATGAAACTGAATGAAGTTAGTCTCAAAGAGGGGGAAGAATGCAAAATGATCTTTCTCATCTACAGGATATGAAGAAACATATTGTGATGATAACAGAAACCTAGAATAGTTCTTCACTAAGATGAAGCTTCACTAAAATGTTTGGTGGGACAAATGTTTGGTGGGGCTTGGGAAAATGATGGGAGAGAAGCAGCCTCTCTGATGGAGAATGTGGTACTGGAATATTTTATGCATGAAACCCCATCATAAACACTATTGTAAATGTCACTGTATCACTGTATCACTGTCATTCCATTGGTCATCAATTTGCTCGAGAGTGTTCAAGTGAGACTTGTTGTTACTCTTTTTGGCATATCAAATTCGCCACGGGTAGCTTGTCAGGCTCTGCCGCACAAGTGAAGTACTCTCGGTAGCTTTCTGGGCTCTCCAAGAGGGACGGAGGAATCAAACCCGGGTAAACATAGCATTTCAAATGTGCAAATATCAAATTCCTGTAATTTTAAATTCCATATTTATTTATATATTTAAAGGAATTACTTGCTACTGCAAGACAAAAGAATATAGTTACTCATTAAGTTATCAGATTCACTAAAAACTATCAATTTAAATTTTTGCAAGGAGAATATGTATAGGAGTAAAAATTATTCTGTATACAAAAATGCACACAACATGTTGACTGGATATAAATATCTATATATATTTTATCATATGTATTTTCATCAATTAAGTTAGAGCTTTATTCCCATAGTTACAAAGTCTGGTTCTTTTCCATTTTCTATTTTAATCCGTTTTCAATTGCTTAATACCTTATTAAGAATTTATTTCTAGTCCATAATAACCCAAAGCATGAAAAATATGATTAAAACTTCTCTTGTCAACAGAAATATTTTATGTACTTTAAATCTTTAATAGCTCACATTTATCACTGATGATGAATAAATAATATTTTGCAGGACAAAATATGTATAGTATATTGCAACTGTTTGATCCATTGCTGTATAATCAAGGATAATTCAGATTATGGTTGCATTATCTGAGTGAAACACTGCTTCATTTAGTACATTTCCTTGAACGGGTTTGCATTAAGATGAACACATTAACTGAAATTACTATTACTTGTTTTTCTCATATTATTGTGTTTTCTCCATGAATTTGTTTGGAAGGTCTTGACAAGTTAGAACACTAAAATGTAGTGCACAGATTTTCTATTAAAAAGGGAAATTTGTTCTAGATACATTTTCCCATATGTTATATTTATTGCCATAATAATTTGCATGTTTCTGTTTGTGTATGAATGTATATAGCTGTAAGTATTGCCCATATTTGTCCTTTGCATTAATGAACTAGTTTTTTATTGCATTTGTAAATTACAAAGGAAATAGAAAGTAGGAGGACTTTTTTTTTACTCGCATCTAGCTACTGTGCTGAAAAACATTTAGGAAAATATAGTGTAACATTAAAAGTAGTAGACATCAGTTATAAATCCAGTCATTAGTAGGCACAAAGCTGTTCTTGCAGTAATGGCTAGCCAACTTATTTCAACAAATACTCCCTTTAGAATTTCTTTTAATATTGTTTTGTAAACTAATCTTTGGTTACGTAAGGGTGAAGTTAATTAAGCAAGTGCTACTTTGTAAAGAGAGCATGTAAAAGGCAATAAAATGTTTCCTAGAGTGTCGATTAAGACTGAGGGTACTTTTCTTAATATAACTTGCATAGGAAGTCTAAAGACATTTGTATAACAAACTATCGTGCTTGTAATACATGTGTGTGGTTTGCCCTATTTTACGTGATCATGGCAAATACATCAACCATGGCTGGCTACGTTCTTGTTTTTATTTTGATAAAGCGTATATTTGTCATTAAATTAATCACCCATGTCCTACTTTTAAAGGTAAACAAGATATTACAGATGTGAGCTCTCATTTCTGCTACACACAAGTGCTCTCACACAATATGCAATTTGAAGGAATGAGTGGTGAAGACACAGACCATAGGTCCAAATCAAAATAAAAGTGTCTACTTTTTGAGTGACCAATACATCCTTCACTTGTATCACTTGTCATCCATTGATCTTCGATTTGTTCAAGTGGGCACCAGTAATGTCTCCATTTATGCCTGTTGCGTCTGGTGTAGCCCAGGAACACAAAGAGCCTCAAACTGTTTGTTCAGGGTTTTGACGAAGAAGTCTGACCATCTCGTAGGTGGGCAGCCATGCAGGCTTTTGACGTCCTTAATATCTAAATTATATTCTTAATATCTTAAATTCTGTTTATGTTTCTTAAATTCAAGAGATGTTATGTAGTAAATGGTGATTGAATCCAATGGGATACAGCACATGCTTTTCAGTAGGAAGTTCAGGTTTTATACCCAATATTGCATAATTCTCTAAGTACCACAGAGAATGAACCCTGAGCACTGAAATAGTAGTAACCTCTGCACATCACTAGAAATAGCCCCCAAACAAGAACATCAGAGACGACATGCAAGTAAACACAAATGCCAGATATATTTTATCTAAAATATTGAAATTAAGTAAATGTATATAAAATATACAATCAATTTCTTGACTATCGAAAACAAATTAAAATATGTAATACTATATTGAATGATTAAATGGTTAGCAGATTATCTAAAATGACAACGACTTTCTGACAATTGTTAGGGACTCTTTCCAGGGCCTGGGATGGCAATCCCACTGCAACTTTTAGAGTTTCCTTACCAGGAAGTGAGGTGGTGTCCCCTCCTGCAAACTTTAGGGGATTAAAGGTGCCTCTTTGCAAATAATGGAAAGTTAAACCAGAGATATAAGCAAAAGTTTAAATCCCCTAAAGAGAAATTAAAGAGATTGTGAGAAAGAGAATGTCAAAGACTATTTTAGCTTTTCCTGTGGAAATGCATGCTATTATTAAGATAACTTTATATCATGTCAGTTTAGTTACCAGATATCAAACCTAATCTTGACCTTAAGAAAACTTGATCCCTAAGTGTGAAAGCTTTGCTGCTTCATGGTAATTTATGTGTTTTAAACCTGTAATACCTCTGATTTCCCTAGATACTAATGTTCTAAAAATAAAACCTTTTTTTTTCATGGATTATTTTTGGGGCTGGAGCGATAGCAGAGTGGGTAGAACGTTTGCCTTGCACGTGGCCGACTGGGGTTCGATTCCTCCACACCTCTTGGAGACCCTGGCAAGTTACTGAGAGCATCCTGCCTGCAGGGCAACGCCTGGCAAGCTACCCATGACATATTCAATATTCCAAAAACAGTAACAAATCTCACAACGGAGATGTTACTGGTGCCCGCTCGGGCAAATCGATGAGCAACGGAAGGACAGTGCTACAGTGCTATGAATTATTTTTGGCTTTTTTGGGTCGGGTCACACTCAGTGATAATAAGGGGTTACTCCTGGCTTTGCATTCAGTAACTACTTTTGGAAGTACTCAGGGAACCATATAGGATGCCATGGATTGAACCGGGTCTACTGCTTACAAGGGAAATGCCCTACCAGCTGTACTATCACTCAGGCCCACATAAAAACTCTTAAACACAAGTATGTTCTGGTTAATTCATAAAATGGAGTAAACGCTTTGCCAGGTGTAGTATGCGTTAGGAGTTCTTTAACTGTGAGAATACTAAAGCCTTTTGAACATCAATAGATTAAATGAAATTATTTTTTTCAGAGTGGTCTGCAATGAAACTTTAATAATAAGTACAATTTCATCATGATAAATAAGACAATGATTAAGAACCTATTTTCAAATTTCTTTGGGCGATCAAGCGTTAGTAAGTTCCACAACATAAGGAAGTCAAATCTCTGATATATGATTACCAAGAGTATAAATGTATATTTTAACTAGAAAGACAATGGATGGAGAATTCATCAGTGGAAAAAGAAAGGAACACTGTTAAAATAAAGCTGGTTGTTAAATGTAATCAAGGTAAGTTATAGGAAAGAATAAATACAAAGGAATGTACAGAATATTTGAGGTTGTATTTTAAAAACTACATGGTCAAATTAGATTGTTATAAGATTTTTAAATTATATCTGCGGAATTGTTCTAATATATTTTGTTGGTTCTATGGAAAAAAGATATTAGATACTCCAGACTCATGTTACATTGCTATTAGATAATTTTACACTTAAAAGTTACAGGAAATCAAACTTTTCAACATGGTACTAACTGCATTACCCACAATATAATTAAACTGCATGTTTTGTCTCTAGAATTTTATCAGCACTTCTATCAACTAGGTCCCACAACAAGCAGGCATATTGCATTTTACTGTGAGTAAAGTGAAATGATTGCTTTTCTCTCCTCTTGACACCATCAGTATGTTTTTGATACTTCATGACAATATGTTGTTTTGTATAAATCCAGACAGGATATTCTCAACATCATCCTATAGGACAATCACCAAGATAGACTCCATTTGGGGAGACAATACGCCTTAAATAATATGGAGAGAAAAAAAATCATAAGAAATTTCCCAAAGAAAATGGGACTTAAAGATGAAAAAAATGGAAAATCATTAAAATATGTACTGGGAAAATCACCAACATATTTATTACTCAAAAATGAACTTAATGTGGGTCAAAGAAAAAGTTACAAAAATGTTGCAAAGAAAAAATTTAAAATATTTCCCAGTGGGCCTGGAAATAAATAGCACAACAGGTATGTCTTGTATGCAACTGACCTGGTTGCATACAATCCCTGAGAGCAATGTTAGGAGTCATCCCTCAGCACAAACGGGAGAGTCCCCCGCCACCAAAAAAAAAAAAAAAAGTGTTTTTTTTCTAAAAAAAAACAAGTTAAAAGAATTCAGAATGTATGGGCTGGAGCGATAGCACAGCAGGTAGGGCGTTTGCCTTGCACGCGGCCGACCCGGATTCAATCCCCGGCATCCCATATGGTCCCCCAAGCACCGCCAGGAGTAATTCCTGAGTGCAAAGTCAGGAGTAGCCCCTGAGCATCGCTGGGTGTGACCCAAAAAGCGAAAAAAAAAAGAATTCAGAATGTGTCTGTTTCTCAATGTGGAGCATACAAAAACTATTATTTTAGTGCATAATTTAAAAAAAGAATCAAGTTTTGAACTTAAGATATATAATTTTCATTTTAGGAAATTAGAGAAATAATTGAGAGCAATGATGGTGCAAATAATAGAAAAATAACAAAAACATTAAGCCAAAGAAAAACACCTCATTTTAGAAAATAAATATTAATACCCACAGCAACAAAACACTGAACAACAGTGAAACAAATGGAAAAACAATACAAATGGATTCAGGGGCTAGAGAGATAGTACAGATAGGGCAGTTCTTTGGACTGATTCTAGCACAGAGCCAGGAATAAATCTTGAGCAACACTGAATATGGCACCCTGCCAAAAAAAAAAAAAGAAAAGAAAAAGAACTCAAAATCTAATATTTTAGTGGTTAATATAATTGATAAATTGCTAGCCTTACACACATAACATAAATGCATTGCTAGGCTTTTGCTTTTACCAAAAGATAAGGTAAAATTATGAATATCAGAAATAAGTGAAATACATTAAAGTACACTATTCATAACAAAAGATACAAAGATTGAAGAGTATATTTAAAAACTCCGTTATTTGTGCAAAAGTAGGAAGAATGGAGTAACAGTCTTACAAGAATAAAGTTTTTTTTTGAAAAAGGCTGATTAGGCTCTAGCAAATGTTGGAGATAAGACTGAACCAGGTGAGTGGGTACACTTTTCACAATGATGCTTTTCCTATTTGGGAACTACTTAAAGCATTTAATGAAGCTTTTAGTACTTAGTAAGGACACATTTTAAAAGTTTAAACAGTTACTATATTACTCAAAAGTTGACACAAAGAATTTAAATTATGTGAAACTTGTATCAGCAGAAATGAACTACTTTTTAATGAAATGGAAAGGAAACATATGGATTTACTTATATTATTTTTAATCCAAATGAAAGATTCTGTACCATAATCTACGGTAGTGAACATCATACTATGTGCAAATATATGTCTTTGTAAATATCCATGATCAGTGGAATACATTTGTTGATTCAATTTATTTTACTTTTATTTGTATATAACCTCTGGCTTTTTTCTTAATTTTTGAGTGTATCATCCTTTTTAACTGTATCTCCACAGTAAAATATTTTTTATATTTTGGTTTGTATACCTTTCTATTGGCTTCTGGGTATCAGTGTTTATTATATTTTCTCGACATTAGAACCTTGTTATTTATCATATCTAGTACTAAAACTATCACAATAAAAATATCACTATATTCCTGTTTTTTTTAATTGAATTACTGTGAGATCGTTACAAAGCTTTCATGATTGAGTTTCAGTCACAAAATGTTTCACCGATTCCTCCATCAGTGTACATTTTCTACCAGCAATGTCCTCAGTATCCCTCCCACTACCCCTGCCCAATCCCATTCCGCTGCCTCTATAGCAGGCACATTCCACCTTACTGTCTCCATTTGGGGGGCATCGTGATTTGCAATACAGATACTGAGAGGCCATCATGTTTTTTCACTTTGCCAACTTTCAGCACACATCTCCTATCCCTAGCAATCCCTCCAACCACCATTGACTTAGTGGTTCCTTCTCTACCCCAACTGCCTTCTCCCCTAGCACATATGGCAGGCTTCCAACCATGAAGCAATCCTCCTGGCCCTTTTCTCTATTGTCCTTGGGCCTTAGTCTCATATTCTATTTTATATTCCACAAATGAGTGCAGTCATTCTGTCTGTCCCTCTTTTTCTGACTCATGTCACCTAGCATGATACTCTCCATATCCATCCATTTAGAGGCAAATTTCATGACTATGCTAACAGCTGTATAGTATTTCATTGTGTGTAGATGTTCCATAGTTTCTTTAAGCAGTCTTCTGTTCTGATTTTGTAACCTGCCATTTGACTATACAAACTTATTGTTTCTAGAGTTTTTTGTAGACTTGTTAGGATTTTCTGAGTCATCTGCAAATAGTGATAGCTTGACCTCTTTTTTTTCTATCTGGATGCCCTTGATATATTTTCTTGCCTAATTGCTATAGCAAGTACTCCAAATACTATATTGAATAGAAGTGGTGAGAGAGAGAAACTATGTCCCTGATCTTAGAGGGAAGACTTTTAATTTCTCCCCATTGAAAATAATGCTTGCTCTGGGCTTGTGGTAGATGGCTTTGATTATAGTGAGGAAAGTTCCTCAATTTATATTCATGAATGGCTGCTACATCTTGTCTAATTTTTCCCCTGCATTTATTGATATGATTATATGTTTTATCTTTTCTTTTGTTGAAGTGCTGTATTATGTTAATTGATTTGCAAGTGTTATACCATCCTTGAATCCCTGGGATGAAACCTACTAGGTTATGGTGTATGATCTTTTTGATGAATCTTTGGATTCTGTTTGCCAGGATTCTGTTGAAGATCTTTGTATCTATGTTCATCAGGGATATTATACTGGCCTGTAATTCTCTTTCTTTGTGGCATCTCTGTCTACTTTTAAAAAGTTTTCTTATTCTTAAATTTCCTGGAAAATCTTGCAAAGGATTGGAAACATGTCCTCTTTAAAGATTTTGAGAAATTTACTAGTGATTATCTGGGCCAGGTCTTTTACTTTAGGAGAGACTTTTGATTACTGTTTCAATTCCCTTTATAAGTCTATTCAGGTATTCCAAGTCCTCCTGGTTCAGCCTTGGGAGGCTATAGGAATCCAGGAATTTATTCATTTCTTCTAGATTCTCTTGTCTTGTGGCACTAAGATCCTCAAGGCAATCTCTGATGTTCTTTTGAATTTCTATAATGTCCATTGTGATGTCCCCCTTTTTATTTTTAATTCTATTTATTAGGGTTCTCTCCCTTTCTTGGTGAGTCTTGCTGGAGGTTTATTGATCTCGTTTATTTTCTCAAAGAACCAACTATCGGTTTCATTGATCTTTCTGATTGTTATTTGAGTATCCATCTCTTTAATTTCTGCTCTAAACTTTATTATTTCCATTTTCCTGCCTGGTTTGGGCTCCTTTTATTGGTTACTTTCCAGTATCTTAAGCTGCATGGTTAAATTATTTATGTGGTCTCTTTCTTCCTTCCTGATTAATATTTGCAGAGCTATTAACTTTCCTCTTAACACAGCTTTTTCTGTGTCCCACAAATTCTGGTGGCTCATATCTTTATTTTTGTTTGTTTGTAGAGTCTTTTGATTTTCTCTCTAAGCCACTGGTCGTTCAGTAGTAAGTGGTTTAATTTTTAGGTGTTTGATTTGATTCTCAGTTTCTGGGTCTGATTCATTTCCACTTTCAATGCTTCATGATTCAAAAAGATAGTTGATACAATTTTTACCCTTTTAATTTTATAGAGGTATGTTTTCTGGACAAATATGTGATCTATCTTGAAAAATGCACCATGTGAACTGGAAAATATGCATATTCAGCTGTAGGGAGATGAAAGGTACTAATATCTACTAATATCCTCTCCTCCATTACTTTCCTCAAATAAAGTATTTCCTTGCTGGGTTTTAATCTGTTTGATTTATCAAGAGGTGACAATGCAGTGTTTTTCACAACTATTATTATGTTGCTATCAATGTCCTTCAAATCTATTAGCACATGTTTTACATATTTTGTAGGTCCCTCATTAGGTGCATGTACATTTAGCAATGTGAGTTCTTCCTCATGTACATATCCCTTGATCATTCAAAAATGATCGGTTCTGTCTCTTATAACCTTCTTAAGTCTGAAATGTATGTGGTCTGGCATTAGTATGGCCACCCAGAATTTTTGAGTAGGTTGTTTGCTTATAGAATTTCTTTCCATTCTTTGACTTTTGAGTTTCTTTTGCTCTGACTATTCAGATGTTTTTCTTGAAGGCAGCAGAATTGGGTTCACTTATCTGATCAATCCTGCCATCCTGTCTCTCTTAATTGGTGCATTTAGGCCATTGACATTCAAAGAGATTATTGTTATGGGGTTTTGTCCCTTCTTTCTGTGGAAGTTTGGTATATTTGAGGTCCTGTCTTGTCTTAAGGTAGTCCATTTGTTTTTTCTTATTACCATGGTTTTGAGTCTATGAGGATCCTGAGTTGTTGTTCGTGAAGCTGTGTGTTGTTCTTTTAGATATGACTGAGAGTTTGAGGGGCAAAGTATACTTGGTTAGGCATTTATTTCATTGATTATTTTACAATTCCCCCACTGTCTTCAAAACACAAGAGTTTCATCAGATAAATCTGCTGTAAATCTTAAGTATGCTCCTTTATATGAAATTTATTTCTTTGATCTTGCTGCTCTCAGTATTCTATTTCTATCTATGGTTTTCATCATTCTGATTAGGATGTGTCATGGAGTATTTCTATTTGGATTTCTTTTAGCTGGTACCCTTCATGCCTCCTGGATCTGGGTTTGTGCCCCCTTCAGTTCTAGGAACTTTTCTGCAATGAAAGCTTTGACAGTTGCTTTTTTTTTCTGTTTATCCTTCCTACTCTTCTGTTTTTTTTTTTTTCCTACCCTTCTGATTTTTCTCTAGTGATCTGCTGATTCCATTTGAGGTTCTTTTCTATATTCTACTATTGTCTGGGAATTCTTATGACCTCTTCTTGGAGTTCATTGATTCTGCTGATAAGGCCTTATACTCAGTTTTTCATTTCACCTACCAGGTTTTTCAGATCTGTCATTTCTGTTTGTAATTTTTTTTATTTTTTCTTTATTTCTGCTCTCATATCCTCTTGTATTTTATTGGCAGTGCACTCCATTTTTAATTTTAGCTCCTTATGCATCCTTAATAGCTCCATTCTAAATTCCTTGTCAGAGATGTTAGATATCTCATTAATACCGGTTGGGTCTTTTGGACTAGCGTCTTTACTCACTAAGCTTGAAGGGTTTCTGTGTTGCTTTACCACTGTAACTGTGCAGTCTGGACTTCCACACTCACTGTTACTTTTGTGGTTTTGGTGTAATGTTAATTGAGGTAGGGACTAATGAATTATTGGCCTAATGTGGTTTGGTTGATCAGGTTGCCCTAATGAAAGTTCTGTGTAAGATGGTAATTTGTGGTTCTTATGAGGTGGGGATGGGGGGATTAAGTCATGGCTGCTAACACGGCTGCATCTTCAGATGTCACTCCAATTATGGGCCTCTGACCTATAATTGGAGGTATTAGGACCTTGCAGCTCAGGCACAGATGGTTGTTGTCTCTAGTCTGGGATCATTAGACCCACCTAGCTCTGACCTTGAAAATAGTCCCACCCCATGCACAGTCTTGGTTTCCTATTCCAGTTTTTATTCACTATTGTGATGCTTACTCAGTCCTCAGCATAATGTAATGAATGGATTGGAGCAGGGTCAAATGATCAAGAGACAAATATCATTGAGTTTTAAAGTTTGAAAAGAACTGAATAAAATATAAAATTATACAGATGCATTTCTTAGCAAAGTCTGAAAAAAATCATATTCTAAAAGTTTTGGTGCACACCATTCAATAACAAGAAACAGTATAAGAATTTTTGCAGACACATAAGGATAATCAAAGTTGAATGTATTGGGAGAGAATTTGTCATAATACAATATTATTGAATAATGTCAGGCACATTTAATTAAGAGGAACTGTAATCAATAGAAAATTTAAGAAGTCTACCAATGTTCCTATAGGATATCTGTTGATCAGTTCCTTTAGTGAATTAGCCATTTTTTCTTTTCTCTCTCTTTTTCTTTTCCTTTTTTCTCTTCTCCTCACATTATACCTTAGGGGAAAACTGGGACAAATACCAAAGTTCTGCTATTCTTCCTCTAACCTTCTTAACTTAGGTGTCTTTATTCACATTGAAGTCTACCTACGTAGAACATTAGAAAGGAATTATAACTTTTGGAGGAATTGATGCTTAAATGCCACCCTTAAGAATCAATTGTCAAAAGAAATGATACATCATGTTAAATTGATCCATAATTAGGTATCATTAGTACAAAAAATAAAAGAAAGCCCTATTAACATTGTCTCATAAATTACTGTTCCATAATTGATGAGATATAGAAGCAAAGTTTAAATTTTAGCTTAACTTACTAATAACCAGGTTATCATCTACCTTAAGTGTACAGTAAAATATCAATATATAGGTATCTGCAATTTAAAATATAAATATTCCTAAAGTTTTAGGTCAATACAATTAATATTGTATCAACATGAGGTAATTAAACGTAAATCATAACAATATGATAGAAATGTGATACTTTAATACAGGCATATCCAATACTGTTATATATTTTAATGAACACAAGTATAAGAAATTATATTCTGCCAAGAAAATAATAATTTTATTACTCCAAAAACCAAAAAATAAAATAACTATTACAATATTTTAAATTTCGAGTGTGTTTTTTCTTTGTGCAGTGCTTCAGGAAAAGAACATTCAGATACTATTCATATAATGCCATCATTCAGAAACAAATAAAGAAACTGCCTTTTCAAAACAATTTGCATGAGCAAATTATTTTGAATGAACAGTCAGTATTTCAGAATTGATGCATAGCTCATTAATGTCCTTTTACAGTTGACATCGCTTGCTAAAAATACTGGAATTTCATGGTTTTCTTGAATATGCACAGGGAATTGATGGTATTGAAAGAAAATGCATTCACTCTCAAAGGGATAATAAATTTATGTTCTTTTCTCCAAGAAACCTGTTCTTTTATGAGCAGTTTATTTTTGTGGTAGATGATACAGTGCTAGTATTTTGTAATTATCGGATGCAATTGTCTATACAAGAGATAAGGCTTTCAGTGAATAAAAATTAAGTCAGAAACATAAGTTACACCACCAGATACACTGTTTTAAGGAGAGAAATGTTTAGGAGGCATTTATGCTCCCCACTCTGCCATCAACAAGGCTAATGAGAGAAATGTTTGAAGACAGTGAAAATGTCAAGCCCAGATATTTTGTAGACTATGTTCTAATTCTAGGTTATTTTAAAGCTAGCTATTATTGGCCCACATAAGTGGTCAGATTTGCTTTAAAAATGTAAAGAATTTTATATGTACAATGAAAGTTGAATTCTATCATAATTTGATCTTTGATCTTTTCTGATTCAATTTACAAAGACAGTAATTATATTTTTGTTTCTAAAAAAAACTCCCAAACTTAACAGCCACCTTCTAATTAAGATTTATTTAGGGTGCCTTTGCCTAATGCAGATCTACTTACTTAAACCAGAACATATCATTTAATCCTTTCAACACTTTTGTGAAATCTTAATACTTCTACATTTTACAAATGATCAAAAAGATGAAAATGAAGTATATATGATTTGACCAAAATAAAATATTTAGTAAGAGGCAAGTAAAGAGACAAATAATTTCCCTTTATCTTTATAGCCCTTAGCAGATGTATTTGTAATAAAAGATAAATTAACAAAAGAAAATGAAACAGAAGTTTATTTTCATGTATACTTCAAGTGCACATAAAGATAACCAGTGAAAAATGAGTAGCTTCTCAAAAACACTTGAAAATTTGCATTAAATAGCATCTTAATAGGGAAAGGAAAGGGAGTTCTTGTTCTCTTAGGTAAGAGTACAATTTTTAAGAAGAGATTAATGGGCTCTTGGAAAAAAAAGATAGGAATTACAGTAATAGGTGATAAAGTGTGCTGGGGTATGGCTCATACTTTTAGTCTCTTGCAATAACAATCTACCTTAGTTGATGAAACTCCCAAGCAAAGGATTTTTGACAATTTACACAATTGAATTGCTTCTGGTAGATTTGTTTTTAGACTGATTTTAGGGTAATTTAGAGACAGCTTTTACTTTCACTTGAGTCCTGCTAGTACATAGTTGAAATGCTCAAGAGACTCAATACATTAATCACAGGCAGAGTTTGATATGGCAGACCATAAAATTCTACAGTCATATCCATAGTTTTAATTAGAGAACATAGAAAGAGAACAAAGTAAGAAATAATGTAATTTTAACTCCCTTTTCAACTGAAAAGAAAGCTTTTGAGGAGCCAGCAAGGTAGTCGGAGTGCTAGGGCACTTTCCTTGCACTTAACCCACCAGAGTTCCATAAAAGGGATGCATATGATCCCAGGTCCACCCCAGGTGTGATTCATGGGTACTGCCATGTGTGGCCCAAAGCCAAAATGTTACTACAAGTATAATTTTGAAAATGAATTAACTACACACCAAAATGATTTGAAAATCATAATTTTAAAACAGTAAAATCAGGATTATAAAGACACAATTACTGTAACAATTTACCTGAAAGATATTTGTGTGTGTGTGTGTGTGTGTGTGTGTGTGTATGTGTGTGTCTGTGTTGAGCGCATCCAGTGCTGTTCAGATCTTACTCCTGGCTCTGCACTCGGGACCCTCCTGACAGGACTCCAGACTAGATGTGGTGCCTGGAATCAAACCAGGCTTCCCTGCATGCAAGGCAGCACCTTACTGATTGGACCATCTCTCCCAGCCCTATGGAAAATAAGTATTCTTAGTGAATAAAAGACAAATACTCCTCAAATATTCTGCAACATTATAATCTGCTTCAAATAATGAATCCTCCACTAAGTATTCCATTTAAAACTGCATATTACTCCTGTTTTTATGAGATACAAATTCAATCAATCACAATCAAAATATCCCGTTAATCACCGATTTCTCAGGCAGGCTCAGTAACATCTCATTTCGTCCTTTCCCTGAGCTCTTAGAAGTCCATCTCAACTCGGCCCTCCTAACGATGTTGCACTGGGGGCTCTTCAGGGTCAGGGGAATGAGATCCAGCTTGTTACTGGATTTTGCATATGAATACACCATAGGAATCTTGCAAGGCTGTCCCATGTGGTCAGGAAACTCTCAGAACATTGCCAGTTTCTCCTAGAGGGAGAAGTAGGCTAAAGATATCTTGTAGGCTTCTGAGAGCTTGCTTTTAAGTCTCTCTCTGGATGTTGGCCGTCGATGGGATTACACACACCTGGGTTCCTCTGCCGGTACCTTCATGCATGAGGCCTGTCCAAACGTGTAGAGAGGAGCCTCCAGCATGGCTGCAGCTAGGTTCTGGTGATCTTCGGCCACCGGAACACACTAAACATACTAAAATTTATGTGACATTTATTGGAAATTGAATTAATCTATCGTTGAATTAAACCCACTGCATTTTGTATAATAATTCTATCAAAACATAAATTGTCAGTCTGTTGAAAATTAAACACACACAGATAAATATAATTTTATCTGCTAATAAAATATAATAGAATTCCAAAAAGGAAAAGAAAACAAATAAGAAAAATTTAGTATAAAAGATTTCAGAGTGAATCTTATGCATATCTATCTATGAATAAATTGCTATTCTAAAAATAATTGAACAACTATTGTAAGCTTACAAATTACTATTGCAATAAAATACATGATAAAATATATCTTAAAATAAGATGATGATAAACTTAAAATTATACTCAAAATGTGGTAATATTGAGAAACATAAGAAGTGGGAAAAATAGGTAAATATGTCATTAGTCTTCTGGGTTTCAAAAGTTAGGGAATAAAGTTAGAGGAGAGAAATGCACTGTCGCACTGTCACTGTCATCCTGTTGTTCATTGATTTGCTCGAGCACCACCAGTAACGTCTTTATTGTGAGACTTGTCGATACTGTTTTACATATTGAATATGCTATGGGTATCTTGCCAGGCTCTGTCGTGTGGGCAGGATACTCTTGGTAGCCTGAGAGGGATACTCTTGGTAGGTTTTCGAAAAGGGACAGAGAAATTGAAACCCAGGTCAGCCACGTGCAAGGCAAACACCCTACCCATTGTGCTATCACTCCAGAAATGAGACAGAAATAAAAGCCAAAAAATATTTTAAAATATATCATTAACTGAATAAAAATCAGAATATATTATTTTAAATTTTTGTGTGAGAGACAATAAAAGAAAATAAGCATGAAATTCAATCAAGCATGTAAACAAGAATTGGAAATGCAGTTTGGAGTTTAAGTTTTAGAAATGAATCTGTAAACTTGCTGGGCCAAAGTAAGGGATAGCCAGATAGCCAGTAAGCATACTTTCTAAGCATGTTTGTGAGTATATTTGTAAAAAGAGATTAGCATTTGGATTAGTAGGCTGAGTAAAGATGAGAACTCACAAAATAGGCAGCAAGCATCCAAAATATTGAGGGCTGAATAGAACAACTGAAAGGGGGAAAAATAGATATGCAGTTGACTTTTGCTGTAATCAATTCATTCATATCCTTCCTTTCTTCTTGCTTTCTGCCTTCCTCACTTTGTCCCTTCCTTCCTTCTTGCTTCTCCCCCCCCTTCCTTCCTCCCTCTTTCTCTTCCTCCCTTTTCTCTCTTCATTCCTTTCCTCCGTTCCCTTTATATATTTCAGCCTTTGAACTACCTCTCCTTCCACCACCACTCATCCTCCATCTCTGAAATACAAAATACACTAAATACCTCCCAAAATGCACTAAACAGAAGGAAGGATAGTACAGAAGATAAGGCATGTGACAGACACTAGTTTACTCCCTGGCCTCTTATATGATCACCTAAACACAATCAGAAAAATTCATGATCACAGAGTCAGGAATTAGTTTTGAGCATTAACAGGCCAAGCTCAAAAGTTAATTAAATTAGCAAATACATGAATACTTTGAAACAATTAAATATTAAGCAAAGAAATCATTGATTCAAGAAATAGATTACCAATATTATTCCTCACTCTATTATTGATTAACCTTATGAATAACGCCAGCTATTTAAATTTTATGTATCAAAGTTCTCCAATATGTAAATTGAGGCAATATCACTAACCTCAATTTACATATTGGGAAGGAATGGGAGTGAAGATAGACGGTCGGCAATTACACCACCTCCGCTTCGCTGATGACATTGTTCTCATAATGCCAAAATTTGCCCGGTGGCACAAATGCAGGCCGACTTCGACCACAAGTGTATAAAGGTCGGACTGCAGCTGAACCTCAACAAAACGATGCTCATGAAAAACAAACTAATCCCTGATGCTCCATTTGCTCTCAATGGAATGAATATCTCAAATGCAGCATCTAAGTGTACCTGGGTCGAGAACTCAACATGAGGAACGACTCGGTGCCAGAACTGTGCAGGAGGAAGAGAGCAGCGTGGAACGCCTTCAAGAACATTTGAAGAAGTGGTTAAGAAGATGAAGGACCTCCGACTCTGGGCAGATCTTTTCGATTCCACCATTCTTCCTGCAATAACATATGCCTCAGAGACCTGGGCCCTACGCAAAAAGAATGAGAACACTATTCGGGTATCCCAAAGAGGAATCCAAAGAGCTATACTAGGAGTATCACGTCTCACTCAAGTGAGAGAAGGAATCCGGAGTTCCACCTCCCTCTATGATCAAGAATCAGAAACGCTGTCTCATTCGCCATGACATCAAAAATCAGATGGACCAGACATGTAATGCTATTCAGAGATGACCGCTGGACTAGAGCAGTTACAGACTGGATTCCAAGGGACGTCAAAAGACCGCATGGCCGCCCACCAACGAGATGGTCAAACCTCTTCGTCAAAACCCTGAATGAACTATTTGAGGCTTTTTCTGTTCCTGGAGAGAGCAGATATCATTGGGCTACAATAGCACTCGACAGGGACAAGCAAATCAAAAATCAATGGGAAGACAAGTGATACAAGTGATACAAGTGATCACTAACCTACAAATATATATAATTAAATATCATAGTATATATATATATATATGAATATGCATGCAGTCTATCACTTGTATCACTTGTATCATATGTTGTGAATTGGATGATTATGCTTGAATAGATGTGGCTCACTGCCTACACTTTCTATCTTCGTCGTCTATGCACCAACTTCCAACTAAGATGAAGAAATTGAGAGGTTCTATATGGAACTGGAGAAGCTCTATAAAGAAGACCACACCTTCTACAAGATTATTGTTGGTGATTTTAATGAAAAGATAGGTCCGAGAAGGTCGCCTGAAGAACTCCATATTGGTACATATGGCCTAGAATGGAAAGATCAGAGTGAGAGACTGTCTGAATTCATCATGTTGACCAAGACCATCCATGGTAACTCAAAGTTTCAGAAGGCCAAATCTAAACGCTGGACATAGGAGTCTCCCGGTGGACAGTTCCACAATGAAATTGACCACATCATATTCAATCAAAGGTTTTGCCTGACCGATGTCACTATTGTCCAAAAATTCCAAAGGGATCAGACCACCATCCCTTTCGTGCAAAATTCTACTTCACAGAGCGGGGAGAAAAGTCTTCAAAATTTAAGTCTAAGAAGGCAACTCCCAGAATGACCACCAACTGGGAGCTCTTCGGCACTTTTGAAGCAACATGGGAAGATGCCGTCCTTGACAACATCGATGAGGAATACAATGGACTGGTTCAGCACCTCCGTGTCTGTGCGAAGAATGCCGAGAGTGAGAAAGCCACAAACAGATGCCCGTCTTCGGAAACTCTCGAGTTCAGTCATCAGTGTGGTTTGGCGCGAGCCTCAGGCAACCACAAGCTATTGTCCATGCTCACAAAGCTGTGCAGAGATGCGATAAAGGAAGACCTCAAAGAGAGAAGAGCAGCAGTGTTGGCCAGTGCACCAGAAGCTGGGAAAAGTATTCGAGACTGATAAGTACCAGAGAAAAAAAAAAGTGAGCAAAGAAATGAGATGGATCAATGACAATAGTTAGGTAAAGCATTAACATTTTCCAAAAGCATTGACCACATCTACAATGTGTATATTTAAAAGAGTCTCTTGTTTCTAATTATTACTACTTATGTGATATAAAAACTGCAACCAGTACCTGGAATCAGGTCAAGACCACTCTAGGCAGGAACACTGGAGTCTTAAGGCCACATAGGGGCATGCTCAAAAGCACTGGGTAGGTAGTGAGATACTAGGGTTAAACCTAGGGCCTTGTATATGTAAAACATATGCAGTACTACTTGAATAATATCCTAAATTACTTATGTGCATAATTAACATTTATCTAGTTGAAACTTTGTTTTCTTATTATATCACTTCCTTGAATCTCATAGCAATTTATGACAGCATATGATTATACTAATATAAACTGAGGTTTTTGAGTTTATTATCACTGTTATGTAGAAATAATGATAAAGCCAAATCCACATAATCTGTTGATATACAAGAATTTTCCAAGGTTTTAGACATTTTACTTATTTATTCAGATGATTACGAAGATGCATTAAGAGTCCTGTTAGGTAGTAAGCCTACAAAAAGAGTTAGGGAGAGATGTAGGAGATAGAACAGAATAAAGAGCTAAGAATGAAAATGAGAATGGAAACATTTACCAAGCAGGCTATTGTAGTGTCCTATGACACAAACTAGTGGCAGGGATTTTCCTCAAAGAAGAATCACTAAGTGTCGCTCTCCAGATGATTGAGAAGCATCCTGGCCTGTTCCAATGGGAAAGGACTTAGTATCTCTATGATAATATCAGGTAATGTGATATCAAATTTTGATTTGTGGCTCGTGAACAAAACAGCATTTGAAAGTGTAAAGCAAATTTTGAATGATATGAATTTGATTTTTGAGGGCTACTCAGCAGAGAGTCTCTTGTCCGCATGCCTGGCTGTCTTCCCTGGGGCCCCTCGGAGGGGATGGGCTCCAGCTTCCCTCCCCACCCCAAGCAGAGCTCCTGGTAGCCGAAGACCACCGGAACCTAGCTACAGCCATGCTGGAGGCTCCTCTCTACACGTTTGGACAGGCCTCATGCATGAAGGTACCGGCAGAGGAAACCAGGTGTGTGTAATCCCATCGACGGCCAACATCCAGAGAGAGACTTAAAACAAGCTCTCAGAAGCCTACAAGATATCTTTAGCCTACTTCTCCCTCTAGGAGAAACTGGCCATCTTCTGAGAGTTTCCTGACCACATGGGACAGCCTTGCAAGATTCCCATGGTGTATTCATATGGAAAATCCAGTAACAAGCTGGATCTCATTCCCCTGACCCTGAAGAGCCCCCAGTGCAACATCATTAGGAGGGCAGAGTTGAGATGGACTTCTAAGAGCTCAGGGAAAGGACGAAATGAGATGTTATTGAGCCCGCCCGAGAAATCGATGATTAAAGGGATTTCGTGATTCCTGATTTGTGACTCAGCAATCATCAGGGTACCGAGGGGTGACATCATGCAATTTTCAACTATCTGGAATTAAGTTCAGTGCAAAGTTCTAAATATGTGATGCTGCCCAGACCCAGATTCTTATTGTAAGGGTCACCTGTGAGGTACTGGAGGCCTTTAAGGACTATATTTGTTGGTGCTTGGGAGGCCATGTAGTACCAGGATAAACCCAGATAAGATACATGAACGCTCCATAACCCCTGCAGTATCTCCCTCATCCCAAACAATGTCAAATTTTAATTGTAATATTGGATCTACTACATATGGCATGTGTTAGACAAGTCATTTTATCTCTCAGAGCTTCAGGAAACTTCTAAACGTGAAATGAAGTAATTGTTTCTAATAATGTGTAATCTGGGGCTAAACATAATCAGATCTGAAAATACTGGAGCAACCACACAAGACACAAGAATATGTACCTAGCTGGGGAGAAAAATATTCCAATTTTCCAATTCACACTAGTAAATTATTTTTTAAAATATTGTACATCAAATAAGGACCTTAAAAAAACTAGTAGAAAGGAAAAGTCTTAGTGAGATTATTATTGATGAAAGTCACTAATAATAATAATAATTTAATAATTATTAAAAGTCTTAGAATGAATATTATGCATATTCATTCACTGATGTATGGAGTGTTTATTTATGCCCCAGGTATAGCATAATATGAGATATTTAAGAATTCAAGATAAAGGTCCTAAGGTCTTTAACTTTAGAATCCTGTATAGCATGTATCTATGTAAGTCAAATAATTACATCATAAGGACCCACTTTTTAACATAAAAGTAAAACCTCACAAATTCTGGAGAATAGGTAGATTGATATACATATTTTGGTATGGCACTTTAATTTATGTGAAAAGGTAGAAAATTTATGTACATAGACATTATTTTATTATTAAACTTTCCAACACTAAATACAATTTTTTTCAAGTGTTTCAAATTAAAACACAAAGGCAGTTGTATATTTCATTGTTTTCATGTATAAGAACCAAAGTCTCATCTTTGTTTTGACATTGCATGACAACTAGTGATCTTTCAAAGAACTTTTTTTTGTAAAATTAATATTAACAATGATATACTTTTCTGAAAGTTGCATTTAGGACCAATATTTAAACTGCCCAAAGCCAAAAGAAAACTATAATGAAAGTTACTGCCTCTGTATTCAAGAACTCATTCATACTTTTTCTATTTACAGTAGCCTACATATGGAATGATTCAAAAGTCCAATGACAGATGAGTGGAGAAAGAAGTAATACTACATATACTCAGTGGAATACTTCTGGACTCAAAGAAAAGATACAATTTTATATTTTTCTTCAAAATTGATGGATTCCAGGATTCATGCTAAACAAAATAAGTCAGAGAGAGAAAAAATACATATGATACTACTCATGCATTTATTAAAAAACAAAGCAAAATATAGACTGAATCTAATGAAAACTCATCAGACTTTTCTTATGTATCTGAGGTTACTAAGTGATTCTAGAGAGAGACAAGGGATGAGAATTGACCCTAGGTATATGGTGGAGGGTGTTGAACAATCTGATAGTGATAGAAAGCCAGAAATTTTGTATCTCATAACTATGAATGTAAATCTTTGCAACAGTGTTATCTTAACTCTAATTTATAAAAAAAATGCATATTTTATGTCACTCCCAGTTTGGTTTGACCCTACTGCACAAAAAAAATGTTAAATTTAGAGCACCAACAATTTGTAAGACTGCTTTAAAAAATCTTATTTATAATTTAGTACAATAACACAACTCTCAAATATGTAAATTATGCATAATCTTAAAAAAAAACTGTCTTAACAAAATATCTTTGAACAGTTTCCTAGTGGTCAATGTCATAGTTTCAGGATTGAATATATTTTGAACTCTGCATGAAATATAAATAACAAGACTAACTTAAACAGTTTGGAGGTAAAAGAGAAAATTTAAATTACTCAGGATATATATAATTCTCATACTGTGAAATGGTGTCATTAAGTTTTTCAATTTTGGTTAAACAATTAGATGACAGTTTTAGATGACAGTTCAAAGTTGCAGTTTCAGGGGCCGGAGCAATAGCACAACGGGTAGGGCGTTTGCCTTGCACGCGGCCGACCCGGGTTCAATCCCCGGCATCCCATATGGTCCCCCAAGTACTGCCAGCAGTAATTCCTGAGTGCAAAGCCAGGAGTAACCCCTGAACATCGCTGGGTGTGACCCAAAAAGACAAAAAAAAAAAAGTTGCAGTTTCAGGACAATGATTCATAATAATTTATACTTTGTTTCAGCTTTATGAACAATTATAAAGTTAAAAGCAATTTTTAAAGAAAACTCATTAGTTTGGCAATGAATTATAGCTTATATATAATATGCTCTAGGTTAGTGCTAGCTTTCCCTTTAGATTAAAAGTATTAAATTTCATCATTCATTTTTCAATGGAAAACCAAGAGTGAAAAAAAATATTTAAGGAAAAATTGACAATGAATAAAAGTGAAAAGTCAAATGTAGAGGAAATAGTAAATTTAAATTTCAGTACATTGATATGTAATTTTATAATTGTCCTCCTTGCTATCCATTTATTATAATAGGATAAAATATCATGATATATAAGGATATGAGTCTGTTTTCTATTTTTTTAAGTTGTTCACAGTAATTAATTATGTTCAATATTCCAACGCCAATCCCACCACCATTATAACATTCCACCAACATATTTCAAATATTTCCGCCCTGACCTCCAAAGTCTGCCCACAGAGCAGGACCTAAATAATTTATTTTGTATTACTTGTTATGAATAATCTGCTAAAAATGATCCCAAAAAAGTTTTCTTAGACGAAAGTAAGTGAAGATTATTGTATTTCAACAAGGAGCCATTAAACCTTTGTATAAGAGATTACTAACATGTTAAAGGCTGAACCTTGAGTGATACATATATATGTACTATATATGTATATAATGTGTATATAGTATGCATATATAATATGTATATATTTACATACATATATGTATAATCCCTATCACTTTCACTGTCATCCCATTACTCATCGATTTGTTTGAGCGGGCACCAGTAACGTCTCTCATTGAGAGACTTATTGTTACTGTTTTTGGTATATCCAATACGCACAGGTAGCTTGCCAGGCTCTGCCATGTGGGCTCCATACTCTCGGTAGCTTGACGGGCTCTTTGAGAGAAGCGGAGGAATAGAACACAGGTTGGCCGTGTGAAAGGCAAACGCCCAACCGCTGTGCTTTGGCTCCAGCCCATATGTTCATATACATATGCATATCATATACATATACATATCATCATCATCATCATCATCCCATTGATTGTCGAATTTCTCGAGCAGTCTCAGTAACATCTCCTTTCGTCCTAGACCTGAGATTTTAGAAGCCTCTCTTTACTCATCCTTCACAACAATGCCCCATTGGAGGCTCTTTCAGGGTCAGGGGAATGAGACCCATCATTGTTACTGGCTTTGGCATATGAATACACCATGGGGAGTTTACGAGGCTCTCCCATGTGGCCAGGAAACGGTAGCTTTCCAGGTTCCCCCAGAGAGATAACTAGGCTATAAGAGGTCGAGTGCTTCTGGGAGCTTGGTTTTATAGTCTCTGGATGTTGGCCATTGGTGGGATTACACGGTGCTGGGGACATTCGCTGGGTGTGACCACATAGTTACTGGAAAATGGGAAATCTATGCAGAAGAGGCCCAGTCTCAATCTGAGCATGCTTGGAGGTCTCAGCCCTGGATCCCACACACCTTGGTTCCTCTGCCAGTACCTTAATGAGTGAGGCTCGTCCCCAAGAGACCCAGCCCCAGAAGTCAAAAACCTCCACAACCCAACCACCTCTGTGCTCAAGGCCACTCCCCACACGCTTCGGCCAAGCCTCACACATGAGTGAACGTATTCCTGGACCATACTACACATCATAAGACACTCTCTACCCATTCTCCAAGAGTACCACACAGCATTTGATGGGGTTCAAATAGTCGTCAACCAATCATAGAGGGATAGAAGATAGATAGATAGATAGATAGATAGATAGATAGATAGATAGATAGATAGATAGAAAAATAGATGATGGATAGATAGATAGATAGATAGATAGATATGTGTATATGCATATATATTTTTCTGCTATATACAAATTCTCACATCACTCAACTTTTAACAACATGTTAGTGATATCCTAAAGTATGTCTTAATGGCCCCTGCCAAAATAGAACAATCTTCACACTGTTTCCCTGATGAATACCTTTTTGTAGCATTTTCATCAGTTTTTCATAACAGACAATACAAAATATATTATTTGGGTTGTGCTTTAGGACAGGGCTTAGGACTTGGGATGGAAACATCCCAAATATGGTGGTGGGAAGATGTAATGGTGGTGGGATTGGTGTTTGAATGCAATCAAATATTGCAAATTACCTTATAAAATACAAAAATAAATTTTAAAAGCAGAAATTGTGAGTTACACACCAGTAGCGATAGAATGACGAACAAATTTCTTCCTTCTGATCCCCCAAATGATGTCTTATATTTTGGCTTTGTGGGACTGACTATGGCAAAGTAGGTGTCCTTGCCTTGCCTGGAAAATTTGCTAAATAATATTGAACAAAGGATACCTTCAGGTTCTCACACTGAGCCTCCAGACTGGTTCACTGATAATCACCAGTAGTGATCTAGGGGCCCCTGAAGAAGTGGAAACACTTCTCCCAAAGTGCTATATTATTAAAGAAAAAAGGAATATTTGATTCAATTTGCAAAATTCATTAAGTAATACTTTTACAAGGCATTTGACAAAAAACTTTCTACCATAAGCATAAATTCCATACTATTTGTGAACCAGAACTCCTTTCTAATAGCCACTAAATAAAATTAGTCAAAATTATGTTTGAATACTTCAATTAATACAGTGTTCAACTCAAAGTGTTTTAAAGATTTGAAGAGCATGGAAACAGTGGTTGCAGGTTTCGTGAGCACAGGAGAGCAATGATTAACATTCAAAAGTAAAATAATACTCAACAGTTTTGAAACCATTTCTATTTTATTTAGAAAAATCAAGTTGGCCTAGATATACAACCACATAGGAAACAATTTCACTATGACAACGACAACCACGAGGTTATTCAAAATGAAGAAGCCCTGAGTAGCAATCTGGTGTTAAAATTAAATAAGTGAGAAGTACATCGCTTCTCAGTCAGACAGATAACTGACTACACTATCAATAACCACACATTAATCTTTCAGAAGCTTTCAGAACCTAGAAGATAGCAAAAACACAATAAATAATATTTAGGTAAAAGAAGGATGCAAATACTACAAAGAAATATTTGAATGGCTAGAAATGTCCTATATCTGGCATGAAGGTGCCTTATGTGCCCTCACTCATCCAAAAATAATAGATTGAGGGGCCAGAATGATAGTATCACCAGCAGGGCACTCAGCTTGCACGTGAACAACACAGGTTGTCTACAGCAAGCCATATAGTTCCCAAAGCACTCCCAGGAAAGAGCTCTGTGTACAGAGCTAAGTGTAAGCCCTGAGCACAATCAGGTGTGGCCGCAAAACAAAACACACAAAAAAAGTCTAGCAAAAATTACTGAAAAATGTCATTTTTATATTAGCAAGTTTTCTGTTGTGCTTTTAATTCTACTTATGCAATTTGTTTTTTTTTATTTTTTTAATTAGGGAATCACTGTGAAGGTACAGTTGCAGATTTATACATTTTTGTGCTCATGTTTCCAAACATACAAAGTTCGAGAACCCATCCCTTCACCAGTGCCCATTCTCCACCATCAGTAAAACCAGTATCCCTCCCACCCTCCCCAGTCCCATCTCCTCCTACCCCACACTGACACTATGGCAGGATATTCCCTTTTGTTCTCTCTCTCTCTGATTAGGTGTTGTGGTTTGCAATAAAGGTGTTGAGTGGCCATTGTGTTCAGTCTCTAGTCTACATTTGGCACGCGTCACTCTTCCCCCCCATGACCGCCAACCACATTTTATTTAGTGTTCCCTTCTCTGAGTTGCCCAGAATGAGAGACCAGCCTCCAAGCCGTGGAGAGAGCCTCCTTGTACTTATTTCTACTATTCTTGGGTGTTAGACTCCTATTCTATTATTCTATATTCCACAGATGAGTGCAATCTTTCTATGACTGTCTTTCTCTTTCTGACTCATTTCACTTAGCATGATACTTTCCATGCCGATCCACTTATATACAAACTTCATGACCTCATTTTTTCTAACAGCTGCATAGTATCCCATTGTATAGATGTACCAAAGTTTCTTCAGCCAGTCATCTGTTCTAGGGCACTCGGGTTTTTTCCAGATTCTGGCTAATGTAAACAGTGCTGCGATGAACATATAAGTGAAGATGTCATTTCGACTATAATTTTTGGCTTTTCTGGGATATATTCCCAGCAGTAGCATTGCTGGGTCAAATGGAAGCTCAACCTCTAGTTTTTTGAGAATCGTCCATATTGTTTTCCAAAGGGGCTGAACTAATCGGCATTCCCACCAGCAGTGTAGAAGGATCCATTTCTCCCCACATCCTCTCCAACAGTGGGTGCTTTTGTTCTTTTGGATATGTGCTAGTCTCTGTGGTGTGAGGTGGTATCTCATAGTTGTTTTGATCTGCATATCCCTGATGATTAGTGATGTAGAGCACTTTTTCATATGCCTTTTGGCCATTCCTATCTCTTCCTTGGGAAAGTTTCTGTTCATTTCTTCACCCCATTTTCTGATGGGGTTGGATGTTTTCTTCTTGTAGAGTTCAACCAGTGCTTTATACCCCATTGCTATCAACTCTTTATCTGATGGGTATTGTTTAAATATCCTTTCCCATTCTGTCAATTGTCTTTGTATTTTGGTCACTGAATCTTTTGTGGTGCAGAAGCTTTTTAGTTTAATGTAGTCCCATTTGTTGATCTCTGTTCCTACTAGATTGCTTAGTTCCGTGTCATCTTTAAAGATACCTTTATCTTCAATATTGTGGAGGGTTTTGCCGACCTTGTCTTCAATGTACCTTATGGTTTGTGGTCTGATGTTGAGGTCTTTGATCCATTTTGATCTGACAATTTTGCATGGTGTCAGGTCGAGGTCTATGCCCATTCTTTTGCATGTGCTTGTCCAGTTGTGCCAGCACCATTTGTTAAAGAGGCTTTCCTTGCTCCACTTCACATCTCTTGCTCCCTTATCAAATATTAGATGATCATACATTTGGGGTTGTGTGTAGGGATATTCCACCCTGTTCCATTGGTCTGTGGCTCTGCCTTTGTTCCAGTACCATGCTGTTTTAATTGTTACTGCTTTGTAGTAAAGTTTGAGTTTGGGGAGGGTGATGCCTCCCATCGTCTTTTTCCCAAGAATTGTTTTAGCTATCCGTGGATGTTTGTTGTTCCATATGAATTTTAGGATTGCTTGATCCGTTTCTTTGAAGAATGTTATGGGTATCCTTATAGGGATTGTGTTGAATCTGTATAATGCTTTGGGGAGTATTGCCATTTTGACAATATTGATTCTCCCTATCCATGAGCAAGGTATATGTTTCCATTTCCTCATGTCTTCTTTTATTTCATGGAGTAGTATTTTATAGTTTTTGTAGAGGTCTTTTACTTCCTTGGTTAGGCTGATTCCAAGGTACTTGATTTTCTGGGCCACGATTGTGAATGCAATTGCTTTTTTCATCTCCCTTTCCTCTGCCTCATTGTTTGTATATAGGAAGGCCATGGATGTTTGGGTATTGATTTTGTAGCCTGCAACGTTACTGTATAAGTCTATTGTTTCTTAAGAGTTTCTTAGTAGAGGCTTTGGGCTTCTCTAGATATAGTATCATATCGTCTGCAAATAGTGAGAGTTTAATTTCTTCCTTCCCTATCTGGATACCCTTAATCTCTTTTTCATGTCTAACAGCTATCGCAAGTACTTCCAGTACTATATTGAAGAGAAGTGGTAAGAGTGGACATCCTTGTCTTGTGCCTGATCTTAGAGGAAAGGCCCTTAGTTTTTCTCCATTGTGGATAATGCTTCCTGTAGGCTTTTGGTAGATGGCTTCGACTATCTTGAGGAAAGTTACTCCAAACCTCATTTTTGTGAGAGTTTTCATCATGAACGGATGTTGGATCTTGTCAAATGCTTTCTCTGCATCTATTGATATGATCATATGGTTTTTATCTTTACTTTTGTTGATATGATGGATTATGTTGATTGATTTCCGGATGTTAAACCATCCTTGCATCCCTGGGATGAATCCCACTTGGTCATGGTGTATGACCTTCTTGATGAGTTGTTGGATCCTATTTGCTAGTATTTTGTTGAGGATCATAGCATTGGTGTTCATCAGGGATATTGGTCTATAGTTTTCTTTCTTAGTGGTGTCTTTGTCTGCTTTTGGTATTAGGGCGATGTTTGCTTCATAAAAACTGTTTGGGAGAATTCCTGTTTTTTCCATTTCCTGGAAAAGCTTGAGGAAAACTGGCAACAGGTCTTCTTTGAATGTTTGAAAGAATTCACCAGTGAATCCATCTGGGCCTGGGCTTTTGTTTTTGGGGAAATTTTTGATTACATTTTCAATTTCCTTAACATTATTGGGTCTATTTAAGTATTCCAAGTCTTCTTTGTTCAGACTTGGGAGATTGTAGGAATCAAGTAATTCATCCATTTCTTTTAGGTTCTCTTGTTTTGTGGCATATAGACCTTCAAAGTAGTCTCTAATGATCTTATGAATCTCACTGGTTTCTGTTATGATTTCCCCATTTTCATTTCTGATTCTATTTATTAGGGTTCTCTCTCTTTCTTTCTTTGTGAGTCTTGCTAGCGGTTTATCAATCTTAATTATTTTCTCGAAGAACCAGCTCTTTGTTTCATTGATCTTTCGGATTGTTTTATTGGTTTCGATGTCATTAATTTCTGCTCTAATTTTTATTATTTCTTTCCTTTTTTTCTGATATGGCTTCCTTTTTCTGCTCCTTTTCTAAGGTCTTGAGCCGTGAAGTCAAGTTCTCTATGTGGCCCTTTCTTCCTTCCTGAGGAATGCTTGGAGAGCTATAAATTTTCCCCTTAACAGGGCTTTAGCTGTGTCCCATAGGTTTTGATAACTCGTGTCCTCATTTTCATTTGTTTGTAAGTATTTTTTTATTTCTTCTTTGATTTCCTTCCTGACCCAGTAATTGTTCAACTTTGAGTTGTTTAGTTTCCAGGTGTTTGATTTGGTTCTCCTTGTCGGTGTGTGGTTAGCTTATATCTTCAACGCTTCGTGGTCTGAAAAGATGGTTGATACAATTTCTATTTTTCCGATTCTATTGAGGTATGTTCTGGGGCCCAGTACATGGTCTATTTTGGAATATGTCCCGTGTGCACTGGAAAATAATGTGTATTCTTTCTGTTTGGGGTGTAAAGCCCTGTATAGGTCTATTAGGCCTCTCTCTTCTATTTCTTCTTTCAGAGTCAGTGTTTCCTTGCTGAGTTTTGTTCTTGTTGATTTATCCAGAGGTGATAAGGGGGTATTGAAGTCTCTGACTACTATTGTGCTGTTAGTGATGTCCTCTTTAAAGACTGTTAGGAGTTGTTTTAAATATTTAGCCAGCCGTTCATTAGGAATGTATACATTTAAGAGTGTGATTTTTTCCTGTGGTAGATATCCCTTGATGAATAGAAAATGACCTTCGCTGTCCCTTTTATTTTTTAATTTATTTTTTTTTAATTTTTCTTTTTGGGTCACACCTGGCGATGCTCAGGGGTCACTCCTGGCTCTGCACTCAGGAATTACTCCTGGCAGTGCTCAGGGGACATATGGGATGCTGGGAATCGAACCCGGGTCAGCCACGTGCAAGGCAAACGCCCTCCCCGCTGTGTTATCGCTCCAGCCCCTCGCTGTCCCTTATAATCTTTTTCAACGTGAAATCTATGTTGTAGGATACCAGGATGGACACTCCAGGTTTTCTAAGTGATTTGTTTTCTTGCAGGATTGTTTTCCATCCTTTGACTTTGAGTCTATGTTTACTCTGTTTGTTCAGGTGTGTTTCTTGCAGGCAGAAGAATGTTGGGTTTAATTTCTGGATCGATTTTGCCACTCTGTGTCTCTTGATGGGTGCATTTAGGCTGTTGACATTGAGAGAGATTATTGTGATAGTGTTTTGTGTCATCTTTCTGTGGTATTTTTGTTCTTATGGGGCTCCTCCTTGTCTTACAGTAGCCCCTTTAGAACTTCTTTTAAGTTTGGTTTTGATTCTATGAAATTCCTGAGCTGTTGTTTATCCGAGAAATAGTGTATGGTTCCTTTGAGTTCGAGTGAGAGTTCAGCCAGATAAAGTGTTCTTGTTGAGGCATTCATTTCGTTGTGTTTTTTACTATGTCCCACCATTGTCTTCGGGCTCGGAGGGTTTCCTCTGACAGGTCTGCTGTAAATCTAAGGCGTGCTCCTTTGTATGTGATTTCCTTCTTTGACCTTGCTGCTTGCAGAATTGTGTCTCTATCCATGGCATCTGTCATTCTGCCTATGATATGCCTTGGAGTCTTTTTATTTGGGTCTCTTTTTTGTGGTACTCTTCGGACTCCTTGTATCTGGATGCCTGCCTTCTCCATCTCTGGGAATTTCTTAGTAATGATGTCTTTGACTGTGTTTATTTCATTGGGGTCACTTCCCTGTGGTTCTGGTACTCCAATGATTCTTATGTTGTTCCTCATGAAGTCATCCCCCAGGGCTCTGATTCACTCTATAGCCATTTTGAGGTCTTTGGCCATGATTTGTTGTTGTCTATAAGCTTTCTGCAGCTCATCTTCCAGGTCGCTGATTCTGTCTTCGGCTGTAGTCATTCTACTGTTGAGGGCCTCTACTGCGATTTTTAATTCATCTACCGATTCCTTTATTTGTGTGACTTCCGTTCGTAGATTTTGAATATTCTGCTCTCATTTCTTCCTGCATTTTCTTGGTAGACTGTTCCAGTGCTTCATTCATCTCCTCCCTTAACTTATTGGATGTCTGTTCCATGGTTGCTTGGAGTAGGTCGACTCTCCTCCATATTTCCTCTCAGAATTGTTTATCTGAGAGGTCTTAGATGTGAGTAGCCCCTGTTGATGTTTCTGGAATCTTTTCTCCTCCCTCTCTTTGTGGAGGGGATTTTTGCTGCTTCTTCATATTGTTACGGAAGTATAGAGTTGGAAATTTGTACTTATTTATTCCTGTTCCCTCTTGTGAAAAGGAGGGGCTCTGATTTTGCTAAACTTCCCTTATTCACTGACAGGTTTTATAGTGTCAAACTAAGCTAATGGATATTTTGCATAAGTGGTTGATATGGCTAAAGTGATTTTCAAAGAAATAGACAATACCTATTGTGCTGAGGAAACAAATAATAACTGCGGCCATGTTAGCAGCTGCCACTCCCAGAGGAGACCACGCCCACTTTGAGACCACGCCCACTAAGATGCAGGTCACGCCCCCAATGTCTTCTTGTTAGAGAGCCAGGCGGGCGGGAAGCCGGGGATGGGAGGGCGTGGCTGAGGGTTGGTCTTGGTTCCTGGTGGGCGGGCCGCAGTTAGAGAGCCAGATCAGAAGATGGGGTGCGGAGGGCGCGGGGGCAAAGGCGGCTGCAGGATCTCAAATCTTAGACAATTCTTAAATGTTCTCTCTTGGTGTTTTTTAAATGATTTTTAAAATACCACTTTTTTCCAAATATTTTATACTGAGACTTGGAATCTATTAAAAAAAAACTAGTATTATAATTTGATTAACAAAAGATCGTGAAATTATTTTTTTAGCAAAAAGGGTTAGAGAAAGGAAAGTGTCCTTAACGAATGGTGCTGAAAAACAGATAGGAAGAAAATGATAAGTTGGAATTACGACATCGGACATGGGAAAGTTAACTCAAACTGAATTGAAGAGTTGGATATTAGTAGTGAAACTGTAAAATAGAAATAGTTTGTACAAATTTATTTATAGTGACTATTGTAAAAGTAACAAAAAATTTTTAGCTCTCCAAAATATTATAAACAATTACTTTGAATTTTTGTAAGTTTAATATAAGCATGATATATTTATTTTGTCTAGATTTCAGAATGAATATCTCTATATACAATATTTAGTAACATATTTTCTCTTTGTGAATTTTTTAGTCCACACATATATTTTAGAAAAATATAATTTCTTACTCTCACTCCAAGAATGCTCCACCCACGTATATGCTATTATTATTTTTTGCTTTGATATAAGTATGCAGGGATTTCACAAAGTAATTGTAATGCACTACCTTTACTGAGATGAAAATAATTGCAGTTTGACTGTTGCAAATACATATTATTATCTACATTAGAACTTTATTATTCATTTTAATCACTATTTCTCTTTATCCTCAGTCTTTATGTTTCATTAATAGGTGATAAAAGACAATTTACGCATGACTTAGTCTAAGTTCCATTTAAGTTTGACTCATTTCTCCTTTTGTTTTTCCTTCAGCTTTCACAATTAACCTCACCCACTTATAACCTATTTTATAATCAAGTTGATGATATTTGCTGGTAACTAGAACTAATAAATTTTGAACAAATCAGATAAGGGCATTTATTTTGCATTTTTAATAAAAATCAAATAACCTGGAAAAGGTGAATCAATTAAGACCACATATTTAATTATATCTTAAAATTGAATCCTTATAAGTACTAAGTAAATTATATTGTTTAGAAAAATAAGTATATATTCTTGCATTATACGCATTATATTTAATTTCAAAAGAAGGGACTTCTATTTTCTTTATAAATAACTTATACTTTAAAACCAGCAAATTAGCAAATTAAGTATGGTTATATTTTGATATAATGATGTGTATAGTAATGAAAATAACAGTAAATATAATAAAATTGAATTATTAAATAAGACCTATAGTAGCCTGATTTTAGAAAGTAGGCGAGAGCTTTCTGCGGCTGCACGAGCTCGACCCCGGAGGCAATTGAACTAATTTGGACACGAGCAGCTCCCTGAGAAGCCTCCAGGCTGTGATGGGATCCCCTGGCCCATGCACCGCCAGCGGGGCAGGGTTTTTTCTCTCTCAATGCTTCCTTATTGGGCGCAGCAGGGCAACAGCAGGTTTTTAGAAAACAGAATGCAGGTACCTGCAGGACGCCCAGGAGATCCCAGGGGGCGGGTTTACCGGTCCTGCCCTTTGCCGATATTTAAGCACAGTGCCACTCGGGCTCAGTCCTTTCTGCAGCTGCACGAGCTCAAAGCCGGAGGCAATTGAACTAATTTGGACACGAGCAGCTCCTGGAGAGGCCTCCAGGCTGTGAGGGGAGCCCCTGGCCCATACTTCGCCAGCGGGGCAGGGTTTTTCTCTCCAGGCTTCTCCATCATATGAGCACCACAAAAGGGAAGTAAAAGCTTGCAGGGATGCAATTACTGGCAGAATTTTCCCTGGACTTTATACAGAAATCCAAAACCTAATATCTATTAATTGTCAGCAATGTGAAACGGTTCCTTTTTAGCAAGTCTGACTGTGGGGGGAAATTACAAACAATAATACTGAGTTTTTTGTTGAAATATTGAAGGTAATCAAAGTAGCAGCCACTTCTCTAGACTGTGAACGAAGCCATAGCCCCACACCAGCCGAGGAGAGGAAATATCCTCCTTTCCGGTTCTTTTCCCTTTTCTGGGAGAAACTTGGTGTGGCGTCTACCATATTATGAGGTCTATTAAGCAGGCATGAACTTAGAGGCGCGGGAATGGGAGGGGGAAAAATATTATTATGTACTTGGAACAGCGGGACACTTGGGCAATGTCAGGTCAATACCAGTGCATGCTCCGCCAAGATTCGACCATGGAGTCCACACTCTTGTGCGGCTGCATAGCTGCAGATCAACCACAATCCGGAGGAACTACTTGTGGTTCCAGAAACTGCTTGAAGCCATGTCTCTAGATTGTGAACTAAGCCATAGCCCCACGTCGGCCGAGGACAGGAAATATTCTTTTTTCTCATCAGGCTGCATGGTGTCAGCCATAATATGAGGACTATTTATTAAGCAGGCATGAACTTGGTGGTACGGGAAGGAGTGGAAAAAAATTTTATGTACTTGAAACAGTGGGACTTCATATCTCTCCAGTCTCAGCAATAGAAAACTAATTATTAAATGCTTCATTGGCAGTAGGGCTGTCTTTCTTGGGGAAAACTCCAACAATAGTGAGTTTTGTTTTAAGTTGAATTATGGAATGTAATCAAGGTAAAGAGAAAATGAAGTGAAATTTATCAATTACGCAGCCGGGGATGGGGGTTGGGGGGCGGAGTTGGGAGGTAGACTGGGGTCTTTGGTGGTGGAGTATGGGCACAGATGAAGGGATGAGTGTTTGAGTATTGTATAACTGAGACATAAGCCTGAGAACTTTGTAACTTTCCACATAATGATTCAATAAAATAAATTTTTAAAAAAGAATGTAGGCAAGAAAAATATTTCAATAAACATGTACTTTATATGTATAAAATAGTTGGTGATCTAAAGCAAGATTTTCCATATTCTAAATTTTACTATTTCATTTATTAATTAAACCTTGAGCAAGATGATGTTTAGGTATATTAGTTTTCTTCTATTAATATGAAAATAGCAATGATACTTTTAGGATGGATTTTCAAATATATAAATTATATAGAAATTTTAGAAAAGTTTTCTAAGCAGAGTTCATGCAAAATCAAAGTACTATTAGCTTATATGTATGCATTTTACTTCTTAAATAATCTAACACTGTTATTAATATAATGCATATAATTATTAATATTTAAACTAATACAATAATAAATGTGAAATGCATTTAATAGTCAATGGTGGAGGTCATTCATTATATAGAGAGTTTTCATAAAGAAAGAAAGATAAATGATTTATTATAGAAAGAAATAAAAAATAGTAGATCAAAGCAGAATCTTCAACAAATATAAGAAAATATATTAAAATAAACCTTTAGCAAATGTAATAAAAATTGGATCAATATATATGATTTTGTGCTTCAGATATAGAATAAAAACAAAAGATATGCTGTTAACATCTTTTGTTTTAAGAATTTTAGGAAATATGAGTATTTCAAGTAGATATGCATGTTATACATATTCAGGAAGTTAAGGAACATATATGAATGATTATTATGTATACAGAAATACATATTTAAATTTTTCTCTGCTTCTTGGACTTGCTGAATAATTTTTATCTAAAAATTTCTCCGGTAAATGGCATTTAAGTTTTAGTTGAAGACATTCCAGAGTGTGCAAATAGTCTAAAGCTGGAAGATGCTTAAATTGAGAGAAAAGAGAAAGCCACTGGGTGATACCTTGAGGTAAATAATATTTTTCCTAAGGACATTCTGCAATCTGCTTAGACTAGAGATTATATTTGCTAAGAAGAGGTTAACTTTATTGGGTCCAATTCAGTCGATCAGAGTTTACAAATCTATTATAGTCTCAAACTAATTGCAAAAAGCCATAAGGAGTAAGGGATCATAAGTAATCATAGGGATCAAAGGTGTACACAGGGATCATAGATAATCATAGAGAGCAACATGTTTGTCAGAATGCTCTCCAGTATTTCACAAACTTAACTGGAGCATCCTGTACAAGACCACAGATACCTAGGAGTTGGTAATTGATGTATATTGAAAATGTGGATTGAAAGCAAAGTGGCTGCTTGCTGTTACAGCGAGAAAGTTAAGTCTCTCTAATTCAGAATTTACTTAACAGTTTAAGCTTTCATCCAAACTCTAGAGATAATTATCTGAGATCAAGGATTTTGATCTTGAATGCAAAAGAAACTACAATGAGTCTCTTCCATTACAGAGCATCAAGACCATCTTCGAGTAACTTATCCATGAGGCATAACAAAATCCAAAAAAATGCTGAGTCTAATACAACTCAACAATAGTATCAGGCTGTGCAGATAACAACTCTGAGACATGCAACAAAACAGAAAAATTGTTGCCCATAATTTAGGGGGGGGGAAGTACATTTATTCCCCTAATGCTAAAATTAGCAGACAGTGAATTAAAACATCAACCACAGGCAAGAAAGCACTTTGTGTATGACAAAAAGTAAGAAATGACAGGAGAGTACATGACTGAAATACTTTCACAAAACATGAACCCATTAGCTAAAGCAAAACTCTCTGTAAAGGCAAAGAAGAACTATAAGTAGCCAGAAATAAATGAAAGAAATAGTAAGAAATTACTACAACTCATCAGAAAACAATTGCATAAAGACTAGTAGCAAATGTGCAGCATTGAACACTGTAAGTCATGTGGAAAACAACTGAAAGTCTTAATCAACTAAACAGAGGTTTATGCTGCAGGCTACCACAAGGGAGATATAGGAGCTTAAATACTAACAAGTTAAAGAGGCATTCTAAATGCTTTGGGACTTCAGTACAACCTTCCCTAACAAAGCAATAAATAAGCCTGCACAAATTCAAGGTCATAAGCCTGTCATTAAACTGCAAGATAGAATAATATACAGTACAAATATACTTAGTGGTAAACTCATTATATTAAATAATTGCACAGGAAGGGAAGCAAATATTTTATTAGTTAGTCATTTCAATATTATTTGTTTAGATGTCCCCCTGCCCCCCAGGTCAAACCTGGCAATGCTCAGTGGCTAAGTCTTGCTCTGTCATCGCAGTCATCTGGAGTTATTCAGGAAACTATGTGGTTTCAGAGATAAAAATTAGGTTTCCTGCATAAAAACCATGTGCTCTATCCACTGTACTACCTCTACAGCCCCAAAAGACTTTTTAAAGATTTTAATTGTGGCAGTATCTCCATTTTTCGTAATTACCACACCGTATTTGATGGAGTTCAGACTGTAAGCAATAAATCATAGAGTAATATACATATACACATATCTATATCTATATCTATATCTATATCTATATCTATACACACAATCACATAATATACCTCTTGGAGAGCCCGGCAAGCTACTGAGAGTATCCCGCTTGCATGGGCAGAACCTTGCAAGCTACCCATGGCATAATCAATATGCCAAAAACAGGTCTCATTCCCCTGAAAGAGCCTCCAATTGTTAGGAAAGACGAGTAAGGAGAGGCTGCTAAAATCTCAGGGCTGAGAGGAAAAGAGATATTACTGGTGCCCGCTCAAGTAAATTGACAAACAACGGGATGAAAGTGATACAATGAATTGTGGCAGTATCTCTACCTGTTCTGTTACAAGGTGAATTACATATAAGAGCAGGAAGCTTTGGATCCACCACAGTAGTGGAACTTAGCTTACTGAAGCAGTGCTTCTTTAAGATGCCTCCATCAAAGGCATGCAATGTTACGACAAGATAGAAGTGTGAGGATTTCAGGCACAAGTCCATTCTTTTGTTCTTATAATAATTACAAATCAACTTGAATTCATATGACTGGTGATTTTTTTGCTTAACACTCCTACATAAAATAACATAATTTTTATTTAGTTGTTTTTTTAGGCAATAACTGTTAGTGCTCAAAGCTTACTTGTTTAGGGATCACTTCTGGCATGCTCAGGGAGCATATAGGAGAACCAGTCATTCAATCTGGGTCTACTTTATCCAGCACAAACTCCCTACCCACTGTACTATCACTCCAGCCCATTATAAAAGATTTTAAAAATATTAAGCTGTTTTTATTTGAAGTTGCAATCATCCCTAGAATAATAAAATATATCACTGTATCTCTGTCATCACTGTCATCCCAATGCTCATCAATTTGCTTGAGTGGGCACCAGTAACGTCTCCATTGTGAAACATGTTGTTACTCTTTTGGCATATCGAATACACCATGGGTAGCTTGCCAGGCTCTGGCGTGGGGCGAGATACCCTCGGTAGCTTGCCGGGCTCTCCAAGAGGGGCGGAGGAATCAAACCTGAGTCAGCTGGGTGGGAGGCAAACACCTTACCTACTGTGCTATCGCTCTAGCCCAATAAAATATATGTAATAAAATATATTAGGATAGACTTCATAAGAAAGCAAGTCAAAATTTTTTGAAAAATTAAGCAGAGTATTTTAGAGTTTAGAATATATACATGAGAATTCTTGTTACTTTTTTTTGGCATATTGAATATGCCACAGGTAGCTTGTCTTGCCTTGCTCTGCTGTGCGGATGGGATACTCTCAATAGCTTGCAGGTCTCTCTGAGAGAGACAGAGGAATCGAATCTCGGTCAGCCGTGTGCAAGGTAAACACCCTACCCACTGTGTATCCCTCCAGTGACAAGTCTCACAATAGAGACGTTATTTTTGCCCCTTGAGCAAATCAGTAAACAATGGGACGACAATGCTATAGACAGAATATATAAATAATATGTTTAATCATCATTATGTGCTACTTGCAAAATACTTATTTTAGTCAATTGAATATCGCTTCCTAATTTACAAAAGGTCACCTAGAGTACATTTTAAAAACTATTTAATATATATGCATACATATATATTCAATAATTCAGCCTATTTTAGAGGTGTGCAATATTATTAGTTTTGAGGAGATGGTTAGAGGGAGAACTCCAAGTGGTGCTAAGAAAATGTTACTTAGGAGTCACAGAACCATCTTTTGTGATGCTGGACAAATAGATCCTGCACATTAGAGCACACAAATACATACACACACATACACACACAGAGAGACAACAATAGTATTTGATATTGATAGCAACATGAAATAAACTTCAGAAAAAATAATAAATGAAAATTGAACTTGATTTTATTTTCAGATGCAGGTCAAAAGAAAACTTTTTAGTTCAAAAATAGGTTAATTTTCAAATTATATCTAAGACACAACACTGAAAATAGAAAAAAATGCAAAACATAAAGACCAAATAAGGGAAAAAGAATAGTAGCAACATTTTATTTTAAAAAGTTCCATAATTCTTATAACAAATTTTAAATAATATTTTCAGAATAAAACCTAAACATGGCTAAATACAGTATTTATGAGACCTATACATAAATAGATAGTGGTAAATTATTTCAGCACTTTGCTTAGAAAGTCTATTTTAAATACAATCACAAACATATTTAAAATTACTCAAGAAAAACAAATTTTAAAAAAATTAAAGAAAATATTGATTTTAAAATGTTTTAGCACTGACAAAACCACAAATACCTTAAGGGACACATATTGATGAAGTTTCCAATAGAGAGTTAAAATTAAATTTTCAGACATAGTAAATTAGAAAATTCATCAGCTCCAAAACCTCTTGAAATAATAATTTGGGAATGTTATTTCAAAAGTAAGAAAATCTTACTGTGTATGATACAATGAAGTATGTATTGATAATAGACCCAAATGTTCTTTGTGGCCCAAAACCAATATAAGAAACTGAGAGCAAATGACATTTGAAAAGTAACTGACTATAATTCTCCAAACACTGTCAAGGAGAGATAGAGACTTAATACCTACACATTTGCTTAAAAACAGTAAGTAGCATAAGCAACAGAAAATTTTATAAATCCTAACAATGTTCTTATGATATGAAATTTCATTTTGTATTCTTGAATATATTTTATTTGAACATATTTTGGTATTATTTTAACTTGGGCTTGAAATATAATTGGAATAAATTGATTGTCAATATTTAATTAAACAAAAAGCAAAATGACTTACTCACAAAAGGGAGAGTTTTATTTTACTCTCCCTTTTTATTTTACTTTTAAAAAACTTCAGACATTTAATTTTTGACATTTTTGGGGTGGGGCACATCTGACTTACTCCCGGTGCTATGCTCAAGGATGACTCCTGGAAGTGCTGTGAGAGGAGCTGTATATGGTGCCAGGGATAGAACCGAAGACTACAACATGAAACTAAAGTGCCCTATCCGTTAGTTGTACTTTCTCTTCAAGCACCATCTACTTCTGAGTGACTTTACTTAGTGTGTACTTTCTACTTTCATCCACACAGGGATGCATTCCTTGATTCTACCTATTCTTATGACTGAGTAATATTTCATTCTGTGTATTTACCACAACTTACTCAGTTTTGTGTTCTTAAGCAATTGTACTGTTTTCAAGATCTTGGGTAGTGTGTTATAGTGAATAGTGAATAGTGAAATGTATATAGACAATTTCAATGTAAATAAACTTTTGAAATTTTATTTTGGGGCCCTTGAGGAAATGCCAAAAAGTAGGTTGTTGGGTTGTATAGAAGTTAAATTCTTATCTTTTTTGGAAGCATCTATGTTCTTTTCCAAACGCATCGAAACAGTAGACATCCCCATAAACAGTAGCTGAAGGATGCTTTTCCCCACATTCTGACCCACACTGCTTATTTTTGTTCTTTCTGATTTGTGACAATCAGACAAGTGAAAGGGTGAGAAGCCACTGTTTTGATTTAGATTTTTCTGATGATAAGTGATGAGGATGGCCATTTTACTGGCCATAGATGTATTTTTATATACACCTATATGTTATTTTTTATATACCTATTTCTTCGTGTTCCTGGAGCAAGCAAATGCCATTAGCCTATACTAGCACACGACAGGGACAAATGGAGACTTTTCTGGCACCCGCTCAAGCAAATCTATGAACAATGGGATGACAAGTGATGCAAGTGATCTGTTATTTAAGAATTTGTTTTTTAATGCCTTCTCTCCATATTTTATGGACTGTTTTTTGTTGTTAAGTTTTACAATTCCTTTTAAATATTCTGAATATTAACCCATTTTCAGATATGTAGTGGGCAAATGTTTTTTACCAGTCCGTGGGGGTCTTTTTATTCTAGTCATAATTTCATTTTCATTTTATAACTGGAAGTATCATCAGTTTATGATACCAAAGCTACTTAATTTAATGTAGTGCCATTTATTTTTGCTTCTGTGTACTTCGCTAATGACATTGAGTCAAGGACAATAACTCTACTTTTAATGTCATGAAAAGTTCTATGTTTTTATCAATATAATGAATCAAGTACGGTTTAATATTGAGGTATTTGATTCGTCATTATTTATTTTTATTATATCACTATGATACTCACATAACTGGATTTCATTCATACTCGTCCATCACTAGTGTACATTTCCTTCCACCAATGTCCCCAGTTTTCTTCCTCCAACTCCTTCCTTAATTTATTTTTCATATACTTTTACTTAAGATATAAGATAGGGTCTGTTAGCATTTTTCACATGTGTGTGATCAGGTTTCCCAGCAACACTTGTTAAAGAGGCTTACCTTTCTCTACTTCACACACTGTTTTTTCTTCCTTTTCTCATCTATAAATGTCTATGGTCACACAGCAGAGCCTGGCAAGCTACCCGTGACATATTTGGTATACCAAAAACAGCGACAACAGGTCTCACAATGGAGATGTTACTGGTGCCCACTAGAGCAAATCGATGAACAGGATAACAGTGCTACAGTGCTACAAAGGTCTATTGGCACCAATGATACAATTTTACTGCACTGTACGCATTAAGTTATTTGACATACTTGTTTTGTGTGTATGTGTGGGTGTGGGTGTGTATACTTCTCTCTCTGTCTCTATCTCTTTGTTTCTAAGCAAATGTTAATAAGAGTAGCAATATATGTTGAGGGCAGTCTAGATCTCAATATTTGGTGGGTTATTTACCTCAGATGTCTACCTAAATGCAATATCTCATTGAAGAAAAGATGACAAAGAAAATAGAAAAAATATTTAGACATACCGGAATAGAAAGATACTGAATTTTATTTCCAACAAGGGATGCTTGTTTTTCTCTACCTTTTTCTCTTCCAAGTATTGTATAATTACTAGTGAGTTATCAGTATCATCAGGCATATAGAAAGCAACATAAATAATACATAGTATTTCAAAGTTAAAAGTAATTTCTAAGTTTCTTCTGATTCCTGACTATACGTAGAATATTGTATTCATAGGAGCAATAATCAGGGTAGAAAAAGCCAAACTGATATATCTCAGAGAGTTACCAGACCAAATTAACAAAATGAAGAACACTTAAAAATGTATGGAATACAAATATTTCAGGTGTATAGAAAAACACATGATTTTGGGATATGCATATGTATATATATGTGCACATATATATGTATATATGTGTACATACATGTGTATGTATGCATGCATACATGTTATACTCAATTATCTATACATATATGTATAATGTAAATATTCAACAAATGCATTAAAATATAATTTAAGATACTAACGAATCAAGTCTAAAATTTTAAAGAATCAATCAGTGAAAATAAATAGAGATTGCCAAGTTATAGTTGAAATTTTGGAAAATATCTTGCCAAAATCCAGTTATTGTTGATGAAAGTGTTAAACAACTAAATAAGTAATTTGCTAATCTGTAAAATAGGACTTTCAATTTTGTAAATTCTGCTTTACCTTCTATAATTTAATTGTTTTAATTTTTAAGTTTTCCAATTAAAATTTATTTTTAAATAAGAAAAATTCTAATTAATTAAAAACAAACATAGTTTTCAGACAGACTAGGAGGAGAGGAGTAAAAGAAGATAATTATTTCCTATATTACAGGAAGCTGTAGTGAATTTCATCACTACTAATCTTACTCAAAGAGTTACAGACCCTACAAAGCAAGTAAGAGGAAAAGCAAGCTATTGGTAAGGGGAAAACAACTTTCCCTTTATCCTCTAACTGAACAGTCATTATCTCAGTATCAAAATGTTTACAGATAGCATTTGGAGTGAGGGTGACAGAAAATTCTACGAATTTAGGAAAGTCAGTGAAAATTTACTGTTTGGACAGAGAAAATGAGTGATTTAGTTTTCTGTCATAATTTGATTACTCAGAGTTAGATGTTGTGTATTATATAAATATAATCATATGATTTTATGAATGTGAAATTATGCTAATTCAAGATTGCTTATTTCATTTGTTACACATACATTTATTTTATTATGTTGGTATACTAACTTTAATATATTACCAAATAAATGTGAAATCCCTTCTTAATATGTAGGACAAAGAGATCTCTTTGTTCTCAATCACAAAATATATTTCTCTTAATTTCCTAACTCAACTGAGTATTTGCTCATTTGCTTTACTATAGTTATTTTATTTTTTTATAAATTGAATCACCAATAAGATTTTACTATAAAAATCTATGATGTTCCCACTAATAATATTACTCTTGCTTTTCCTTGAATTAATTGTTGACTTGAGACTTCATTTATATTATAAATATTAATTTATATAAATACTATGCATGGCTATTTTAGGTTTTTCCATATGTTATACCTTAACAATTGCATTAGGAATCATTTGGATGCCTATATTCAAGATATGTAATTTATTTTTATTTTCCCATTTTTATTGAGACACTGTGATTTGCAGTATTAATAATGATGGTTTTATTTACATAATTTTACAACACCATACTCACTCCCAGATTGCCCTTCCTACAAAAGCAAAATCAAAACCAAAAGACAGGAGGAAAATTTCTGTCACATTACTTTTGATAGAAAAGGAAGTCTTTTATTGCACTGCAATGGACGTTTAGTCAGTTGTTTTCTACTTCTATTGACGATGAGTGTATTAAGTGGTCTTGATTCTATTTCAAAGCAGATTACTATATCTGTATCTCTCTAGATAGTACTCTTCATTATTACATTCATTCAGAATTCAGTTTGAAGAAGTAGAGACCATTCTTTTTGGCTTAAATGAATAAAATGTAAAGCAAGATTTATTTTGCTCCCCAAATCACTGATGTTACCACATAAGTTACTACATAAGCAGATATTAGTATGCAATGGGAAAAGTCAAATTTCATTATGAGCAGTACTTTAGAGTTGACTCTTAACATCTTTAACTTCTGCCTTATTTTCTCAACTCCAGGACAAAGTGTTTTTAACTACAATACAGATAGCAGTCAGGCTGAACCTGGGAAGCTACCCATGGCATATTCGATATGCCAAAAACAGTAACAACAAGTCTCACAATGGAGACATTACTGATGCCCTCTCGAGCAAATCAATGAACAACAGGACAACAGTGCTACAGTGCTACATATAACAGACAGCCACCACTATGATTTTTCCTCCAAAGGGAATAGAACTTCTCAGGGCTGTAACTATTAAAATAGGCTATTTGTGCCCAACATCTTCCTATACTCTATTCTGGAAGTGTGTCTTGCCTGGTTGAATTTGAGCATATACATCGCTTAAGTGGAGATGATTCATTTTTAGCTTAACAGTCTTTGTACTCCAGGAAGTCACACTAGAAATAAATTGAAATATATGTGAGTCACTCCATTGTATTTGCTGCAATGACCTTTCAAAATTTAAATTATCTTCCCCTGATCTTAAGTTTTCTCAACTATAAAAGCAGGTACCTGGACTAGAAAATACCAAAGAGGAATGCCAATGGAAGCATTCTATGAATATAAGTAACATTAAAAATAGGAGTAAGACATGAGCAGCTAGAAACAGGGTCAAGCACTGAAAGCACCCTAAAAAAATTTTGAAACCAAAAGTAGCATGGTGAAAATATAATAATGTTGAAGGCTGTAGATTATATGCCAGTGTTAACTATGATTTTAAGTTATAATTTTCTTTTGTTTGCTTTTTTGAGTCACACCCGGCAATGTACAGGGGTTACTCCTGGCTCTGCACTCAGGACTTACTCCTGGCAGTGCTCAGGGGACCTTATGGGATGCTGGGAATCGAACACGGGTTGGGTGGGTGCAAGACAAACGCCCTACCCGCTGTGCTATAGCTCCAGCCCCTAAGTTAGAAAGAATCTTTAAAACACAAGCAAACACTTTAAAAAAAAAAAAAAAGATTCAATGAGGAACCAGAGAAAGCACTGACCACAACATGTGTGGCCCCAAAGAAAATACAAACAAAAATATTCAAGACTTTTAATAAAAAATGTGAAAAATATGCTTATATGGGGATATAACAACTAATATAAACATTTTTAGGCAGAATTTTTATGAGCCACTTATTTAAATACAACATATTCAAATATCCACTCATATGCTTGTTTTTTGCACCTAAGAAATATGATGAAGATTAGAGGTTAAAACGTGAATGGTACAATGAAAAATGAAAGGATTATAATATCTGTTTTATAAATATCTTGAGTTAATATTCATATAATTTATGCCTTCTGGCTTCAAATCTAAGTACAAAATCAAAAATATAAGGAAATTTTGTAGTGCCTTATCTAAAACAAATGATCATGATTGCAATTTGTTTACAAAGGGAAATTGCATTTTCCTGTCTTGCAATTAGTAAACTTACACAGATAGCATTTGAGAAGTATTGCTAATTAATTGTTAATAACCTGCTGAGAACATAACCAAGATAGACACTAAATTGCAAAACTAGTTATCAAGTGTGTTGGAGCAGAAATGATTTAAAGATTTTAATCAGAATCCTTCGCCCAAAGTATTTATTTAGCCTGGCTACCTAAATAAATGAGTCATTAAGTAAAGAAAATAATCCGGTAAACAGGAAAACCAAACCTAATTTACAAGGTTTAAAGTCCAGCAGATTTTTAGTTTAGTTTTTTTGAATAACTGTCCATGATCTCTTTATTATTTCACTGACATTTTGTATATTCTAATTCTAAAATCATTTGCTACTCTCTTTTTACTTCTTTAGCTGTGGTGTATGGCTAGGAATCATGGATTAAACTATATCATATTAATGGCAACATATGAATTTTAAGAGCCAATAGTGAATTCAGGAAAGTATACTAAAAACTGAAAATAGTCTTTATTTCTTTCTTTCTTTTTCTTTTTTGCTCACACCCAGCAATGCTCAGGCTCAGGGGTTACTCCTGGTTCTGCACTCAGGAATTACTCCTGGTGATCTGGTGGTGCTTAAGGGACCATATGGGATGCAGAGAATCGAACCCAGTTCGGCCATGTGCAAGGAAAACACCCTACCCTACCCGCTGTACCATCACTCCAGCCCCAGTCTTGATTTTTTAAGTTAAAAAGTGATAATGTAAGTCTCATTAATTTATTTTACACGTATTTCTATTGAGATATCATAGTTTACAATAGTAATGTGGTATACGCATTACTTTTTGCAGTTTCTCCTGTCTATAAAAATTAAGATGCTTTGTAATTAGATAAATGATATATATTGAACTTACTATTCTGCTTTCTTCATTTCTGTCTCTGAATCATTTATCAATTATTTTCCTAAATAAATTATATAATATAACTCAATAGATTTTGAGAGGGCTTTATTATTATCAAGCCATAGTTGCAAAGACAGACAAAACAAAACACATAGAAAGTGAAATTGACAGGGAAAGATGTACTAAAAAGTAAAAAGAAACAGAAACCAACAATATATCATAGACAACTCATATAAGTTTATCACTGAAACAGTACTTAAGGCTTGCACACAAACCATCTGGATTTGATTCCAGGACCAAATATAGTCTCCTGCACCAGCTAGCAAGATTAATCCCTGAGTACAAAGTCAGGAGAAAGCCCTTAGAACCTAGGATGTGGCCTCCCAAAACTGTCACTGTCACTGTCATCCCATGGCTCATCGATTTGTTCGAGAGGGCACCAGTAACATCTCTCATTGAGAGACTTATTGTTACTTTTTTTGGCATATCCAATATGCATGGGTAGCTTGCCAGGCTCTGCCAAGCGGGCTCGATACTCTCCATAGCTTGCCGGGCTCTCCGAGAGGGGCGGAGGAATTGAACTCGGGTTGGCCGCGTGAAAGGCGAACGCCCACCTTCTGTGCTATCGCTCCAGCCTGGCCTCCCCAAACAAATTACAAATATACAAAAACAGAAAAAAAAGACTATCATTAAAGACCCTCTGTGAGTCCCTATGTTTTTAGAAATGGATTATCAATCCTACCAAAATTATTAGTGTAAGGTAAAGGGAGGTTAGTGCTACTGCTGCTATGCAAACACAGGAGGATGAAGCTTCGTTGTGGAAATGACAGTGAAAGCAGGAGAATGGACACCCAAGTTCACTTGTCATCAATGGAATACAGATGTGAAAAACTTCCATTCTTCACAGGAGACCGAATACAACACCTGATCCCTGCACACTGCTAACTTTTGGCAGACATGACATGGTAGGTAAAGGTTTTGGCTCCAGCAATCTGAATCTTCACCTCTTGAGCTTCAAATAAACCTATTGCTTACTCTCCTAGAGGTATTTCAGCTATGTTAATTGCAGTAGCACTGCCATCCCATTGTTCAACTGGCACCAGTAACATCTCCATCGTGAGACTTGTTACTCTGTTTGGCATATCGAATACACCACGGGGAGCTTGCCAGGTTCTGCCATGCAGGCAGGATAGTCTTGGTAGCTTGCTAGGCTCTCCGAAAGGGACAGAGGAATCTAATCCAGATCGGCCTCATGCAAGGCAAATGCCCTACTCGCTGTGCTATCTCTCCAGCCGTTAATTGCAGTAAAAGAAGGGAATTTATCTATATTTTGAGGACACCAGGAGCTCAGAATTTCAGGCATTAAAAAAAAAATTCATAGTTTGTTTAGGGCAAGTGCTCATAGCCAGGAAAAATCCCAAATATATTGCAGAGAATGCAGTGCTATAATTTTTCAAACAGAGATCATGGATAGGAAATAAATTTAATGAAAATCATGATGCATGTATTGTTTAAAAAAGCATTCATCAATATTGGGTATTGGAAGCCCATATTAGATAGAAAGATTAAAGCTTCCCAGTTGGAGATATAGTATTGAGGGTAGATTGATTGTTTTGAACCAGATGACCCATGGTTGACCCATATTGATCCCTAGCACGCTCAATTGAGATCCAGAGTTAAGCTCCCAAGCATTTTCAGGCATGTTCCTAAACTAAAATTTTAAAAAAAGCAAAAAGACAATAGATACATTGTGAATTGCTGAAGTATGTTCTTTCCCCATTTTTAGGGGAATAGGACTGTCCCGGTTGACAGTTGGACAACTAAATTGACCACATCATATTTAATCGACAGTTTTGCCTGACAGATGTTGCTGTTGTCCCCAAATTACAAATGGGATCAGACCACTGTCTCCATCATGCAAAATTCTATTTCACAGAGTGGGGAGAAAGGTCTGCCAAGTTTAAGAAAAGAACTCCTAGAACAACTACCAACTGGAGCTCTTTGGCACTATTGCAGTAATATGGGAAGATGCCATTATTGACAAATCCACTAGTTCGGCACATCCATTACTGTGCAAGGAACGCTGAGAATGACAAAGCCACAAAAAGATGCCTGTCTTTGGAAACTTTTGAGCTCATTCACCAATGTGGACTGTCGAGAGCCTCGGGCAATCACAAGCCAACATCCAAACTCGCAAAGCTGTGCAGAGAAGCGATAAAGGAAGACCTCAAAGAGAGGAGAGCAGCAGTGTTGGCCCATGCAGCAGAAGCCAGGAAAAGCATTCGCTACACCCACCTGTCCTTCACCATTTATAAGACCAAGATGACTGCCCTGATGAATCTATCACATCTTCCAGAAGGGTAATGGAAAAGGTTATCCATGACTTCTACTCAGACCTCTTCGATAGTCATGTCCACCTGCCCACATACCAAATTCTGCAGGATGAATATGATGTTCCTAGTGTTCTCCCTTCTGAAATCCAACACACCATTTCATCAGTAAAGAAGTGTAGAGCACCGGTCCAGACAAGGTCAGACCCGAACACCTGAAGAATCTGCTACCAGTATTTGTTAATGCATTGGCTCAGCTTTTCACATGCTACCTGTCTGAATGCAAGGTTCCGTCCCAATGGAAAACCAGCAGGACTGTCCTGTTGTACAAGAAGGGAAACATGCACAACATTGGCAACTATTCCCCAATCTGCATCACCTATAGATCATCATCTACAAGTTATTCATCCGAGTAATCCTGAATAGAATTGGCAGAACACTAGACAAAAGACAACCCTGTGAGCAAGCCAGTTTCCAAAAGGATTCAGCATGATCGAGAATATCCAAATGGTGACCAAGCTCATTGAGGTCTCACAAGAGTTTGAGATGCCACTCTGTCTAACCTTCATAGATTTAAAGAAGGCCTTTCATTCTGTTGAGACTAAAGCAGTCATCCAAGCCCTAGCCAAACAGGACATTCAACCTCAGTACATCAGGATCCTCTGTGAGCTGTATTCCGGATTCACCACCAGGATCTCACCATTTTACAAGGAAGTGATCATTGACGTAAAGAGAGGGTGATATCATTTCACTGAAACTCTTCAGTGCCACCCTCAAGAATGTCATGCGGTGACTGGAATGGGAAGGAGTGGGAGTGAAGATAGACTGTCAGCAACTACACCACCTCTGCATTGCTGATGACATAGTTCTAATAAAACTATGTCACTTAGCCAAGCTGCACGAATGATGGTTGACTTCAACCGTGAATGTGAAAGGTCAGACTGTAGCTGAATCTCACAAAGACAATATTCATGAGAGACAGACTAGTTCCTGACATTCCATTTGCTCTCAATCGACCAACATCTCCAAATGCAGCAGTTATGTGTACCTGGATCAAGAACTCAATATGACGGATGACTTGGCACCAGAGCTGTGCAAGAGGAAGAGCAGTGTGGAACGTCTTCAAGAGTGTTGAAGAAGTTGTTAAGAGGATGAAGAACCTCCAGCTCTTGGCACATCTTTTCGACTCCACCATTGTTCCTTGACTAACATTCGCCTCAGACACCTGGAACCTATGAAGGTAGAATGAGAACGCTATTTGGGTCTCCTAAAGAGGAATTAAAGAGCTATGCTTGGAATATCACGTTTCACTCAAGTGAGAGAAGGAGTCTGGAGTTCTGACCTCCATCGACAATTAAGAATCAGGGATGCTGTCTCATTTGCCACGGCGTCGAATATCAGATGTACCAGGCATGTAAGGCAATTTGGATATGATCACTGGACTAGAGTTGTTACCGACTGGATTCCACAGGACATTAAAAGAAAGTGTGGCCGCCCACCAATCTAGACCCTGTATGAACGGTTTGAGGCTCTTTGTGTTTCTGGAGCGAGCAGACGCCTTTGGGCACACTATCATGTGACAGGGATGAATGGAATTGTTCCTGGCATTGTCTCGAGTACATTGATGAGCAAGGGATGACAGGTGATAGAGGTGACTTATGTCACCCTTCAGTTTTCATGTGCTACTTCTAGTTCTGAGTTCAGAAGTAGCCCTGATAGAAAACTTAGGAGTCAAATTTGGATCAGCTGCATATAAGACAGGCACTTTGCTCACTGTATTATATCTCTCGCTCTGAAGTTTTCATTCCCCAACTATTTCTACAGAGCAAAATGCATAGAATAGACCTAGAAGAATGGTTTGCTTGATCAGGAATAATAAGAAACTTATGTACAAAAAAGTAACATTTTGACACAAATAAAGAAATGGAAAGCATTTAAAATATGCTTAAAAAAAGAGTTAGAGTCACCATGAAAGTTGAAGAGGAAGGACTACTATCTCTGAACCATTGAGGAAATCACAAATTGTGCTTATTTCTTCAGTTTTAAGGCTTTATATGCAGTTGAATTTCTTCTGGCAGATCTGTTATTGTATTGCAGCTACCTTCTTATGTGTATTAATTTACAGTTTTTATAGAAATATTTGTATGTGGGTAAGCAAGAGCATTTCATTATTTGCATAAGTATGGATTTTTCTAACAAGAACATCCTAGGCAATCAACTGGAAAATGATTAATTGTAATATGAGATTTTCACAAAGGAACTAAATATAATGTCAACAAACAAGAAAAAGTACATGTTTTTTATTCATAGCAGCAATAACCTATTTAATGTAGCAAATATTTTCTATTCACAAGTTTTTAAAACATATGAAAGTACTTTTAAAATACCTTTAAAATAAAAAAAGCCAACGTAATTCATAGAATATAAAACATTATTAAAAAAATAGGAGGATACACACAGTTTTACTGACTGGGATTTAAATGCATTCTTAAATATTGTGACATTTTATAATTTATCTACTTTTTCGTCCACTTCATAAGACAATATTAATGAGATGATAACTATTTGAAAGGTAGATAGATATAGAGATGTAGATATGTATGTATATAAATAAATACATATATAATACATAATTTTTTCAAAATGAACTAAAAGGACTTGATTATATAAAATATATTGTGATTGCAATTACCCAAATGATTAAATTCCTATTTTAAAAGAAGAAATTTAGAAAAGCAAATCAAAGTAAATTAAAAGTAAACTATCGTTTAGTTGACTTTAATGCACAAATCAATTTTTTTTACAAAGGAAGATCAAAAAAATTGTGTGTGTGTGTGTGTGTGTGTGTGTGTCTTGCAGGGGATGGGGCTGTTTCTCAACATAGACTATTTTGAGAGATACAATGTTATAGACAGTTTTTAAACCTCAACAGATTTTTGTTTCAAAAAGTCCCATCAAATTCTTAGAGTGATAATAAGGGGTGGAAAAGTTCACTTATACTTCAAAAGGGAAAAAGAGATCTTTTTTTTCAACTATCCCCAGCAGTAAGGTTTGCTTTTGTAAGAAACTACCTGCCTATAACGCAAAAACCCTCTGAATTTTCACAAAAACTAACTAATTAGAGTCAGGAGAACTAGGCAATTTTCTTCCCCCTAGAGCAAGAAAAACATTGAGACACACTCTTAAAGGTCATATGTCATAGCTCAGAGGGAAAAAGGCTCTCTAAAAGACTAAAATAAAAATGCTTGCCTATACCTACAAATAAGATGCTTCTTGTTCGTGGATTGCTGTTAAAAGAGCAATAACGTTCATATCTGACATAAGAAATCTCGAGAAAAAGAGTAACAAGATACTAGCTGCTAACTAAACTCCAAAGTTCACACAAAAGCCTAATTTATTATCCTTTTCATTTTTGTCATATTTGTTTTAAATAAATAAATTAATTGACTTGTTAAAAAGTATACTGAGCAAGATATTCCAGATAGAAAAACAGGAATGCAAAAAACAGGTTTTCGCAGTCTTTCTATTTATTTATTTATTTATTTGCCACAACTAGTGGTATGCAGAGTGTGCTCTGGTTCTGTGCTCAGGAAATGTAAACAATTGGCTCTATGAGCTATCTCACTGGCCCCTCATTTGTGAGTTGTTAATAAAAAAATATATAGAAATGCAGTTCTTTTTTTCTTTTTGCTTTTGGGTTTTGGGACACAGCCAGTGGTGCTCAAAGCTTACTCCCCACTCTTTGCTCAGTGGTCACTTCTGGTGGAGCTTGGGGCACCATATAGGTTCCAGGAATCCACCCAGGTCTATTGTCTGCAGGGAAAGCACCCTTTCTACTGTATACTATTTCTCTGGCCCGAAATGCAAATCATACATACAAGTGAAAATATTCCAAGAAGCAATTTTTATCACATCAAATATTTGGAAATTTAAATGCCTTTTTATCCCCCGCAAGACAACAATTTGATGACTATATTTAAAAACAGAAATGGGGACTGGAGAGATTGTATAGAATGCAAGATGCTTTCATTGCATTAGTCTACCAGAGCTCTAATCACTGGCACCTAATGTGGTTCCCCAATCATGACTGGGAGTTATCCCTAAATGCAGAACCAAGAACAAGCCCTGAGCAATGCCAGGTATGGCCCCCAAACAAAAAATAAAAACAAAAAAGTGAAAGCAAGTGCTTTCCAGAGTACATCTAAATTGTGTTAAAGCATTTTTATCTTTCTGAAAACCCAAAGGAAAACTTTTTCTATTCACCATATTGGTACCAAGCATGTGGGGTTTCTACACCAAGTATCAATTTTTATTTGCTTTAGGAAGCACCTGGGTATATATCAAGAAACAAATTTAGATAAAGAAGAGGCAATTAGTGAGTCCTGATATTGTCCACATTATAAAATGTTAAGGAGTTTTAGGAATTTTCTAGATGTGTGACATTTTATATTTTTCTAAAATTTTATTCCTTGTAATTCTCTATGTGTCATTTGTGGCTAAAATTGTCAAAATTGTCCTGCAACACACAGGTTTTATATCATTTCTCATATTATCAATAATTTCTACTGAAGAACTATTATTGTTTTTCCATGAAAATTGGATAAGCATATATAATAAACAATATATGCATATATATATAACTAAAATGATTATATTCTAGAAGCAAGAAGTATTATTAAAAGGCTGTTTACATGACCATATCTTTAAGATATTCAACATAAATCTATAATTTTTTTCAATAGTTAACTGAAAAATAACCAGATTTAAGGTATCAAGATAAATGTTAGTATCTTTGTTCCTGCAAAACACATCTAATTTTTGCTTGCTAACAACTTACAGATTAAAAAGTGATAGCAAATTTAAAAATATATATATACATTCGTACACTATAATTTTCTTTGCTATGCATTAAATTATATTGAAAGTTATGTAGGTATTGACATATATTAAAAAGTCAATCAACTTGTTTTATTGTTTGAAAACCTAAAAATGATTCTATGCATGATCATATTATTTTGCAGTATGTTTAGCCTTCAATTACCAACAATACAACATTTAGATCTTTGTTTAAAGAATAATTACTAATGAAAAAGAAAAATTAAAAATACTGCTTCGAAACTACTTTTATTCAGTATTTTTATGTTGTGGAGAAACAAGATGAACAGAAACTAATAAATCAGCAACAACAACAGCAAAAACATGTTGTGAGTTGATGCATTTCAGTTCTCTATCATGCAAGCCCTAGAGAACCTTATTTGATCAATGCATAATCATTTCCATTCAGATGAGTCTGTCCAAATAACTAAAATGTTCATTTTGTGGTCCAGTAATTTTGGTTGACTTAATGGCATAAGCAAAACAACTATGAGTTACTATGCAGACTCCAATTAATTTCCTGGTGATAGATTTTCAAAGAGTCAATCAAGTCAACTGCATAGCAATAGATACTTTCTAATTATTCCATATAATCTACAGCTATTTATTACAAGGAATGTTTATAGCAGATATCTTGTCTTTCTGGCAGATATATTTATTTGTGAGTTCCTTTAAGTCACCTTTATATAAAACTAAACAATTTCATTTATGTAGTGACATATTAATTATGCTAATTTAGAGATATTGATCCATGATCACATTTGCTGATGAAATATCAATGATACAAAAGCTACATATCTTTATTGTTGCAGTAGAAACATGTGCTATAAGTGACTTTTAATTATTTTGAAGGAAACTTCTAGACTAACTTTCTAATTATTATTTAACAAAGAGAGTGCTCTAATTTAGGCACACTGTCTAAGGAGATATCAGGTATTTTAATATCATCACATATATAGAAATATTCGCTTATTAAAGATTAACTTTATAGAGTGATGCAAAAATAGAAATATTTTATTTCTCTTATGTTCCTGACGGTCTGCAGCAATAGCACAACGGGTAGGGCATTTGCCTTGCACACGCCCACTTAGGTTGATTCCTCTGTCCCTGTAGAGAGCCCTGCAATCTACCAAGAGTATCCCTCCCGCCTGCATGGCAGAGCCTGCAAGCCACCTGTGGAGTATTCGATATGCCAAAAACACTAACAACAAGTCTCACAATGGAGACATTACTGGTGCCCGCTCAAGCAAATTGATGAACAACTCGATGACAGTGCCACTGTGCTTAAAACTTCCCGACACATAGTGGTCTAAGCACTGACCTGAATAAGAGAAGGAGGATAAATCATGAGATTTACATATTCTCATCAAAAGAATATAAGTCCTTAAAATTAGAGATAAAGTATGACGCATTTTTGATTCAAGAAAGCAAATTAGAGATAAACAAACATTTATGTTAGTTTAGTTAATAGTTAAGACTAGGCAGCGAGGACATAGCAAGATAAAACAGAAAAGACATTGATGTAAAGAAAGCATAGACAGAGGAGTTGAGTTTTAAAAGATCAGATAAAGTAGGGAAGGTTGTTACAAAAATAACTTAATAAAACAATGGGTAGCATAAGCAACAATTTTTCATCTATAATTTATCTTATTCTGTGAGACAATAATCTTAGTTATTAAAATTTTTGTGATGTATATTTTATAGTTGTCCTTAATTATACATTTGTGTTATACAAAGGTTATTAAAAACTCAGAAAACTTATGTTTCAGTTTTTACTTGTCATTTCATGAATAAAACAATCGTTTAGCTAACGACAAAAGGAGGAAAATAGTCCATGGATGCTTCCTTACATCATACTTCATAATTGCTAACTATAAAATGTATTTCTTTTACGGTATCCTGTATGGACTGGAGCGATTGCACAGTGGGTAGGGCATTTGCCTTGCACGCGACCGACCTGGGTTCAATTCCTTCATCCCTCTCAGAGAGCCTGGCAAACTACTAAGAGTATCCTGCCCGCACAGCATAGCCTGGCAAGCTACCTGTGGCGTATTTGATATGCCAAAAACAGTAACAACAAAATCTCACAATGGAGATGTTACTGGTGCCTGCTGGAGCAAATCTATAGACAACACAGGAAGACAGTACTACAGTGCTACAGTAATGTTTTAGGTATAGCAACAATGTTTTTAGCTCAAACAAAAGGTATTTTTAAAATATTAATTGGAGAAATTGATTCAGTAAAGCCACAAATGTATTTAAATATTTTCTTGAATTTTCTAGTAACATAGGTCTAAAGTAGCAGCAGCAAAAGCAAGGTGGTGTTACGTGTGGTCATTTTTCTTTTTAATGCTATAACCCCAAGTTTTTCGGATTTGTTTTAGTGATAAATAAGAAAGCCAATGAGGTGGGTGTCTGAGACATGGAACAGAAAATACTGCAAGGTGTCCTTTTTTATTCAGGAGATAGGGGAGACCCGAGACACAAATTTCTACTGTTAAAAATTTCACACTGACTTTCATCTGCATATTGTCCTATTCAGCGAAGTCTAACCTACATGCTCCTTTTCTAATATAATTTTGCTTGTTAGTATTTTCTTTCTGTGAAATTATTTTTTGTTTGGCTTTTCCTTTTGTGAAATTGTTTTTTGTTTATATTTTAAAACCCGGGACCATGAAGTTGTAAAGATGTATGATTTTTACCTGGTGCTTTAACCACAGGAAAGATTGACTTGTTATGAAGAGTGAATCCATACTTTGTATTTATTTTTTAATTAAATTCATCCTAAATAAAAATTGAGTTCATTCTTAGGAGTTATTTCTTGACCACTAGTTTGATACAGTATCTTTTTTTTATAAGAAATATTTTATTGAACGACTGTGGAAAAAAAATTACAAAGCTTTCAGGTTTAAGTCACATTCAAATACTGATTAAACCCCCATCCCTTCACCAGTGCACATGTTCCACCACCGAGAGCCCCAATAGACCCCCCTCCCACCCCACCTCCCCATCTAAGTAGCTAATGATATTCCCTTTATTCTCTATATACTTTGAGTACATTACATATTTCCATACAGAACTCACTATTATTGTATGTAAATTTTCCCCAACAATCAGGCCTGCTGAATAGGCATCATCTAATAAATTCTCTTCATTGCTGAGAGTAAAGACTTTGAGTTTCTAATATTTTAGCTCAGTTCACAGTCAAAATGGATGGCTTCAAGAATTTGCTCTGGTGCCAAAATGGGTTAGGAGACCCCAGCATCACAGTCTTTAGGCGCGGAGGGTCTGCTTCTCGTGCCACGGCTCTGGATCATCTCCTTGATACAGTCTCTATGTTGGATAACCAGTTTCACCTACAGATATTTTACACTTCCTTACTAATAGTATACATGCTCATAATGGAATATTTTGATTTTCTACATTAAAAACAGAAAAAAGAACTCAAGGGGAATGATCAAATAGAAAGTTATTCTAAGGCCTCTAACTTTTAATGTTTTAAAAATAATTGGTATACAGATAAAACATGTAAATATGTACCAACATTTTTTTAGGTGGTAAATTTATTAAAATAAATGAAGGCTTTTATGTTTATTTTTGCTTTGTTTTGTTTTTGGCTCTGCACTCAATAACCGTGTGGCTCAGTAAACCACATGTGATGGTGGGGATCAAACTCCATCAGCTGCATACAAGACGAGTACCTTACCTGTTGCACTATCATTGGGGCCATTAATCCAGTTTATTTTATAATATGTTGAGAAGTTTACTATAAAAGTTATAGTTACTAACTAAAATGCAGCATTATCACTGTTAGAAGCATACAAACTTAAGTTCACTTTTGAGATATTTTAAAAATATAGTGCACAGCTAGAAGAGACTGGGTCAATCAGTGTACCTAGTCCAAAGGTCCACAGGTATCAACTAAGAGCTGTACCTAATGGTGTTCCAGGAGTCCAATACAGGCTATTAAATGTGCGACACAAGACCTACCACTGATCTATATTACTAGCCCAAAGATTGTGATTTTCACTGTTCATTTTCAGAAAAAAAGTTTATTTTATTAATAGTAGAAATCTTATAAATTATAAAATAATAATAGTTGTGTAGATTATTGAACTTTTTGTACTTTTTTCTTGATTAAAAGATTTAATGAATATTCTTAACTTCCATAAGACTGTTTAACATTTAAGTTGATAATATAGTTTCTGATATTAAAATACATTTAAAACTAAAGTAAATGTCCTAGGACCACTCCAAATAGGCCTTATCATTTTTATTATGGTTGTTAGATAAATAAGATGTTCATTCTATTGAGAGCAAATGGAGCTTCAGGGACCAGTTCGTTTTTCATGAACATCATCTTGTTGAGATTCAGCTGCAAACCGATCTTTCCACACTTGTGGTCAAAGTCGTCCAGCATTTGTGCCACTTGGCTAATGTTTGGCGTTATGAAAGCATGTCATCAGTGAAGCGTCTATCTTCACTCCCATTCCTTCCCATTCCAGTTGTCTCATGATGTTTTCAAGGGCGGCACTGAAGAGTTTCTGTGAAATGGTATCACCCTGCCGCACCCCTCTCTTTACATCAATGATCACATCCTTGTAGAATGGTGAGATCCTGGTGGTGAATCCACAATACAGCTGGAGGAGGGTTTTGATATACTGAGTTTGAATGCCCTGTTTGACCAAGGCTTTGATGACCGCCTCAATCTCAACAGAATCGAAGGCCTTCTTTAAGTCGATGAACATTAGACAGAGCGGCATCTTGAACTCTCACGAAACTTCAATGAGTTTGGTCACTGTGTGGATATGGTCTATCATGCTGAATCCTCTTCGGAACCCGGCTTGCTCGCATGGTTGTCCTTCATCTAGTATTCTGCCTATTCTATTCAGGATGACACAGGTGAACAACTTGTAGACGACAGACAGCAGGCAGATTGGGCGATAGTTGCCAATGTTGTGGATGTCTCCCTTCTTGTAGAGCAGAACAATCCTACTGGTTTTCCACTGGGACAGAACCTTGCATTCAGACAGGTAGCATGTGAAGAGTCGGGCCAGTGTATTGATGAGTACTGGCGGCAGATTCTTCAGGTGTTCAGGTCTGACCTTGTCTGGACCAGGTGCTGTTCGCGTCTTTACCAGTGAAATGGCGTGTCGGATTTCAGAATGGAGAACATTGGGAACAACATATCCATCCTTCGGAATTTGGTATGAGATATTCAATGGAATGAACATCTTCGAATGCAGCAGCGATGTGTACCTGGGTCAAGAAATCAACATGAGGAATGACTTGGTGTCAGAACTGCACAGGAGGAAGAGAGCAGCGTGGAATGCCTTCAAGAGTGTCGAAGAGGTGGTTAAGAAAATGAGGAACCCCCACTCTAGGCACATCTTTTCAATTCCACCTTTCTTCCTGCACTAACGTATGCCTCAGAGACCTGGGCCCTACGCAAACAGGATGAAAATGCTCTTAGTGTATCCCAAAGAGGAATCGAAAGAGCTATGCTGGGAATATCATGTCTCACTCAAATGAGAGAAGGAATCCGGTGTTCTGACCTCTGTCGATGGTCAAGAATCAGGGACGCTGTCTCATTTGCCAAGGCATCAAAAATCAGATGGGCTGGTCATGTAATGCGATTCAGAGACGACCATTGGACTAGAGCTGTTACAGACTGGATTCCACAGGACATCAGAAGACCTCGTGGCTGCCTACCAACTAGATGGTCAGATTTCTTCATCAAATCTCTGAGTGAACGATTTGAGGCTCTTTCTGTTCCTGGAGCGAGCAGGTATCATTGGGCTACACTAGCTCACGACAGGGACAAATGGAAATGTTACTGGTGTCTGCTAGAGCAAATCGAAGATCAACCGGACTACAAGTGATACAAGTGATTAGATAAATAAAATGTATTCTCTATATATATTATAAATACCTTCTCCTCAGAATATAAATCTCCTGATTTCATTGCCAATTTTATTTTCAATTGTCCATATGTAACATGTAGCATGATCACCTTCTTAGTATATTCCAGTGTTCTAAAATTATTAAAATATCTTTGAAACTTTTCATATATTTGTTAGATAAACCACAATGTTATATCGTTGAATTTTCTTTCTTTTTTTTTTTTTTAAGAATTGAAATTACTTAACCAGGAGGTTGACTCCATGGCTTCGAGGCTGGCCTCACGTTCCGGGGAAAGGTCAACTCAGAGAAGCGATCACCAACTACATTGTAGTCGAAGGCCATGTGGGGGAAGGGAGTTGCGGGCTGAATGAGGGCTAGAGACTGAGCACAGCGGCCACTCAACACCTTTATTGCAAACCACAACAGCTAATTTGAGAGAGAAAACAGAAGGGAATGCCTTGCCACAGTGGCAGGGTGGGGTGGGGGGGAGATGGGATTGGGGAGGGTGGGAGGGACACTGGGTTTACGGGTGGTGGAGAATGGGCACTGGTGAAGGGATGGGTTCCAAACTTTGTATGAGGGAAGTATAAGCACAAAAGTGTATAAATCTGTAACTGTACCCTCACGGACGGTGATTCTCTAATTAAAAATAAATAAATTAAAAAAAAAAAAAAAAAAAAAAAAAAAAAGAATTGAAATTACTTAAAATGGGGTCAGAATGATAACACATCAGGTAGGGCTCTTCCCTAGAATGCATCTGCCCCAGGTCTGATCCCTTACCTTCTATTTTGTCCCTTGAGTCAATTAGGATTGATCCCTGAGGGTAGGGCCAGAAGTAATCCCTGAGTGAGCACACCTGGGTGTGGCCCAAAAAACAACAACCAAAAAAAAAAAAAGGAAGAAAGGAAGAAAGGGGAAAGGAAGAGAAGGGAAGGGAAAATAATAGCTTTAGGCGATTTGTTATATGATTAGTCAGTCTTCAATCAAGGAGCAAAATATATTAAGTGGAGCAAGAAAAATCTCTTCAACTAGCCATTCTGGGAAAACTGATTAGCTATTCAAAAATAAACAAATAACTAAATAAATAAATAAACACAGACCTCTTTCTAACTCCACGTACAAAAATAAAATCAAAATGGACTAAAGATCTTGATATTTCATCTGAATCCATAAGGGGCAAACAGGAAAATGTAGGCAAAACTCTCTAAAACATTAAAGCTAAAGTCATTATTTAGGATGAACCTCCACTGACCAAACAAAGGGAAACAAAGATAACCAAATGGGACGCCCCTGAGCTAAGTAGTGCCTACACTTCAAAGGCTACAATGTTTAGAATACAATTACAGCTTCCCACAGACAGAGAAAAATTATTTATCCAACAGTTATATGATAAAGGATTTATTTACAAGACATATAGGATACTAGTAGAACTTTATAAAAAAAAAAATATACAACCCCATCAGAAAATGGGGAGAGCTCTTCCCTGGCCAGTTGTGTAAGCGTGCCACACGCCCTCCCGTGTGGCCCTTCTTGCCGCTGGACATGCCTGCCAATTGCCCCACCCAGGCACCCAGGGTCCCTGCCCACTGCCCAAGGCCTGGCTCTCCCCAGACAGGTGTGTAAGCATGGCACATCACACTCCAAAAGGTTACTGGGGGCTTGGCCTGCATCTCAGGGGGCGTGGCTTTAAAGGTGGAGTGGCTTTCTACCTGAGCCTCTGGGGTTATTTGAAGCTGCACAAACCTTTCCTAAAGAGAGCATAGCCTGGGGCTGGAGCAATAGCACAGCGGGTAGGGCATTTGCCTTAAACGTGGTCAACCCTGGTTTGATTCCCAGCATCGCATAGGTTCCCTGAGCACCACCAGGAATAAGTCCTGAGTGCAGAGCCAGGAGTAACTCCTGTGCATCGCTATGCATCGCCGGGTGTGACCCAAAAAGCAAAAAGAAAAAAAGAGCATAGCCTTAAGCCTTCATGAGAGATCCCACATAAAACAGGAGGAGCGCTGCTATCATCATCACCTACTGCGATTCTTATTCATCTACCGATTGTGACATTCTTCAAAGAAATGGATCAAGCAATCCTGAAATTCATATGGAACAATAAACGCCCACGGATTCCTAAAACAATTCTTGGGAAAAGGACGATGGGAGGCATCACCCTTCCCAACCTTAAACTTTACTGCAAAGTGGTAACAATGAAAACAGCATAGTATTGGAACAAGGCGGAGCCGGAGACCAATGGAACAGAGTGGAATATCTCTACAGACAACACCAAATATGTGATCATCTAATCTTTGATAAGGGAACAAGAAATGTGAAGTGGGGCAAGGAAAGCCTCTTTAACAAATGGTACTGGCACAACTGGACAACCACATGCAAAATAATGTGCTTAGACCTCGACCTGACACCATGCGCAAAAGTCAGATAAAAATGGATTAAAGACCTCAACATCAGACCCCACAATCCATAAGGTACATCAAAGACAAGGTCAGCAAAATCCTCCACGATATTGAAGCTAAAGGTATCTTCAAAGATGACATGACACTGACAAACCTAGTGAAAACAGAGATAAACAAATGGGACTATATTAAACTAAGAAGCTTCTGCACCACAAAAGACACAGTGACCAGAATGCAAAGACAATCTACAGAATGGGAAGGGATATTCACCCAATACCCATCAGATAAGTGGTTGGTATTAAGGGTATATAAGGCACTGGTTGAACTCTACAAGAAGAAAACATCCAACCCCATCAGAAAATTGGGCGAAGGAATGAACAGAAACTTTCCCAAGGAAGAGATACGAATGGCCAAAAGGCACACGAAAAAGTGTCCTAGATCAATAATCATCAGGGAGATGCAGATCAAAACAATCATGAAATACCATCTCACACCACAGAGACTGGCACATACAAAAGAACAAAAGCAACCACTGTTGGAGAGACTGTGGGGAAAAAGGGATCCTTCTACACTGCTGGTGAGAATGCCCACTGGTCCAGCCCCTTTGGAAAACAATATGGAGCCTTCTCAAAAAATTAGAAATTGAGCTTCCATTTGATCCAGCAATACCACTTCTGGGAATATATCCTGGAGAAACAAAAAAGTATAGTCAAAATGACATCTGCACTTATATGTTCATTGTAGCACTGTTTACAATAGCCAGAATCTGAAAAAAAAAAACCAACCCTAGGACAGATGACTGGTTAAAAAAACTTTGGTACATCTATACAATGGAATACTATGCAGCTGTTAGAAAAAATGAAGTCATGACCTTTGCATATAAATGGATCAACATGGATAGTATCATGCTAAGTGAAATGGGTAGGAAAAAGAGAGACAGACAGAAAGATTGCACTCATCTGTGGAATATAAAATAACAGAGTAGGAGACTAATACCCAAGAATAATAGAAATAAGTAACAAGAGGTTGGCTCAATTGCTTGGAAGCCGGCCTCACATCCTGGGGAAAAAGGCAGCTCAGGTAGGGAAGGGAACACCAAGTAAAATGTGGTTGGAGACCATGTGTGGGAAGGGTGATGCTTTCTGAAAGTTGACTAGAGACTGAACACAATGGTCACTCAATACCCCTATTGTAAACCACAACACCCAATTGGAGAGAGAGAACAAAAGGGAATACCCTGCCACAGAAGCAGGGTAGGGTGGGGGGAGATGAGATTGGGAGGTGGGAGGGTTACTGGGTTTATTGGTGGTGGAGAATGGGTACTGGTGGAGGGATGAGTTCTCCAACACCATATGAGGGAAACACAAGCACAAAAATGTGTAAATCTGTAACTGTACCTTTATGGTGATTCACTAATTAAAAAATAAAGAAATATATAAAGAAAGAAAGAATATAAATGATATTTCAGTATCTGTATTGCAAACCATAATGACCCCAGAGAGAGACAGATATAGATAGATAGGTAGAGACAGAGAGAGAGAGAGAGGACAGAGAGAGACAAAAGAAAAGTACCTGCCATAGAGGCAAGTGGAAGCATGACTGGGAGGGAAACTGGGGACATTGGTGATGAGAAATGTACACTGATGAAGGGATGAATGTCAGCATATTGTGTAACTGAAACCCAATCACAAACAACTTTGTAATTGTGTATCTTACTGTGATTGAATAAAACAATTAAAACAAAAGAAAATGGGGGTAAATTATGAACAGAAACTTCTGTAAAGAAGAAATACAAGTGGTCAAAAGGCACATGAAAAAGTGCTCAAATTCATTAACTGTCAGGGAGATTCAAATCAAAGCAATAATGAAACATCATCTCAGACCACAGAGATTGGAACAAATTAAAAAGAAATGTTAGTGCTGGTGCAGTTGCAGAGAGAAAGTCTCTCATTACTGCCTGTGGGAATGCTGGTTGGTCTAGCCTTTCTGGAAAACAATATGAAAATTCCTGAAATAAAAATACAAACAAACTAGAAATTGAGTTTCCAAACAAACCAGCAATACTCCTACTGGGATGATATCCTAATGGCCCAAAACTACAAAAGAGAAAAGACCATCTGCTTTCCTACATTCATTCGAGCACTATTTACATAGCCAGTAGTATGTGGTAACAACCTGAGTGTTTAATAACAGTACAGTGAATACAGAAACTAAGGAACATCTACACAAAGGAACACTATGTAGCTGTTAAGAAAAAAATGTAAAGGAACCCAGAGGTATGAGTTTGCAGTGACATGGCGTGCAGGAGGTCATGGGATGAGGATGCTCTCCGCCCAGATGAGATCCGGAGCAGCCTTGCACGAAAAGGCTCCCACTGCTCCTTAAATACTATGATCTGGGATGTCTACTAACCCATTTTGGCACCTGCTGGCTTCTTATAGAAATGCAGCTAGACTGTGAACTGAGCTAAAATATCAGAAATTACATGCGCGAGCTCGTATAAACTTCATTCTCAGCAATGGAAAACAAATTATCAAATGATGCCTTTTCATCTGGTTTGGTTATTGGGGGAAAATCCCAAATAATAACAGTGAGTTCTCTGTTAAAATATTGAAACTATTCAAAGTATAGAGATAATAAAGTGAAGATCATTAGCTACTTGACTTGAAGTTTAGCAGTAAAATATTCTTATCTTCCATTTCATAGTTCTCCAGCTAAAGAATATTTATATGTACACAGGAATTATTAATACTCTTTGAACTAAAGAAATGATTTATGTTGAAAAGTTTTATAACTGTCTTTTTTTTTTCCCATTGACGTGAGAATACTCAACAATCAATGGTACACAAAAGAGCAGTGATCTCTCTCATCTACAAGGAGTCATTTGAATGGGACAATTGAGACAGCAAGTAGAGCTGCCATTGAATTCTGGTCAATGGGAATCCAGTCACGGGTCTTTATATTTTCCAAATTTTATGGTATGATTGCAAGCTGTTATATAGGCTTTGGATTTGTCTTTTTCTTAGAAGGCAATAGTAGAGAAAGGCAGGGATTGTGAAGAGGAAGGGAATTGTCTGAAAGTTTTTTTTAGCTTCTTATTCTGGAATCTGTATCTGGAACCTATTAGTTGCCTTAAAAGTTGTCATTTCATCCAGAACAGGGTATTTTATACATAATAAAGACAAGCAGCAAAAATATAAAAAGGGTATTGGAAACACACACTTGAGAGTCCGTTCAGAAGAAACAAAAATGTTGTCCTTTTCATATATGTCAGGAAAAATACATTCAGTTACGTTTGTTTTATGGTTCTGGGTTTTTCTCGCGAAGATGAAGTCTCAGAGTGAGCCTTGGTCTTCAACTCATAAGGCTGGAGGTAAGAAGAGAATAAATGACGTGTACTTCAGTTTCACTAAAATATGTATATGGAGAGAAAAAATGCTTCCTACTAGATCATCATGGTTAGTAATAGCATGATGACTTAAATAATTTAATAATATGAATTTTGTTAGATTTTAATTTCTTGTGTAGAAATCCCAAATCTTGATGTGATTCAAATAATACTAATTTTAACTAAGACATAAATTTCTTCTAAATTTAACCATTTTAAAAGAAAAATTACTGAATAAATATTGTTAGAATAACTACTTTCAAATAAATTAAATATTAACAATGACATTTGACAATAAAATTCTGTTCTATTTATAACTTATCAAAAATAAATGCATAATAATTGACTGTTTTAACTTTGATCCATTTAGGAAGGAAAGCAAAAAAATAAAGCATTGAATATGTTGTGCATTTAGAGAGCAATTTTAATAAATAAATTTCAATACTACTGTATAGAAACTATAATATCAATCAGATATGTAACCTCAACATGTAGTCTACATCTTATTCTTTGTTGTATGAAATGCAAGTGATAGTTTTGAGACTTCTTTCATTTATAGGCCACAGTTTCTAGCCTATTACACTTAGAGAAATAGATATCCCTTCTTCATTATAAACATTTTCATGCTTAGACTTAGGGTGCATATTTTTTGTAATAGTTTAAGTACTTTTCTACATGAATTTCCTGGTTATTTTGGAAAAAAATGTACATTTTTACTTACACTTACAAAATTTCCAAGATGACAACTCTTATATCCATGTCCCTACCAAGAAAGACAATACCTGTTTTTGCATATCAGCAATAAATGGCTTTTACTCTAGAATTTTACAGTATACAACTTTGTCATTAGAATGAATAAAATTCCTAGATGCCAAGAAGTAAATACAATACATGGTAGTGAATTATTTATTTAATCAAAAGCAGTTATGAGGGCAGTATTTTGTGGTCTGACATGGTAAGTCCCTGGGTCCAAATAGTCTTTGCTGTATGATTTCTTATTTTGTCTTCACAAATAAAATGAAGGAAAAAATGTTTAATGATATTATAAAAATTATTGTATTTTATGGAGGAGATAATATATGAAAAAAATGGTTGTGTCCACGTTGCATAAAACTTGAGGATGGCTCATTTTAAATTTCAAAAAAATAGAAATAGGAGATAAAATCCCCAAAAATTATAAGGAAATAGGTTACTTAGAAATATATTTCTGTATAGTATGCACTATTAAACCAAAAATCACTGAGACTTCTTTTGTTACAACAATTTTAGTTAACATGTTTTCCATTTCTAGATGATGCTCAGAATTACTTTTATATTTTCTTGGATATAAACCTTTGGAAGTATTCAGAAAACTCCAGCTCTGGTAAGAGAAAGTTCAGCTATTTTTTTTTTGTTGTTGCAAAGACGAGCCACCAAAATTATAACTATAAAACTTGTGTCAAGGTTGTGTCATCTTTTTGACTTCTATCTTCTTAACTTACTGTAAAGTGCAATACTTTCCTTCTTTTGCTTTATTATTTTCTTCTCAGCTTTCCATTTTATAGCACCTGGAAAATAAAGAATATTTTGATCAATTTATGTGTGTAATATTTTACATTGTTCCATACTATGCATTCCATGCCTTAAAATTCTCTAGCTCATTCTCGGTGTCCATTGAGAGGAGTTACCTCAAAATATGTATGGCAAATAGAACAACACAAATAATGTATTTAGAAATGAAAATTAAGTGAAACATAAGGGACGTATCAAAACTAAGATGTTAGTTGGATGTTCGTGATAATTTACAGCATCAAAAATACATTAATAGGAACAGTTCTTACTGTATTGAGTAAAAAAAAAAATTAATTGAAATAAGGCAAAAAACACCAATTCCCCTAAATATACAATTAGACGTTATTACCCTATATTTAAAGGCTTTTAATATGCATAAGACATAATTAAAATCTATTTTTTACTCAATATTGTTATAAGCATTATCTATTCATTCAAGCAGTGTTTTTCATGTTTATAAAGCAAATATATAGGTTGGTGGGCTTTATACAGAAGAGTAGATCATATGCATAAAATGGATTTGGTCCTATTCTCTTAGTGTAACTTATCATCAAACATGCATTTATTGCTCAGTATCAGACACACACCACATAAAATCAATGAAAGAAGTGTATTGAATCATACTCTGTAGAATTGGTAGACCACTGACTTTTTCAGAAATACCAGTGTTCCAAAAACAACAGCTTGACACCCTAAACTATTACATAGCAAATAGCCTCATAAGGAAACCTGGGGAGTTAACTTCGGGAATAAAATGGCATTCACAGCATGCTTGCCTTAAAACATTTTTATCTAATCCTCTTACTCCTGGATTGCAAGTTATACTGATGAGAACACTGCCTACAGTTGGCTCAAAGGAACCTCGGGCTCCCTATCATCGGTACTATTATTGAGAGAGACCCAGGTGCTTGCTTTAATGACTGCAATTCCCACAAATGACAATGAGGTAAAACAAAAACCAAAATGAATCGAGTGAAATCAAAATTTACAAAATGCACGGACAAAAATAGTCACTTCCTCAGTGATACAACACACACACATATACAAAACAACAAAAACAATGATACTAGTTCAGAAATCTCATGCAGGTTCTTTCTGGATTCTCAATTTCACAGTGAAGACCAAAACATAAAAGCTCTGCATCTTCAGCAAGTTTTTCCCTTGAAGAGCATCCTCAGGTTATTGACCTTTTGGTTATCACTAATCCTGACCAAGAATGAGTATTGCGTTGCAGGGATGCTGCCCTCTTTCCTCAAGTCCTTGCAGACAGAAATAGTGTCTTTGATCACCAAGCAAAAGGCCTGGACTGGGGTGTGGCTTAGGTGGGTGAAGTGTGGGACTCCAGGAAAGCAACTGGAGGCTCACAGTGGAAGATCTCACATTGATGGTATGTAGCATTGAGTGTGTGTCCAGAGATGAAAAATTGCCTGGTGGACTGGGATGGTTGAATTTCAGAGCTGGCTTTTAAAGTTGGAATCCCCATAGAATATCCTTACACACACCCTCAAATAGATGATCAACTAATCTTTGATAAGGGATCAAGAAATGTGAAGTGGAGCAAAGAAAGCCTCTTCAACAAATGATGCTGGCATAACTGGACAGCTACATGCAAAATAATGGGCTCAGACCTATACCTGACACCATGCACAAAAATCAGATCAACATGGATTAAAGACATCAACGTGAGACCAGAATCCATAAGGTACGTTGAAGACAAGATGGGCAAAACCCCCCACAACATTGAAGCTACCCGTATCTTCAAAGATGACTCACCACTGACCAGGCAAGTGAAAAGAGAGATAAACAAATGGGATTATCTTAAACTGAGAAGCTTCTATACCTAAAAAGATACAGTGGCCAGAATACAAAGACAACCTACAGAATGGGAAAGGATATTCACCCAATACCCATTGAAAAAGGGGTTGATATCAAAGATTTACAAGGCACTGGTTGAACTCCAAAAGAAGGAAACGTTCAACCCCATCAAAAAATGGGGCTATGAAATGAACAGAAATTTTCTCAAAGGAGAAATCGGAATGGCTAAAAGACAGATGAAAAGTGCTCTTCATCACTAATAATCAGGGAGATGGATATCAAAACAAAAATAAGATAGCATCTCACACCATAGAGACTGGCCCACATCCAAAAGAACAAAATTAACCGGTGTTGGCGCGAATGTGGGGAGAAAGGGACTCTCCTTCACTGCTGGTAGGAATGCTAACTGATTCAGCCCCCTTGGAAAACAGAATGGACGTTTCTCAAAAAATTAGAAATTGAGCTCCCATTTGACCAAGCAATACCACTTCTGGGAATATATCCCCAAGATGCAAAAATGTATAGTAAAAGTGACATCTGCACTCAAATGTTCATTGCAGCACTATTTACAATAGCCAGAATCTGGAAAAAATGCAAGTGCTTGAGAACAGATGACTGGTTAAAGAAACTTTGTTATATCTACACAATGGAATACTATGCAGCTGTTAGAAAAGATAAAGTCATGAAACTTGCAAATAAGTGGATCAACATGGAGAGTATCATGCTAAGTTAAATGAGTCAGAAAGAGAGGGACAGACATAGAATTACTGCACTCATTTGTGGAATAAGTAGAGATAAGTACCAGGAGAATTACTCCACAGCTTGGAATCTGGCCTCATATGCCTGTGGAAAAAGCAGCTCAGATAGAGAAGGGACCACCAAGCAAACGGTGCTAGATGGGCCCACTAGGGATGGGAGATACAGGCTGAAAATAGACTATAAACTGAACATGATGCCTACTTAATACCTCTATAGGAGGCCAAAACACCAAAAAGGAGAGAGAGAGAGAGAGAGAGAGAGAGAGAGAGAGAGAGAGAGAGAGAGAGAGAGAGAGAGAGAGAGAGAGAAAGAGCGAGAGAGCGCAAAAGGGAATGCCCTGCCACAGAGGTGGGGTGTAGTGGAGGGGACAGGGTGGCATGGTGAGAGGGATGTTGGGACCATTGGTGGTGGATGGGCACTGGTGGAGGGATGGGTACTCGATCATTGTATGACTGAAACACAAGCATGAAAGTTTGTTAGTCTGTAACATTATCTAACAGTGATTCACTAATATATATTTCTTTAATTTTTAAAAAGTTGGAAGCCCCAGGTACTGTCTCAGTACACAAAAGAAGAGAGAGTTCATGAGATCTCAGGTAATCTATTGGGGAAGGAAAGGGGGACTACAAGAGAAATAATAGATATTTCAGGATGTCCTGAACTTTTGCTCTTGATGTCCTGCAATTGTTCTTCCCATACTCCTAAATGAATCTGGCTCAGAGAATTAACTAAATAGATCTCATGTAAACCTCTGCCATAACTCTTTACTCATACTGAAATTCCCCTGGTACTTATACACAGGTGCCCACCTCAGGGCAGTAGAATGATTTAAAGACTCAAAGACAGGATGGAGCAATAGTACAGTAAATATGACTCTTTTCTTGCATGGGTAAGTTCTGGATTTGGGTCTCAGTCCTCTAGACTCACCGGGAGTGATCCCTGAGCACAGAACCAGAAATACTCCCTGACTGAGTACCTCTGGGTATAGCCACAAAACAAACAAACAGAAACAGAAGAAAAATAAAATTATAACATTCTCAAAACAAGCCAATGCACACTATATCATTCTGGTCCCAAAGGCCATTTATTTTTATTTTTGTATAGTTTCACTCTTCTCTTTTTATTACTTTATTCATTTGATTTACTTTGGATTTCATTTCTTCTTTTTTTTGTTCCATAAGATGTATTGCTAGCATGCTACACAATTGGTCCCCCATCTACCTGCTCGCAGATCTTCAACAGTACCCACCCACCTTCCTGTTTCACCAGATGTGCTATAGCCGTCATGCTATTCTAGCTCTTGCCAGTCATAAATAGAGCATTATGCCTCCCACTGATTTTCAGTAAAATCATACCGCAGAGCTCAGTTCTTTTCTCCCACTATTCACTATTCTTTAATTTAATAATTCATAACAATTCTATAAGTATAGTATGAAAATTATTAAGTATTATATCTGTAGAAAAAAATAAGATTAAAACAATGCTCATGCAAAAGTTTTGTTCATCATTAATTTTCAGACCTCTTTTATTTTCAAAGTTACTTAGACCAGCTTGTTTTTATCCATATATAGTTATGTTTATAATTGATTTATTTTTATCCCTTGATCTGTATTTTGATCCTTTAATTTCCTGTATAATTAGGAATATATTGATTCATTTAATTTTTCTGTGAATATTATTTGATATTAACAAATCTATAAGTTAATTTGTCTACCATAAAATCATATTATGAAATTTTTTATCTTAAGCAACTTACAAATGGTTATTTATTCAGTGATTTTATAGTAACTTTCTTAATTTTTATCAATAATCTTGCTTCACTTTGCAGAAATTTTACATATATATACATATATATAGCAAGAGAGTCAGTGTTTGTGTGTGTGTTTGTGTGTCTATGTTTGTGTGCTTACATTACTTTTGTTGAAGACAGATCAAATATATGAACAGAAATGTTAGGGCCCAATATTCAATGTGTTGAGAGTGTGCTATGTTATGTTGCAAGAGGTCTACACTTCATTTTTAGTACCAGATTATCTCCTGAACTGCACATTGAATCTTAACACAAAACCAAAGACCCCAAGAACTCCTAACTGTGGCCCAAAACATAAAATAAAGAGGTAATATATTGCCTTGCACAACACTTTCCTGTGTTTGATACCTGGTACGCCATATGGTTCTCTGAATCTGCCAGGTGATTCCGAAGCACAGAGAGAAGAGCAGGCCTTCAACAAAGATAGTTGTGGTACAAGGTCCAAAAAATTAATTAAAAAATGTTTAAGAACATAGTGATTATATCTATGAGCAAAGATAGATCAAAATAGTAGACTAAAAGTGAATAAGTTAGCTGCTATATTAGATAACATGTAAAAAATACTTGAATAGGTGGTAATTGTAGAGTTGATTCACTATGGTACTAACATCATTGTTAAAATTATCAAGTACAAATGATCTAAGGCAGAACAATGCTAAATATGTTTAAGAAATTAAAAGAATAGTTAAAGCACAGTGAAATCAATGGAGTGTGAAATGAGATGTTTTTCACACTCTTCACTTTAGGCCAAGACTGCCTTTTATTCTAAGTAAAATCATTCACATTGGAAGAAGGAAAAGGTAGAGACACTATACAAAAGTGATTGAAGGAGAATAAACATGGCTACAACAGTGAAAATTAGAAAGTTCTTTCTCGTTGCAAATTAGTATTAATCAGAAATAATTGTATTTGCAATTTTTAATTTAAAGAAATAACTATAAGAGAATGATTAACATTTGCAAGTAACATTTTGTAATTTATATAATTTTCCATTAATACTGTTATTTTCACAATTATAAAATGATTACTATTCTATATTTTTCTCAAAATAAATCATATAAACATGGTTTTACTAGTTTTGAAGTAATTCATCACTCTATCAGATATTTGTTAATGTTATTGGGGTAGGTAGATTAATGCTACCATAAAGATGCTCATTGTTAAAAGTGAAACTTTTGAAGATGTTACATCATTTACAGCAAGGGACTAGAGTGCAGCTGAAATTAAAGTCATAAATCTTCTCTTTAAAATAGGGATGCTAACCTAAAGGATATTGGAAAGAATTTAATCACATGAAGTCTTAAAAAAATGAAAGAGAGAGAGAGTGTAGATTATGTCAGAGTAATGAGAAAGGGATATGACAAGAACTTGAGAAACATGTAGTTGGCTTCTAGGATAGAAGAAAAAGGAGTTTAGTTGCTACAGCTTACAAATTACTTTGGGCTTAAAAATTTGAAGAAAAATTAAAAGCTATATAGTCATGAATTCAATGAGTTTAATTCTTGCAACATCCAACTTAGCAGCAAACAAATATTTGACCCATAATATCTCTAGAAATGCCCATAGTTCTACCATCATCCTGATTTTAACAAAGAGAAATTCTGAGTATACTTGTAACACAATTATACTATAAGATTATAGGATAACATTGGGTTTGTCCTTTTAGCTTTGCTGCAGACAAGTTAGTTTACCTTTACGGAATGTCCTTTCTATATGGACACAGGAAGACAGTTAATATTTTGCTTTGTAACTTGGTAGCTGATTGACTCCAATAATATTTACTCCTGGGCATCTGCTTTCTAAATTCAGTTGCCCTTAGTTCTTAACATCCCCAAAGCAGGGTCCCGATGAGAGATGGAATGAACCCAGGGCAAGCTGTGAGCTATCCTGGCATCAAAATGGGCCAGGCCAAAGCGTGACAATACTCAACTGTAAGTTGAGAGCATGATCATAGACAAATACTGTCATGATCGAAAAGTAACAACGAGACTAGGACCCTGCTTGGGTAAGGAAGACTAACCTGGCTTGAGGATTGTGGTCTGGAATATATAGTGAATGTCCTCAGGAAGAACCAAACTTTAAGTTTCATATATCTCTTGCTGTGCTCATAGAGAATGGCATTGCTAGAAATATTAGAATTAGATTTGCTACAACTAATTAAATGGATTACTATCTGAGGAAAGAAGAAAGCAACACACCCTGGATAGGACCCCACCCTTAAGCCGATCTCCTAGTAATCTGGAGTAATATCTTTAGATGGGATTTTGTTAATCTCCTGGAGGAGTGGTCTTACCCCTCTTTGTTGATTTGTTAATGTTCAGCCCACCTTTGTGTCACCACCTTATGTGATTGCTGTATAAAATAAGACTGCAAGAGAAGTAAGGGGGAGAAGACACAGAAGCAGAGCACACGGCAAAAGAGAATCAGGGAGTCATTGGAGCCAGAAGCAGGGAAAACAAAGAGCATAAAGCAAGTAATAGTCCAAGTCAGAAGTAAGGGTCAGAGTCAGAAGTAGTGGTCAGAGTCAGAAGTAAGGGTCAGAGTCGGAAGTAAGAGACAGAGTCAGAAGTGAGAGAGAAGAGCTTCAGAGAGAGAAGCAGAAGGGCTTTGCAGAAAGAGACCGAAAGAAGAGAGATCGCAAGAGACCAGAGGAGAGATGATAGAGACAGAGAGAGGTCAGAAGAGACCAGAGGAGAGACTAAAGAGACCAAGTCAGAGATAGATAGTACAGAATAGAGCACAGAGGCACACACAGAAGTAGAGCACAAAGAGGAGCCATCCTGATCCAGTCCATACACAGCAGCTCGAGAGCACCCAACGCGAGCAGGGGGCTGGCAAGGGGAGAGAGAGAGAGACAGACAGACAGAGAGAGAGAGAGAGAGAGAGAGCCGCCGCGAGAGCCCATGAATAACACACATCACATCACCTCTTCTGCGCGCTTGAGCTTATATTTTTTACATAAGATAATAAATGTGTATTGCTTTAAACAACAAACTGTGCATGATTTGTTTGAAAAACAATAGTAAACCATTTAAGTTACAGAGACTTTTAGCCCAATGTTATTTATTTAGAAGTAACAATGATAATCTTTATAACCAATAGATTCATAATTTACTTATATTTGCTTTCCATATGCTCTATCTTCTAATATTTTTACTTGATAACATTTTTTTGTGTTGGTGAAGGAAAATTTTTAATTTTTCTTTCATGAATACTGTGGTGGATAGCTATCATATAAAACATTGTATACTCTCACTTGTACTATAGTTTTGCTGATTTTCATTTACAATTTGAATCTGTTATTTGGTTTAGTGCTCAGTTGTATATCATTTTCATCTATTATCAATGTAAAAATTGCTCATTTTGATGTTATGTGTCTTCGTTCTAGAAGCCTTTTTAACTTTGAATGCTTGCAATTTTACTAGAGATGTCCAAATGTGGATTTAATTTTAGGCCCATATTCCTTTTCCTTATTTCTTGAACTTTCAGCATAAGAACTTACAAATATATGACAAAACCTGAGTAGTTTTCACTTAAATATCTGTCTCTATAAGCTTCTATATTGTTCCCTTAATTTAGAATACCTAAGATGCTACAGCTATATTGAAGTTCTAATAAAATTAGTCTTATCCATATGCATTAAAATAAAGACAGTATAGTATACCAATTCTAAAGTACTACTAAATACATAAAGTAAAATTTATTTTAAAATAAATTACATAGCAAGATAGGCTAATGAAACATGCTTAAATTATAAATGTCTGATATTTTATTTTGAAAATCACAATTTTAAAGGGACACACTTTTAACTGCATACCAATATCTGCTCAGAAAACTAGATTTGGCAAGTATAAGTTTGCAGCTAATTGTTATTTGATTTTAAACCATTTAATAGACTTCGATATAATTCAGGTCAATTGTGTTGACCATGGGCAATAAAATAATACTGAGTTTTCAAAATGTCTGTGTACTATTGAAGGGGCATAAAATGTTACGTTTCAAATATGAGTATTCATATTTTGTATATTTAGTAAATATATTTTTACTCAAAGACAAACTAATTTTTGTTTAAAGCAGATTCTAAAATGTGTCAGCTATTGTAAAATCAGTACTGGTAACATATTTCCTAAATGAGAAAAATTATGTTGAATTTGTGGCCCTTCTTTAAGAATTAGACAAAAAGTAAATAGGTGATGATAAACATTTGGCAAGATGCCCAGTACTTCATACATTTTTACTTAGGCAGCACATCAGGTGGATTTATAAGTTGTGAATAAAAGGTTTATACAGGGATTTGAAATTGCCACAGCAGTTAATAATTAATTGGTGTTGACAAATAGGTGTCAGGAAAATAAAAACAAAAACAAAAACAGGACAAATATCTTTTGTTCAACTCCCAGTCCCATTAAATCTTCCAGACAGAACTTCCTTCGTGAAAAATTTATAAATCCCATGTTCCCCTTTAAAACAGTAGGTGTCCCATATATGAGCTATAAGTCTTGCATAATTGGGTGTTCTAGGAATTTTTCCAAAATTTCTACAACAGTCATAATTTTCCAAAAACTCATCTGCCATGAATAGAAAAAAAAATCCTGGAACAATTATCCATGAGAACTAAATCATGTAATTTATGCAGTGAAAGTAATTTGACTCCAAATACTTGCCTCGTGGGAAGTGTCTGTGTATGTGTGTAAGCCTGTGCATGTATTTAGGGGCAAACCTGTTTTGCATTTTCATTTATTCTGGAAAATAAAGGTATAAGCTAATTTCTATTAATGGTAAACTCATTTGTTTATGCTAATGTATTCATAGTGGTATTAGAAATTATGCATGTATTATTGCACAGCAAAATTATTCAACTTATTTAAAAAGAAATCACAAAGTTAACAATATAAGTTGAAATATTAATTGTGGAATGATAGTAACAGTTATTACTTAAAAGTACAGATGTGTCATGTATTTCTGATTCTATTTCTTGCACTGTCAGTTACTCAGATCAACCGTGCTCTGAAAATGCTATAGAACATTATGATATTTCAAAGAAAGAAAGAGAGAAATTACAATTATAATAACTCATATTGTTATTGTCGTTCTGTAATCCTTATTGCTGTTACTCTTACTATGACTAATTTATAAGTTCAATAAATGCATTTATGTGTATATAAGTACATATGTATGTGTACGCATAAATGCACATATATATATAGCATAAAGAATTCAGTGCTATTTAAAATTTTAGGCATTCTATAAAGGTGTTGGGCTGTATCTTCTGCAGATAAGGGAGACAACTAATCTATTTTGCAAGGCCTCCTGTATAAAATGTTATGAGTAATCTTGGGGCTGGAGCAATAGCACAGCGGTTAGCCTTGCATGTGGCCAACCTGGGTTCAATTACCAGTATCCCATATGGTCCCCTGAGCACCGCCAGGATAAGGTCCAGAGTGCAGAGCCAGGAGTAGCCCCTGTGCATCACCAGTCATGACCCAAAAACAAAACAAAACAAAAATTATGAGTAACCTAGTCAAATGGAAACTAAATATTTAAGTCAACCTTCTTAAACAGCATTCTATATGTAATTATTTGAATTTGAGTGCCAGAGTTTGAAAGGAAATTACAAGTTTATATATATTTGGGCTGGAGCAATAGCACAGCGGATAGAGTGACTGCCTCACACGTGGCTGACCCGGGTTTGATTCCTCCACCCCTATCGGAGATCCTGGCAAGCTACTGAGAGTATTTCGCCCTCACGGCAGAGCCTGGCAAGGTACCCGTGGCATATTCAATATGCCAAAAACAGTAACAACAAATCTCACAATGGAGACGTTACTGGTGTCCGCTTGAGCAAATTAATTAGCAATGGGATGACAGTGACTGTGACAATATACATTTAATAGCATTTTAAATTATTTTATTTAAGGTGTCAGTATATTATTTTAAAAGGCATAAATGATTATTAAAAATTAAAAAACAGAAGCAAAAAGGAAATGCAACATTTAAATGAAGTGAAATAAGAACATGAAAATGCTATAAAATCTTTCATAAAATATTTTCTTAAGCTTAAATATCTAATTTATGGAGTCCAAATGGCTAACACAAGTTGTCTCATGCCTTTTATATGGCTGATCTGGTAGATCCCAAGCATTATCTGTGGTTCCCCGAGTATCACCAATAGTGGTTTCTGAGTGCAGAACAATGAGTAAGCATTGAAAACCAATAGGTTTATTTCTGCAAATTTTGTCTCAATTATTGGTATTGTTTTGATAATTTGGGTGGAATTTGGTTAGACCTAATGTCATATTATTTTATGTGTATATAAAATCATTTATGTTTTAAGTTATCATATCTATAAGTTTATACTTGTTCATCTACATTTCTTTTGGAAATTTCAAAGTTATCCTTACCAATATTCCTGAAAATCTAAGTCATTTTATAACATATATTGCTCAATTGAAACAATGTACTCATACTATGTGGTATAAAATAGTGTTATTTGGATTGACTGATTAAACTCTTTCAAATGAGATAAAACACTTATCTTTGAGTATGATATTTCTCATATAGACAATTATGCTTGTAAATTATTAATTTGTATATGCAAAACTATTCCTTTCAGAATAAAACTACCACTAACTGTTTACCTATGTTTATGATAATGTTTAAGATTATTTTAATGTAGGAGTACAGCTACTTTTTTCAGCCACTAATAAAGCTGACTGAAGCGGACCTGAATGCTACATTATTTTATTATTTTTTTATTAAATATAGATGAGCTAGACCATTAGAGCTGTTCATGATTAAATGTCAGTCATACAATGATCCAACACCCATCCCTCCACCAGTATATACTTCCTACTACAAACTCCTACTACCAACGTTCTTCATTCCCCTTCCATCATCCCACAATACACCATCCCACACTCTTTTTTTTTTATTGTGGAAAGTTACAAAGTTACAAAGTTTTCAGGTTTAAATCTCAGTTATACAATGCTCGAATACCCATCCCTTCACCAGTGCTCATATTCCACCACCAAGTATCCCAGTATAGCTCCACCCCGCCCCCTCACACCCCAAACCCCCCCTCACCCCTAGCCCCCCCACCCTAAGCCCCCCCCCCCGCCTGTGTAACTAATAAATTTCACTTTACTTTCACTTTGATTGCATACAATATTTCAACAAAACTCACTATTATTGTTTGGACAGTCTCTCCCCTAAAGTCAGACCTGCTGAAAAGGAAGCATTAGATAATTTGTTTTCCATTGCTGAGGATGAAGAAGTATGAGGTCGAGTGACCACACTTAGCGGCCTCTCAGTTTTGGGTTTCTGTAATTTAGTATTTTAGTAACTAAGTCCAGAGAGATATCTGCCAGAAGTTGCATCATGTTGAGTCAGAAAGAAAGAGACAGACATAGAAAGATTGCACTCATATGTGGAATATAATGTAATTGAGAAGTACAAGTTGGCAACCATCCCACACTCTTAACCTGCCTCTATGGCAGGAGCTTTTCTTCTCTCTCTCTCTCTCTCTCTCTCTCTCTCTCTCTCTCTCTCTCTCTCTCTCTCTCTCTCTCTCTCTCTCTTTTTCCTTTTGTGCATTTTGATTTGCAATACAGGACAAAGAAGAAGTTGTGTTTGTGTAGGACACTCAGTATTTTTATCAGGAAGGGAAGGCTGGGGTAGATTTTTTTAAGTGGTGGCTGCTTTGGGGTTTGGACATGACTGCTGAGTTCAGGAAGTACAGGGAGGTGGAAGAAGGTAGTTCATCCCAACCCTGACAAAACCTGGAGATTTCAGTCACAAAACCCACATACCCAAATTTTCAGAATATATTTCGGTGAGGTCTATCCTGAGATGGTGGAGTCCAACTCCAGGTATGGAGGCTATTTTGGATTGCAGAAGCAAGAGACTTCTGGGGGCTCTGCTTGGGCAGGCAACAGGTTGACCTGTCCCCTCCAATTTACCCTGGTCTTTTAGCCTTGTGTGGTTCTGAAATTAACTGCTGCTTTTGATCTCTGTTGAGAGTATGGGTCTCTTATGAAAGGCCAGTAGAAAAGATTAGATGGTGGTGCTGCAGTTGGTAAAATACTCCTGTTTATTTCTGTTTCATTTGACTTTGGAAATTATATAGATAATAACATTTATATTAATCAAAGGATCTTGTACAATAAATATTTCATATTTCATGTATAAAGTAGATTAAAACAACAGAGGACTGAAGGTTTCTTCAAACACAGGAAGATAAAAGCAATACATTTCCTTCTTGAAAGAGAAAATATAAGATAGCTTTTGTCAATTGGCAGTGTAAATATCTAGAGCATTTAAACCTGCTACAAAATATATGAACAGCACGTAATTAAACTAAGGCAAAGAATCTTAAAACACTATTTTGCTCAGGAATTCCATGGTATTTCCAAATTATTCTTTTTCAGACTTAGACACTAAGAGAAACACAGTATTTGTCCATTTGGTGAGCCTTCTAAGTAATTATTTCTTTGAAAATATATTTATAAAATTTGGAAAAATCTAACATTGACTATAGTTTGCATTTAGAAATAAAAAGTGGTTTTATTAACAATGTCAAAATGTGTTAAATCTACATAAAAAGTTTGAAAATACAAATGAATATATTTTATTGTAGATTTAATTGCCATATTTATAAAATATGTTCTGAAATTGTGATATCAGGCCATGTCAAAACATGCATAGAGCTTCTTGATGATATATTTTGGTAAAATATTAACTTGCAATAACATGTTGAAGTCATGTATGTGGGTTCTGGTATTGATAATTATATTTTTTTCTTACTGGATCACACCCAGAGATGCTCAGGGGTTCCTTCTGGCTTTGTGCTCAGGATTTACTCCCGGGAATGCCCTGGGGACCATATGAGATGCTGGGAATCAAACCTGGGTCAGCAGCATGCAAGACAAATACCCTACTCTCTGTACTATCGTGCTAGCCCTTGATAATTAAATTTAAGGGACATTAAATTTCCTCTTGAAAGTTATTTAGTTATCTTAAATAACCATTTTGTGTCATGTCTGATCAACATCTAAAAAATGTTTAAAACAATCTTTATTCTCATCTATTCCAAAGATATTTATCACTTTAATCCTGTTTGAGAGCCTTTCTTTAGGCACATTCATAAAAATGTCTTTTACTATTTTTAAGATTGGTCACCAGTAAATAATGTATGTCAAGTAACATATCAGATTTGTTCAAGGAATAGCAATAATTGCTAGGATAAACTTAAAAGATTTTTAGTCAGTAAACCAGAAGCTGATTTTTCAGTTAATATTTCTGCAAGAATATTGGAGCACCATTTAGAACTATATGAAAAGAAAGCAGTATAAATTATAATAGTAATATTTCTTGTGTTAAACATAGGGGATTTCTAGGCAAAGAACTAGTTCCTCATACTTCACCATACTCATTATGTTCTTTTGAGAATTTGTGAGAATCCAGTGGTCTAATGATATTGTGAACAAATTCCATGCCTTAAAATCAGTGATAAATCAGTCTTGGGGTTGAAAATAAAAGCGGGCAATCCAAAATTATAAGAAGCACAGGCTAGTCTAGGACCTTTGTCTTTTTTGGATCAATGCTTCCTTTGGGGTCTTCTTCATCTTTATAAATTCTCTCTTCCATATGCTACATGTGCATGATATTGACTGCTAATAATGAACAAATCACCTAAAGCTCATTGGATTCCAAGAGAAATCAGGTATTTTGGCAGTGTGACCACCATGCATAAATAGTAACTCTGGTGGCTCATTCTATGTATCACCTGGGGATTATTGTCCTCCAAGTTTACTCAAATCCCATTCAGTCTGTGATCAGTATCACAGGGAGCCAAAATAGTCTCATTACAAGGTGATCACTAAACCTGGAATATGTCATTCTTATCTGATTCAATGAAATGCAACTTGTTTAGATTTCTCTGATACTACAGGCAATAGACTTGCCCCTGGGCCTGTGGGTAGATTGAATTCACTGTAAGGACAGAAAGAAAGGCAGATCACTTCATCAACTCAGTGCTTTGGTTTGGAAGCATTGTTTTAATAAGTATCCAAAATCTTAAGTTGTTGTTCCTTGAAAACTAAACCAAACAAAGACTCGTGGAGCAGATGCCAAGAAACATCCTCTCCTAATGAATGTGGTCTGGAAAGATGTTCTTTTGCATCCAGAACTTTTCCTTCCTTTGGACCAGCACAAATGCCCCATATACAGATGCTATGTTCATCCGAGGCACTAAAGGTGCACTAGGAATTGGGTTTCAAAATTTTTATATCACTCCTTCTGAAATCTCTGATGATCAAGCCTGACTTGGACACACGGGATGTGTCTGGTTTCAAAGAATATTTTGTATACGCAAATAAACGTACTTAACTGGATGCAGTTTTTCTTGCAATCATGTATGGATTCTGAGGCCTGTAGTATTCCCCTGTTACTTATCCTTTGTCATTGATTTTCATTTCAATTATTACCGTGGACTGAGCCAAAGACCTCAAGATTCTTTTTTTGTTTGTTTGAGATGTTTTTTTTCTGGGGTTGGGGTGGGGTAATAAGGACACTCAGTTGTGCTCACTATGGGCTCTAAGCTCAGGATAACTTCCAGCAGGCTCAGGGAACCATATGGATTGTGCTGGGATTGAACTTAATTTGGCCATGTGCAAGGCAAATGCCTTACTGCGGTACTATCTCTCCAGCCCAAAACTCACCTATCTTAGTGTGAAGCATCAAACTGTGCATCCTCATTAGGCAGCTGCACACGGGTTAGCACAAGTTGGCTTTGTTTATCCGTGCGTGTCCCCAGCACAAATTGAAAACTGCTAATATTTCCCTTCTAGTCTGGCCACATCTGTAAGCCACCGTGCCCATAGACTGGTCCATTCCAGAGAGCGATTCATAAAGAAATAATATAGAAAAGGGGCATATTTCTTCCATGTTTTGTTCTCTTCATGGATGACACACTCTTCAATTGTGTTATCAAAGGCTGCTCCCATGTTAGGCCTGGTGGCCAGGCAAGCCAGGAAGATCCCCAGGTGAAACATTGCAGAATTGCAGGACAGCATCTTGAGGTCTGTGTGTATACAGACATGTGTGTGTGTGTGTGTGTGTGTAGATTAATGATTATTTTCATGTTATTATTTGTTTATAGATAAATATATATGTAAATTTAATTATAGCTGTGCCTTATGGAAGGTGGCCTATGGGCGTAACCCCTAGGCTGCCAGAGACTGGGGGAAGCAGACAGAGGATCTCTGCTCCCGGGTCCCATTGAGTCCAGAATCCAAGGTCACAAATTTCTGCATTACCTGGGTTCTGTGGCACGACTTCACTCATCTGTGAGACTTGATCTGAGAGTGTGGAAAGCAGCCTGGAGCATGGCGGCCATTGGGTTGGAGATTGGCTGCCAGGGCTGGGTCCCTTGGGGCAGGGAGGGTTCTTACCTACCACCCTCTGGGGCAGGGAGGGTTCTCACCTCCCGAGTGAAAACAGCCAGGTTTGGAGTCCGGTGGCATGGTTATGGTTATGGTCATGCCTATAAGCCACCTTCTCCTGACGCCAGATAATCTCCCTATCAGCCACAGCCCCGAAATTATGGCTGCTTCTCCTGGAAGGGAGCATAAAATGAGGCCCCCATAACCATGCCACTGGACTCTGTGCCAGGGTTTTTTCGGGGGGGCGTCCCAGAGGGGGACAGGTGAGAACCCTGCCTGCCGGAAGGAACCCAGCCCAGACAACCAACCTCCAAAACCCAAACACTGCCACACTTCAGGCTACTCTCCACGCACTAGTGCCGAGCTTCACGTATGAGTGAACATATTCCTAAACCGCCAGGCCGCGAAAGCCATCATAAGACACTTCCTACTCATTTTCCATAATCAACACACCATATTTGATTGGAGGCAAGATGGTGCCAATGCCGCCTGAATCCCTCGAGCTCTCCCAACCCAGCTCAGCACCTTGCCTTAAACAACACGTGGCTCAGCACACCAGTCGTGGAACTCTATGCATGATCCCTGCTGGAACTCTACGCATGATGCCTGATGGACATGATTACAGCTGTTTTGCAAGATTTGGACAGAATGGTGCTGGCAGGGCATGGAGAAACCTGGGCGGTGGCCAAACCTGGGCAGCGGCCACAGCAACACCACCTGCTCTAGTCAGGCTGAGTTGCAGCATCTTCGGATATAGAGTTGTGGCGGAAGTGCGCGCAGTGGCTCATCCACTGTGGGATGTTGTCAGCCAAACATCGGGTGACCTGGAACTCAGCATAGGTGTTCGACCAGGCATAGACCCTCGATGATAGGATCCTGCTCTGCCAGCTGGTCAGCAACCTCCAGGCACACTCCATCAAACTCCAGGAGATCAACCTGAGGCTGCAGATGTCCCAGGTGCTGCCCAGAGACGCAGAAAGATGCATGTTTGTCAGTGTGCAGATTGTTACAACATGCCAGTCGACCGAAAGCTTACATTTGTAGACTGGGAGCACCTGTAAAGACTTTTAGAGGCTGCCCCAAACGCCTGTGTCCCTCTCGGAGAGCCTGGCAAGCTACTGGGAGTATCCTGCCCACACAGCAGAGCCTGACAAGCAACCTGTGGTGTACTTGATATGCCAAAAAGAGTAACAATGATAGTCCTAATTTGCCTGATGGTATATTGGGGTCCTCATTGCCCTGATGCTGAAAGAGTCCTCAATACACCATCAGGCTACATGTGACAGGAACAAATGGAGATGTTACTGGTGCCCGTTCGAGAAAATTCATGAACAACGGTATGACAGTGATATAGTGATTTATAGCTGTGCATGTCAATATATTATTATTTTCAGTTAGTTTTAGTACTTGAAAATTTCTTAAAATGCTAGCAGTTTTCAAAACAAGATAACCTTTCTTTATGGAAATGCTCTCTATATGAGTGTGTGTACACGCATATGGGTGTATGTGTGTGCACACATGTGAGTGCATGCATGTGTGTGATACAACTTATATCAAAGTTGTTCTTTGATATAAGAATTCTTTTAAATGCAATATACTTCACTATTGGGTGAAAAAAAGGATTGATTGCCAATTATTTGAGGAATAGTTTATACCCCCAAGTGCAGAATTTCACAAAACACTCAAGCAAGTAATAATTATGTGAAATTTTGCATCTTTTGCCATAAGTGATTTTTCAAAAAAGCTACTCATCTAATCGTATTGTGACTCCAGAGAATGATCAAAATTTAAGATTTGCTAACAACATACTACTGTCAAACAGGACTCTTCTATCTTATTTATGAAGCTAATTTGAATATATGCCTTTGTAAAAGGAGGAAAGAAAAATCCAATTAATTGAATTGAAATTCTTTTACTTTTTTGAGATCTCAAGAGTCTCAAGACTACAATGAGTCTACGGTGAAAAACTGTTTTCATACAAACAAGGATGACTACAGAGAAGAAAGCCAGATAATAGGGCATTTGCCAAGAATATAAAGAAATTGAAGTGCTCATTGAGTGCTTATAGAAGTGCTGAACAGTGAAGACATTTGGAAAACATATTGGAAGTCTCTGAAATGGTAAAATTCATAGGTACTCTAAGGATCATCAACTCTACTTGTAAGCATTGAGAAGAAAATTAAAGCATACACTCACGACAAAGAATGCTCATTAACGTCCTGGTAACCTTGTTAATAATAACTAAAAGTAGCAACAATTACTCATTGACTGACATAAGAAGAAAATATTGCATTAACACAATAATTGGCAATGAAAAAGGATGCTACCAGATGGAAGATTCTTGACAACACTGTCAAGTGAAGGAAACTATTTACATGTTTATATGTTATTTATATGTTTTTAAATCTCATTTATGTGAAATGTTTGGAATTGGATTAATACATGCAGAGAGTAGGTTAGTAATGGCTTAAAAACCAGGAGTAGAGAAGAAAATATGAAGTAAGGATTACAAGGTTTTATTTTTTAGGCAAATTAAAATGCTCTACATCTGTTTGTAATGATGGATACACAGCTATTAAATCTCAACAGAGGACCATTCTGTGTCATTGGTGTGGATGAGGCATACAATAAAAATGACTGTTTTTGAGACTGCTAAAAGTAGACTTCTGACAAACCTGCAGAATGAACAAAAGATAACATGATATTTCTATATTTTTGAAATTTAAGTTCCCTGAGTGTCTTTTAAATTTTGTGTAAATAGGACTGAAGCTATTAGTGTTTTATTTTTAAAATAAAGAAAATATATTATATGTATATGCATTCAGATGCATGTATATGCAGAGTCTCTTGCCCCCATGCTCCGCTGTCTTCACTGGGGCCCCTCTGAGGGGGTGGGTTGAGCTTCTCTCCCCACCCTGTGCAGAGTCCCCACAGCTGAAGACCTCCAGATCCTAGCCACAGCCATGCTCAAGGCCCCTCTCCACACGTTCGGACAAGCCTCACGCATGAAGGAACCGGCAGAGGAACCCAGGTGTGGGACCCGGGGCTGAGATTTCCAAGGCTACTCCGATAGGGACTGGGCCTCTTCTGCCCAGATCCCCCATTTTCCAGTAGCTAGGAGGTCACACCCAGAAACTGCTCCAGCACCATGTAATCCCATCAATGGCCAATATCCAGAGACTATAAAACCAAACTCCTGGATGAGAGTGACGAAGAGTTTCTTGCCCCCACACCTGGCTTTCTTCACCAGGGCTCCTCAGAGGAGGTGGTTGAGTTTTCCTCCCCACCCTGAGCAGATCTATTAAACTAAGACTATAAAACCAAGCTACTGGAAGCTGCTTATAAGATGTATAATAACATCTTATAGCCTAGTTCTCCCTCTAGGAGAGCCTGGCAAGCTACTGAGAGTTTCCTGCCCACATGGGAGAGACTGGCAAAATCCTCGTGGTGTATTCATATGCCCAAACCGGTAACAATGATGGGTCTCATTTTCCTGATCCTGAAAGAGCCTCCAATGTGGCACTGTTGAGAAGGATGAATAAATATAGCATTTTAAAATCTAAGGCCTAGGACAAATGGAGATGTTACTGAGACTGCTCAGAAAATTGATGATCAACTGAATGATGATGATGATGATGTTGATAATGATTATGATGATGATGATGATGATGCTGTATATACATTATATAAAATGACATCCAGTAAGAAAAATAATTTTACCTGGTTAATTATTTCATATTTTCTAAAACATTTGAATGAATGAAGATTATAATGATCATTAATTCTGAACAGTTAAAAATATATACTAGAATTAAGTAATTTTTTTTAATGAACTTAAAATACATTTATTCACTGTACCCTTACTACATCTTATCAAGAGATTCTTTTTTTTTATTAGTTTATTTTTAATTAGAGAGTCATCGTGAGGGTACAGTTACAGATCCATACATCTTTGTGCTCATGTTTCCCCCATACAAAGTTCGATAACCCATCCCTTCACCAGTGCCCATTCTCCACCACCAGTAAACCCAACATCCCTCCCCCCCTCCCCAGTCCCATCTCCCCCCACCCCACCCTGCCACTATGGCAGGGAATTCCCTTTTGTTCTCTCTCTCTGATTAGGTGTTGTGGTTTGCAATAAAGGTGTTGAGTGGCCAATGTGTTCAGTCTCTAGTCTGTATTCGGCCCGCATCACCCTTTCCCCACATGACCTCCAACCACATTTTACTTGGTGGTCCCTTCCCTGAATGAGAGACCAGCCTCCAAGCCATGGAGACAATCTCCTGGTACTTATTTCTACTATAGAATTAAGTAAATTAAGCACAAACATAGAAGTCTAGAACAAAATGTCTACTTTCTAAGTTTAAAATTGTCATGCATTGTTGCTGTGTAAGAGAATATTTGTTATGTGTGTGTGTGTGTGTGTGTGTGTGTGTGTGTGTGAGAGAGAGAGAGAGAGAGAGAGAGAGAGAGAGTATGTTTCAAAAGTAAAGTCAGGGGCTAGAACTATAGCACAGCAGGTAGGGCATTTCCCTCACATGAGGGCGACTTGGGATTCGATTCCCAGCATCCCATTTGGTCGCTTGCACACTGCCAAGAATAATTCCTGAGTGGAAAGCCAGGAGTAACCCCTGTGCATCACCGGGTGTGACTGACAATGCAAAACAAACAAACAAGCAAAAAAAAGTGAAAAAAAGTGAAGTCAATCTTTCAGACAAAGGATTTTCACTGAATATTTCCTCCAAAATTTCAACTACTTCCAAAACTTTCCAAATCATATTTTCCTATATTTAAAATTTAAGGGAACAACCTCAGAATAATTTTTGTTACATATCAATGAAATAATACTTTGAGCATCAAGAAAGCTTAGATTCTGGAGACAAAGTTTTACCTCTGTGTTGGTATGTTTTAGCTGTGAAATTTTTCACGTGATGCATTATTTCTGTGTCTGTGTTCATTTCCTCCTCTCTCCTCCACTCCCCCCTACCCCCTCTCTCTACCCCTGCCCTCTTTAGCACCCTCCCTCCCTTTCTCTCTCCTCCCCTCTATTTTTCATCACACCTCGTTGGTAAAGGTTTTATTATTAGCTCAATGCTCAGCAATCCTTTCTGACATTATTCAGGGGACACTACGGCATACCAAATATAAAAACAAATTAGGCCTTTAATTTTTTATTTTTAATTTTTAGGGGAGAGCATGAATTCAGTCCACCACCACTACAGATTATGCAGTCCAATTTCCCACATTTTGGGAAATTGCAAGGTCAGCATATCTGAAGTACAATGGATAAGGCTCACCCTGGGAAACCAGTTTCATGATCATAGTAAGTTCTCTGACAGATAAGTATGAACCAGATCAGCCTGTAATAGGCAAGCACCCTGCTCACTGCACCATCTCTACAGAACTTGTAACTTTTGTCTAAAAATTTTGATTATTCCCGCATCCAGAAAAACAAAAGTAACCAGCATTGGTGTGGATGTGGGGAGAAAGGGACTTGCCTTCACTGCTGGTCAGAATGCTGACTGATTCAGCCGTTTTGAAAAACAATATGGACAATTCTCAAAAGATTAGAGACTGAGCTCCCATTTGACCTGGCAATACCACTTCTGGGAATATATCCCAGAGATGCAAAAATATATAGTAGAAATTACATCTGCACTTGTATATTCATTGCACCACTGTTTACAATAGCCAGAATCTGGAAAAACCACAAGTGCCTGAGAACAGATGACTGGCTAAAGAATGTTTGGTACACCTACACAATGGAATACTATTTAGTGGTTAGAAAAGATGAAGTCATGAAATTTGCATATAGATGGACCAACCTGGAAAGTATCCTGTTAAGTGAAATGAGTCAGAAAGAGAGAGACTGATATAGAAAGATTGCACTCCTTTGTGGAATATAAAGTAACAGAATGAGAAACTAATACCCAAGATTATTAGAGATATGTACTGGGAGGATTACTCTACAACTTAGAAGCTGGACTCACATACAGGGGGAAAGGCAGTTCAGTTAGAGAAGGGATCACCAAGTAAATGGTGCTAGGAGGATCCACTCGGGATGGGAGACGCACCCTGAAAGCAGACTATAAACCGAACATGATCGCCACTTAATATCTCTATTGCAAACCACAACACCCAAAAGGACAGAGAGAGCAAAAGGGAATGCCTTGCCATAGAGGTGGGGGAGGGGAAGGGGGGTAGAGTGGGGGTGGTGGGACCATTTGTGGTGAAAAAGGGATACTCAAACACTGTATGACTGAAATGCAAGCACGGAAATTTGTAAGTCTATAACTGTACCTCATGGTGATTCACTAATAATAAAAAAATAATTATGTCATTGAAAAAAATTAGTCAATACAAAGATTGATATGAGTGATCATGTGTATGTATTTAACAAAAATGTTCATTTTTTCTGATTTTATATAAAAAGGCAAATTAGCATTATAGGAAAACATAAATGGGATCAAAATTATATAGGATTGATTAAGGTATCAATCACATATTGCTGAACATCTTTAAAATTCTTTATTTTGAATTCTTGTCACTATAATATTATAAAAATTCTAAGAAGTATGAATATTTTTCATAAAGTATATGCCCTATTTAATATACTTTAAATTATTCAATAACAATAGTTTTAGTGCAGATGCTACTTGAAGACAATATAAAACTGATATCATGAATTTGATGTTTCAAAATTTCATATGCTCAAGATTTTAATATTTATAAGGGAAAGTAACTTTAATAAGAAGTATTTTAAGAAATGGTTTGGAAAGTAAATAAATGTGCATATTATTATGCTAAATCAAAATATTGTGCAAGTTTTTATTCTTATAACAGCAACGAATTGTTTCTGAAATCAACATCACATTAATTCTTGAGGTTACTATGTATAAAAACTAAAAGCATATTTTTAGTTTAGTTTTCTGTCTAACCAATGTTTAGATAGGACGTAGATATTAAACAGAATGCTTGAAAGCACACATACTTTTAATTTTTAGTTTTCTTAAAAGCATTGTGATTTACAAAGTTGTTCATTATACAGTCATTTTAGACATTCATTTTCCAATACCACCAATGTAACTTTCTCTCCATCAAGGTCCCTACTTTACTCTCCCATTCCTAAACTGCCCCTTAAGCACACAAAAAAATTTACTTTATATTACTTGTCCCAACCAAAATATTAAAAATGGCAAATAGAATGACCAGAAAATAAATCAGTAAGAGCCAATTTGTGATTGATATTATTTTAAACTATGTATTTAAGGAAAATAAAACCCATTGATACAATAAAATAAAATGCTTACTCTCAGTTACATAAGTAAGTTCTCAATTCTGGAATGTAAAGTATATTGCTTTATATTTTATTTTATATTCGGATCTCTTTGTGACGACATATTTTGGGGTTTACATGAAATAAATAAGACCTAATTATGTAAATTTCCTTAACCTACACTTTATATAAACATTGTGGTTTAAAAGTTGTTCATGATTTTTTATAGGCATCCAATATTCCAACACCAGTCCCACTATCATTATCGCCTTCCCTCCATCATTGTCTCCAATTTTCCCAAGCACCCCTCATGTCTTCCCCATAGCAGACACACAAAATATTTTACTTTGCTAGACATCAATAAATTGCTGACATAATGGTCAAAAAATATTTTATTAGAAGGAAACTAGTGTAAATTATATCTCATCATGAAGAGATTAACTCCTTTTATGAGGGATTGCTAAGATATTGTTTCAGGTTAAGAATTCTGTTTTACTATTTGATTAGTCGAGATTGGTCGCCTTTTATATTACATCCCATCCAATTTAGAGTGTTACTACTGGATTATCAGTGTTGTAGAATTTGGAAATGTTTCATGGCTACAAAGTTGGCTCCAGGAAGTCCAGAATTTTTAACTGGGAGGTACAGTTGTGGTTAATTTTTTAACTGGGTAAAAGCTTGTGGGGCTGGATGTAAATGCTAGGGCTGCCGGAAGTACAGGGAGATGAAGGGTGATAGCCTATCTGGAGAAAGTTGGAGATTTCAATCACAAGACCTACATATCTGAATTTTCAGTAAGTTAGTTTCTGGGTGAGGTGTGGTCACAAGAAAATGGAGTCAGAGACCAGAGGCATGGCAATGATTTTGCAGTGTGGGAGAGAGCAGCTGCCAGAGCTCTGTTTAGACAGGTCCTGGGCTGACACCTCAACCACGCATGGGTGCCTAAAGGATTTTTGATAACTGGTTAATCTCTTGTGAGATTTATTTATGAGTCCCATGGATATTATTTTTTTAATATTAGTTACTAAATTATCTCATGCAGTATGTCGTTTTCCTATCATATGTTAGGTTTGGGTCTGATGACTTCACATTAGTCTATTGCATATATGCTTATGGGCTGGAGCAATAGAACAATGGTAGGGCGTTTGTGTTACACACAGCCAACTCGGGTTCAATTCTTCCACCCCTCTTGGAGAGCCCAGCAAACTACCTAGAATATCTCACCCGCCTGGCAAGCTACCCTTTGTATATTTGATATGCCAAAAACAGTAACAAGTCTTACGATGGAGACATTACTGGTGCCCACTAGAGCAAATCGATGAGCAACGGGATGACAGTGACAGTGACACATATATGTTTATAATATATGATTCATTTGTTATATATTCATAACACAAATTTATAAAACAGAACTAGTTATTTGGGAAAAAATAAAATAATGGACTTTATTATCCCTATTTCAATCTTGAACTCAGAACACAACTGTGTAATATGCTCAGAATTCACAAAATCCTTTGTGATAGATTTATTACTCAGATCCAGTTTTTCAATTCTTAGAACATTAGTTTCTTCAACTAAATCTATAGCTGCCATAAATGTAAATTATATATTGATATTCAACATCAAAATAAACTTCATTAATCTTTCTTAGTTCTTTTGTGAGATATTTAATGTATCCAGTGTTTCCATTGTACCATGAATTAAATGCAAATAGCTCGCAAATCTACAAATGATTCACAGATGTCCATGAGAGCAAGCCCTAGAAATTTCTGGGTCTAAAAAGATCCAGTTTATTTATTAAATATCTTCCTCTGCTTTACTTATCTTACTTTGTAAATTAATATGTCTACCAACATAGGATGGACTGGAGCGATAGCACAGCAGGTAGGGTGTTTGCCTTGCATGTTACCAACCTGGTTTTGATTCCTCTGTCAATCTCGGAGAGCCCGGCAAGCTACCAGGAGTATCTCACCCGCACAGCAGAGCCTGGCAAGCTACCCGTGGAGTATTCTATATGCCAAAACCATTATCAACAAGTCCTAGAATGGAGACATTACTGGTGCCCGCTTGAGCAAATTGATGAAAAATGGGACTACAGTGCGAGAGTGCTACAGTGCTACCAACATAGGATTCTATGATATAATCATGATTTTATTTTCTTAGTAATAAACATGACATTCTACAAAAAAAATCTTCATAACAATTATAGTGCTTCATTTTATAATGTATAAATCTACCAATGGAAGTATATTTAATAGGTGTTTCAAGAAAAATGATCTGTGTTTGTATGAGGAGTGATACATTGTTTCAAGAAATAACTTTGTGCATGGCTGTTTCTAATTTCTGTAGTCATTACCAAATTTTTGTCAGTAACAGCAAAGGTCACTTTTCTGTTACCAAATACCAATCTCTTTGATCTTTACCAGGTTTTTACAATAATTTAATATATTCATCTTATATAATTATTTGTATTTATCTATTTATTTTTATAAACCTACCATGACCCCTATACCCAAATAACTTATAATTTTCTATCACAAAATCTATTCCCTGGTAATGATATTTATGGTATATGCATGCTGAATGAGGCAAAAAGAGGAATACTTATTCCATACATACTAGACTACAAGTGTTCTGATAGGAATTTTGGCAATGAATCATGTGGTGGTTATTTTATTCTCTCAGCTGCACTGATTCATGTGCTTAGTGAGTGGTTTCATCTAAAAGTACATTGGGGCCTGCCACCGAGATGTGATCCCGGGGGCCTCATGTGTGTGCGGCCTGTCGCAGCTTCATGAGTGTGAATCCAGACCCAGCTAAACTACTTTCGGCATGGGCAGCTCCTCGCAGAATGTCTCCAGCCTGAGAACAAAGCCGCGGCCCCATGCCCTCTCAGGAGGGGAAAGGTATTTCTCTCTCTCACCTCTTCCTTTCCGGGGATGAAGGGCATGGTGACCGCCATATTATGACGACCACAGATGGGGTTTACGAGCTTGCAATGATCCAATATCTGGAAGAAATCTCCCCGGACTTAGTTGTTAAAGTACAGAAATCTAAAACCGCGACCTCATTTCTCTTCACAACAGGTCTGACTCTAGTTGGGTACTCCTAACAATAATAGTGAGGTTTGTGTTGAAATATTGAATGTAACCAAGGTAAACAGAAAGTAAAGTGAAACTTATCAGTTACAAGGCAGGGGAGGTGTGGTGGGGCGGGATGGGAGCTGTACTGTATGTGTTTTTTTTTTTTTTTTGGTGGTGGGATATGGGCACTGGTGAAGGGATGGTTGTTTCAGCATTGTATAACTGAGACTTAAGCCCAAAAGCGTTGTAATTTTCCACATGGTGATTCGATAAAATAAAATTCTTATTATTAAAAAAAAAATTATTAGAGAAAAAAACAAAAAATAAAATGAGTTTGATGAGGAATAAAGTATTTATGTCATCACCCCCCCAAAAAAAATCAGTAAAAGTACATTGGCTGCTTCTTTTGTAACCCTCATCATCCATTAGATATTGCTTCTTGGTAATTTTGGATGCACTTAAAGAAAAAACAAACTATGGAAACAGTATTTTGAAACTTTATTCTGCTATGTATTTCAGTAACAGATTAGCCAAGGGAGTGAATGATTAGACTCAGCATCAGAGAAGCAGATCACTCTAAGTTTACATAGTAAAAGACAGAAACAAACAGAATGTAGCAAATAATTCAGGACAGAAGATAATTTGGCTTAAGTATGTGAAAGAAAATGCATTTATATTTCGAAAAGATTGTTATAATATAACATTTATTTTTTCAAATGCTTCAGATTTTTTCATATAAAACACAAAATCATTTACTCAGTTACATGTTGACACAATATTGGTTGGATAAAATTTAGGGTTGCATTTATTTTAGATCACTGTAACACTGTGTCACTGTCATCCTGTTGTTCGTCAATTTATTTGAGTGGGCATGAGTAGCCAGTAATTTATTTTAGATATAAATTAATATCTTCCTGTTTTTACTTTTTATTTAGGAGTATGATGGAAATGGTTGTATATATAGTAAAATATTATTTTCCTTTCTGTAGTTTTATGATATTACTCAAAGAAAAAAAGTTTACTGTTCTTTCTCATATTGTCACTTTTGCTACTACTAATATGGTACTATTTCCCTTTTTGATATCCACTTTGTATTTTGTTTTTTAAAGCTTTCTTAATTTTTATAAACGGCTTGCATTTTGGAAGTTTAAATCTCTAGTATTAAGCCATTATTGCCTATTTATCACAGTTTTTTCAAAGCTTATCAAAGTCATAAAAATTTGTCCATGTGGGAACATAGACTATCTGGAAAAAAAACTGTAATAAATTAAGACATCGTAAGGGCTATTTGACACTGTACACAGCAATTCGAGATTTGCCTTATGTCAAAGAAAATCCACAATGAAAAATTCTCCATATTTTTCTTAAGAACAACATAAACTTACTTTTAAACTTTCAACATTCTGTGCACATTTTCTTCTATCAAATAAAAAGGGCCGAAGTTTAGACCGTACCTCACGTGCCCACAGGCAACCCTTGACTGGGGATCAGATGCCATTCCAGTGGTTGTGGGGGGCTCTCAACCATAGAAACAGTTTTTAAGTGAAAATATCTGAATAAATATTATGAACCTGTCCATAGTATATCATCACTAAAATTTTACCAATTTGATAAAGAGATAATACTCTGATTATCTATGATCCTGTAACAATGAAAGTTTATATTTCTGTAAGTATTGACATTTACCTTCCCTTCACAGCTATTCCATAGAGAAGTTTCTTCTTTCCCCAAGCTCCTTTACTGTGTTGTAAAGTACACCTAACAAAGTTCCTTCAATTTGTATCATTGTAATATTTGAGATTTTTATCTAAAGCATTAAGAAAATTGCCCAGTTAATATAAGACTACAAAAAATAACAATATAAGACTTAGAATAAACAGAAATGAAATAAGTTAATAAGGGAATCTGGAAACATTTTATTTTATTTTTACATCCTGGCAAGAATGGAATAAGTTCTATGCTAATAAAGGATCATTCATTTCATATTCCCTGCTATTTATCACTTTGTCAAAAATTAGTTGCACATATTATAATAAACAAGGATAAAATAATCCCGACATATCTTTTATACCTATTGATGTCTATTGTGAATACTATATTCCAGAGAATCATTATTCACATGCAGTATTTTTTGGAAGTACATAAACATAAAGAAGTGTTAGCATTACCTCATATAACAGTAATTTTTTCCTAGTCACTTTATCAATGGCTTCATCAGAAGAAATGGCAGATTAAGAACAACTCCCTTATGCTTTGTACTTCTCAACTAATTAACTCATAGATATGGGAATAGTAAATTTTAAAATAGTATCAATGACTATCAAATATTCGTGTTGCTATTGAACACATAATATCCTAATTCATCTCACATATAGGCACTCCTAGGCATCTGCAGGAACAGCTGTTACTGAGACTTTATCAGCATACAGACATCAGTGTTATGTTTATCTCATATATTGAGACTTGGTTTCTGAGCTAGTACTTAAATCAACATCACAGAATATTCCAGTGATTTATATAGTCCTTTATTTCAGTAAACTAGAAAATGGTCCTCAAAAGCAGCCAACCATAGAACAGACCTAGAGGTGCAGAAAAACTACCAAATGATTTGCCAAAGAACCAGATGCTGTCTTTGGAAGAGTATTTCCCAGCTTGGCATTAGAAGCTTGCAATGTCATCCAACTGATTCCTCCACACTTTGGATGACAATATTTTCAGACAACCTAAGCACAACAGAACCCCATTTAATTTGCACAATAGTTGAAAAATAATTACAGTTTGGGGACTAGGTTGAGGTGTACAGAGTGAACCTCAAAATATACTTTTAGACATTTAGATATGATAATCACAAATATCTAATTTTAAGGAAAACATTTTCATTAAAAGAATATTACGTTAGTGTCCGGCCAGCCGCGTTTTTGGCCCGGGTGCCCATGCCTCTGCAGAGCCGGTGGATGTGGAACGAGCGGGAACCAGAGACAGCTTTAGGAATTGGGGTTCCAGCAAGTGCTTGCACCCATGTATGGAGACTGTGAACTAACTTTGGTTACATGCTGTTCCAGGAAGGGAAATGATTCATTTTCAAACCTAAATCTTCGCGGACTTAATTACTATAATACAGAAATTGTAAACCGCGCAGCTGCTACCGCGGCCGCGCGACATTTTATCTCTTCATTCTCATCAGTGGAAAACTTATTATCAAATATTTCCCTGTTAATAGAGCTGTATTCTTAGGGGATAAATTCCAACAAAAATAGTGAGTCTGTTTTGAAACTCTAACAACAATAATGAGTTATGTGTTGAAATCTGGAATGTAATCAAGGTAAAGAGAAAAGGAAGTGAAATTATCACTCAGGTACGGGGTGGGTTGGGGGGTGAGGGGTGGGATGTATACTTTTTTTGTTTTGTTTTGTTTTGTTTTTGCTTTTGTTTTTGTTTTTATTGGTGGTGGAATATGGGCACTGGTGAAGGGATGGGTGTTTGAGCATTGTGTAACTGATATATAAGCCTGAGAACTTCGTAACTTTCCACTTGGTGATTCAATAAAATAAATTTTTTTTAAAAAAAGAATATTACGTTAGAAAAAAAAAGATAAAGTCATGAAATTTTCATGTAAGTGGAACAACATGGAAAGCATCATGTTAAGTGAAATGGGTCAGAAAGAGAGGGACAGACATAGAAAAATCGCACTCATCTGTGGAATATAAGGTAAGAGAACAGGAGACTAACACCCAAGAGTAGTAGAGATAAGGACCAGGAGGTTTGCCCTTCGACTTGGAAGCCAGCTTCACATGCTAGGGGAAAAGGCAGTTCAAACACAGAAGGGGACACCAAGTAAAGGGCCTGGGAGGACCTGCTTGGGTTGGAAGCTGCCAATAATAGACTATAGACCGAACACGATGGCCACTCAATACCTCTATTGCAAACCACAACACCCAAAAGGAGAGAGAGAGACAGACAGACAGACAGACAGAGACAGAGACACAGACAGACAGAGACAGAGACAGAGAAAGAAAACAAAAAGGGAATGCCCTGCCAAGAGGCGGGGTGGGGAGAGGGATGGGGTGAGGGTTGGAAGGGATACTGGGATCATTGGTGTTGGAGATGAGCACTGGTGGAGGGATGGGTACCCAATCATTGTATGACTGAAATGCAAACACGAAAGTTTGTAAGTATGTGACAGCACCACACAGTGATTCAATCATCATCATCATCATCATCATCATCATCATCATCATCATCATCATCATCATCATCATCATCGTCATCATCATCATCATCAAAGAATATTACTTTAGATAAATGAGAGGGAAGAGAAAGAAAACATGTTCTAGAGAGAGCACGGGACTCTCAGAGAGGAAAAGCCACAAATATATTTTCACTTTGGTCTTAAATCATACTACGGAAGGGAAGGATGTCCAGAAGAATAAAGGGTATTTTTAATAATAATCTTTACAGGATGTAAAATTACTTTGGCATGGGTAATTAGGAAAACTGAACATATTTAGACGTAGTTTTATTAGAAATTAGTCTTTCTTGCCCTCTACCTCTCTGTCTCTGTCTCTGTCTCTCTCTCTCACACACACACACACACACACACACACATACACACACACTCACATATATCCACACACTTTTCTTTTATACACTATATTGCTTTCATGTCATTCTACAAAACTCTAACGAAAACCATAGCTCCAACAACTCTGAAAGCATAAGATCCAAACTACAAGAGAAAAATTATTTCTAACAAGAAGTCAGGCCTGAGAGGTGGGAAGAAACCTAGGAATGACCTAAATGGACATATTGTTAGTTTTTTCACTTGAATGTAACTATATTTAGAAAAGAATTACATTCAAATTAGGACTCTGTGCCAGGCTGTTTTTACTTGGGCATTTTTTTCACTCCAACTCTCGGAGAGCCCGGCAAGCTACTGAGAGTAGCCCACCCCACGAGCAGAGCCTGGCAAACTACCCATGGCTTATTCAATATGCCCAAAACAGTAATGTTAGGTCTCATTCCCCTGACCTTGAAAGAGCCTCCAATCCTTGGGAAAGACGAGTAAGGAGAGGCTGCTTAAGTCTCAGGGTTGGGAGGAATAGAGACGTTACTGGTGCCCACTCAAGTAAATCGATGAACAATGGGATGACAGTGATACAGTGATTTTTAGAAAAGTAAAATATTTTAGGGAAAATTATTTCTATTTTATTGAGACTAACAGTTATATTGACCTAATTTTTTAATCTTGTCTGGAACCGAGATCTTTTTCAAAGATATTTTAACATTGCAGATAATTTTCAAACTTCTAAATTTACAAGAGATGCTATTTGTCTTACTTTGTAAATTAAACCCATTGCATCAGAAATATGGCCAGAAATTATTGAATGTGACTGTTGTTGTAAATACATTTGAATAAACTTTAGTAATTGGAACTTGATATGATTGAATAATTGGAATTTGATATGATCAGATTAAGTGATTTGAGTCAAGGTTTAAGTTTTGTTGTAAATTTTGAAATGTTATTTCATGTATTTCATAAGTAGATATTTTATTGTGTAATAATGGCCAATATAACTATTTTCACAATGTGATTATCTGGCATTTGGTTACTCAATTAAGCATTTATAAATGAATTAATTTTCAAATTTTGAAATAGTTTATCATTATTTATTTATGAAGTCATTTGAAAGGGTGATTCAAAGACAGAATTGATTTGAAAATATCAGTATAAATATTTTATAATTTCTTTTCACTTTTACGGAAAACTTAATTATTTTTAAGGAGTGTATCTCTAAATGGGGAAAAAATGTGAATGTAGGTCACTTCAGGGAACAAAAACTAACAGGTTCCCAAGATCTGGATTATTCAATTTACTTATCAATAATTAATTTACTTGGCAGATTACCAGGTCCTGCTACAGAAATCTGAACAGAGTTTGTGCATCTTAGAGTCATTACAACAAATCTGATAGTTCCTTCTAATGAAACTAAGGAAACTAAGGAAGAAATCAAGAACTTTGCACACACACAGAGATTTTAATGCTAAAAAAGATATATTCAGACCATGGTGTTAGTGTTCTTTATTTATCAAATATTGCATTTGTGTAGACATTATCTGAAGTATATAAATTTATGTAGAGTACGGGAAAAGACTGTGAGTTACATAGAACTTTTAATGTTGAAGTTAAATTCTAATTTTTAGCAAGAACTTGCGTATGCATAAATAACTTCAAATATAGTCATTTTAGATAACATTAAGTATAGGATAACATTTTTTTTCTTTTTGGGTCACAACCGGCAATGCTCAGGGCTGACTCCTGACTCTGCACTCAGGAATCTCCCCTGGCAGTTCTTGGGGGACCATATGGGATGCCTGGTGGAACCCGGGTCGACCACGTGCAAGGCAAACTCCCTACCCGCTGTACTATCGCTCTAGCCCCAAGAATAACATTATTTTAATTGCTATTAATTTCCCAAGGCAAAAGTTTAGAATATTCAAATTCAAAATGAAATATGTACTTTATAAGGTAAATATTGCATTTTTCTCAAATAGCTGTAATTTTTATTTATAAATAATAAGTTTGTCTATATTATAAAAAAATTTAACAGTAATCTAAGAAGCATATATATATAATGCAAACAGAACGCCTTGCTTCGTATTCCATTACTTTAAAAAGTAATATTCCGTTACTTTTTCTTCTACTGTGCATTTATTAAATTTAATATTGACTATTACTGGATATATAATGTCAGCCCTGGCAGTAACTTAATAATGAGCATACACATAACTATTATTATTCTTTACTATATTAAAATTATATAGAAACAATTCTCTTCTAACTTCTTAATTTATAATTAAAGGGTCATAGTATAAATTGCTACCATAAAAACAAACCATAAACCTTATATATCCTTTCCCTTCTAAGTAATTATCATCTGCAAAGAAGCAAATTTTACTTGTGAAGTATAAGATTACATTATAGCAGTTAATAAGCATGTTACCTATAAGCCAATTAGTGTTTTATTCTAACTACTTGACTGTATTTCTTTCTGTTGTCCCCACCATTATCATAGTAGAAAACCAAAATAACACAGACTAAAAATAAGAAGAAGGGTCATAAGTTTAAAATAACTAAACTTGATTCAGCACTTAAATGTGTCAAACATTGACCTAAGGGTATTTTCATATGCTACTTTGTGAATCTTTTAATCAATCTACAGAGTCCTTTAGTATACCAGTGCAAACAGGCCCAAAAATACCAGTGTGCCAAGTTGATTCTAAAATCTATCAACTAGATACAAATACATATATTATAAGGTCTCTTTTTAAAAAAAGTTTTTATCCTCATAAATGGTTGCAGTAGCCAATTCAAATTTGGCTAAGTAGTTTTAAACATAATATAAATTATTTTAAAAATACTTTAAATTAAGCAGTATTTAAAAGAAATTGTGGGAGCACTTATAATCATCCTTAAGCAATCATCATAACTAATTCCATTTATTCAGAAAACTGCAATTCTGTACACATTTTAACAGTAGAGTTTGATACTAAATTGTGTTGTCCACCTTTCTCTCATTTGCCATCTATTTGAAAGGTGTTCACTATCCTCAATCTACTTGAGAACTATTCATTATATGAATAATAATTAAATATTATATATAAATTCTCAAGTCATAAAATGATATTGAACAACAGAATCATTATGAAGAAATTATATATAGCACTGCATACTATTACACATTGAAAATAATGATAGTAGAGATTTTAAATAATATTTAAGTAAGTATTGTCACTGTCACTGTCACTGTCATCCTGTTGTTCATCGATTTGTTCGAGCGGGCACCAGTAACATCTCTCATTGAGAGACTTATTGTTACTGTTTTTGGCATATCCAATACGCACGGGTAGCTTGCAGGGCTCTCCGAGAGGGGCGGAGGAATTGAACACAGGTCGGCTGTGTGAAAGCCAAAAGCCCAACCACTGTGTTATCGCTCCAGCCCAAGTAAGTATTGTATCTCTATTAAATATAGACACATAAAATAAAATAAATAATGATCAACTGAATGGAACGTATTTTGACAGACTATGAATATAGATTTAGTATGGAATACATATATATGTAGAAAGATATTTTTGGACACCTATATATTTACACTCACATTCCTGAAATGCTTATGCTTTAAGAATATTTAATGACTTTAAAAATATTGTGTCAGTAAACATATTTATACTTTCCAACACTAAATCTTACTCTACCATAATCCCCATTTCTACATAGTTTCATTATTTTCTGCAGCTCAGTTATCTACTATCAAGTATAGTCTTAAGCTGTTTTAAATATAACAAATGTACCTGGAAATATAGAGAAAAACTATATTCACACAATGTTAATATAGAATATTGCTTAAATCTTTTAATGTATTACTGGTGTTGCTAGTCTTTTACTGAATCTAATTTATAAATTAACTTCCTTTACAACCTCACAACAGTATATATAAAAGAAAACAAACAAAGCACATTTATATAGTGTAGGTGATACTAACGTTTTCAGGTATTCATTGGACTCTAGAAGATATCCTTTTCGGTAAAGAAGGTGCATTTCAAATTTTATTTCAGGAAACTAATATCATTTGACTTGTATAAATGTCACTAAACCCTTTGGTTTTCTTATTGAACAGAAAGCCTAGAATTTATCTAAGCAGTATCATTCTACATGTTAAGGTTAGTTTTATTTTACAAAAAAAAGTTTTACTGTTGAATCTCATGAAGATACTCTTTGCAAGTTTATGAAGATAAAAAGCTGTCAGAATTACTGGGTCAAAAAACTTGATTGATTACCTAAAGTTACTAAAATTTTTATCAATTGTACCAATACGATTTTAGGGATATCCATCATACCTACACTCTATTCCTTAATGGTAATTTAAAACCACTTTCTATTTAAAAATGAGAATGATCATAGAGAAAAATCATGAATTGCTGTTTATTGTAAAAGGAACAATTATATAATACTGTGGAACTTATGCTGAATCATACTCCATGGTATCAATAAGTGCCACGGTGTGGTATACTGGTTAAAAGTAAGTGGCCTAACTCAGTAATCTGACAAAACTTTATCCACAACTGTAAAAGGCACCACTCACTCTTATTACAGGGATGACTGCAAAAGAATATTAACACCCTTTCTTTCCTTATCTAAGATTAGAAATGTAACAGGAAGGCCAACTGCTGATTGTCACAAAGGCGTCTCTTTTGACATTCTGTCACAGAACTGCTGTCAATTCACCCCAAACTTTTAGCAGATGACCGAAGCATAATTAGACTGCTGTCATGTCTAATCTTAAAATGTCCTCTACGCCCTGAAAATGATGGAATGTATTTTAAAGTTGCCCCTTGGCCTGTGGACCAAGATTATGATCTTCTCTAATACTCTATTGACTATATTAAAACCTTATTGTTTCTAAGCTGACAGTATACACTAAAGGACTTCTTTCTCCCTGTCTGTCTGTCTCTCTACCTCTTTCTTCTGTCTGCCTTTTAGTGATAATTACTGAGGACATATTTGAGAATAATTTCTTAGTGTGTCCCCTTACCTCTATTCCCAATCTGAAAATTAACTTCCCTAGCTCATTCACTCCTTTGGATAAATACAGAGACTTGAAATAAATTCTACCTGCTCTATGAACATTTAGATATGTCAATAAAGTACAAAATTTTTTGTGGAAAATTGTTAATGTTTCTCACTAATGTTCACAGCCAAGGTAAGACTAAAGAAACACAATGACATATCTAATATTATTTGATTTTCTGAATGGGGTATTGGAACATAATGGGACACTAGGTAAAACAAAACCAAAAAAAAGTGGGCATCAGTTAATATGACATTAATAATAATAGTAGTAACAACAATAACAATACAATATTAATAATATCAGGGACATATTTGTAACTAGAGCTTCGAGAAGCAATCATAAAAGTATATATATATGTATATATATATATATTTTGTTTGCTTGTTTGTTTTTTGAGGGGAGCACACTTGGTGATACTCAGGGATTATTCCTGATCCATGCTCAAGGATCATTTTTTGTGTTACTCTGGATATTTTAGCAGAGTCAGGGATTGAAACAAGGTTAACTGTGCACACACAAAATAGTGTCTTATCCCTGTATTTATGGATTTGGCCCAGTAAAAAGAAAAACTCCTGTCATTAGTTATGGTAATGCCATTTTAAAAGGATACCCAATGCAAAATAAATGACCAAAGTTGGTAAATTGGACTATATAAAACTGAAAAAATCCTTTATGGAAAAAGAAACAATAAAATAAAAGTGTTGAGAATCCACACAATGATCTCACCAGTTGCCATTTGAAAATTTAAAGAAATAATGCCTGAGAGAGATGGAAAATCAGAATTAAAACTATCCAAGTGCCAATTTATTCTGATTAAAATAAGATATTTTGCTGTCATGAACCTTCTGTTGAAGGTTATGAAAACAAAAACCTCTTTTTTCAGGTTTTAGATGGTACAATTAAAATTACTAAGGAGATGAAAAAATCTGTTAAAATACTTGTGAATCTAATATCTAAGAAAAATGTAACAAGAATCATTTTAGAAATATTTATTAGGGCCTGAATAGATAGGAAAGGTATCACAGCACTTGACTTGCATGTTGCTGACTCTGGGTACGAAGTGAAATCCTTGAGAAATAAGCTAGGAGTATGTCTTGAGTATCACTGATTGTGGTCCTAAATCAAAAACAAGAGTGGCAGCAAATATGATTCACATAATAAGAAAAATAAAATAATGAAAGGAAAGAATAATACATATTAATACTGGAGCTTGAGTTCTGAGCCTTGGTTTTGATCTCGGGCACCAAATGGACCCCTGAGTGTCAACTTTGGAACGTAGAACTAGGAATTGTCCCCAAATATCACTAGGAATTACCCCAAACCCAAACCAAACAAAAATAACAATAGCAAATAAAGAGATTACAATTTAAATTGGAGAAGCATCTGTCTAAATTTTCAAGTGGATATTTTAAGAATAAAATACATAAGAAGGGCAAGGAAAAAAGTTCATGAGACTGAGCTCATAAGTATCATGATTTATATGTGGCAGACTGGGTTTGGTTGCGACATTGCAACAGTCTCCTAAGCACAAGCCAGAGAGACACCTGAGTTCAAAGCCTAAAGTAGCCCATCACAGTCACCAGATGGAACGTAAAAGCTAAAAGCAAAGTACACAAAAATCAAATTGAATCTCCTAATTAAGGAGGTTAACAGAATAGCATGCATGAAAACAAAGGATACTTATCACACCTAGAATTAAAAAGAAAATATCTAGGCCAAAACAAAATAGAAAATGGACTTTAAAGTGCAAATTAACTTACATGTCACAAAACCATATCAGATAACTTTAATTCTAAGAGTAAAGTGTGAGCAGAGGCTTGAATTGTGTTTATGAGGTAATTGCAAAGAATTTTCCATGATAAAAGGCACCAAAGCATAGATATAAACAGACCTGTACTCTTTCAATATAAGCAGTATGTTGACTTAAACAATGAAACAGGAAGGCAGAAAGGAAAGGAAAGGTGAGAAGTGCAAATGCAAAGATTGAAGGGAGGGAAGAGGTTAGAAGGAAAAGCACTGCTATTCATATTATAGTTCAACTGCTGAATCACACAAAATCTAAGGCAATCAAGAAATAAAAGCCATACATTAGCTTCAAAGAAAAATAATTTTTAAAACTGACATTTCAACAGAGGTAGTGAGAGCTAGCAGATGACAGAAAACCTACTTTAAAAAACTCCTTCAAGATATGAAAGAAAATGTGTTAGATTTCTTGTGAAAAGTTATAAAAACATGAAGTGCCCATTCTCCACCACTGATTTTCCCAGTATTTCTCCCACTCTCCAGTCCCACCCCCCCTCCCCACCCCATCTCTGTGGCAGGGCATTCCCTTTTGTTCTCTCTCTCCTTTTGGGTGCTGTGGTTTGCAATAGAGGTATTGAGTGGCCATTGTGTTTGATCTATAGTCTACTTTCAGTGCTCATCTCCCATCCCCAGCGGGTCCTCAAACCACACTTTACTGGTGTTCCCTTCTCTATCTGAGCTGTCTTTTCCTCCAGCATTTGAGGCCAGCTTCCAAGCCTTAGAGCCAACCTCCTGGTACTATCTCCACTATTCTTGGGTGCTAGTCTCCCATTCTGTTATTATATATTCCACAGGTGAGTGGAATCGGTCTATGTCTGTCCCTCTCTTTTTGACTCAATTCACTTAGCATGATACTTTCCATGTTGATCCACTTATATGCAAAGGTCATGACTTCATCTTTTCTAACAGCTGCATAGTATGCCATTGTATAGATGTACCAAAGTTTCTTTAACCAGTCATCTGTTCTCAGGCACTCGGGTTTTTTCCAGAATCTGGCTATTGTAAACAGTGCTGCAATGAACATTCGAGTGCAGATGTCATTTTGGCTATACATTGTTGCCTCTCCAGGATATATTCCCAGAAGTGGTATTGTTGTGTCAAATAGGAGCTCAATTTATAATTTGAGAAGTGTCCATACTGTTTTCCAAAAGGGCTGAACCAGTTAGCATTCCCAACAGCAGTGTAGAAGGGTCCCTTTCTCCCCACATTTGCTCAAACAGTGGTTGCTTTAGTTCTTTTGGATGTGTGCCAGTCTCTGTGGTATGAGGTGGTATCTCATAGTTGTTTTTTATCTGCATCTTTCTGATGATTAGTGATGAAGACCATTTTTTTCATGTGCCTTTTTGCCATTCGTATTTCTTCCTTGAGAAAATTTCTATTCATTCTCTGATGGGATTGGATGTTTTCTTCTTGCAGATTCCAACCAGTGCCTTGTATATCTTTGATATCAACCCTTTTTCAGATGGGTATTGGGTGAATATTCTTTCCCATTCCATAGACTGTGTTTGTATTTTGGTTACTGTATCTTTTCAATTGCAGAAGCTTCTTAGTTTAATATAGTTCCATTTGTTTTTCTCTGTTTCCACTTGGTTGGTCAGTGGCATGTCATATTTAAGATACTGTTATCTTCAATATTGTGGAGGGTTTTGCCGAACTTGTCTTCTAGTACTTCTAGTACATTCTAGGATTCTAGTATGATATTGATATCTTGAATCCATTTTGATCTGACTTTTGTGCATGATGTTAAGTCAAGGTCTAAACCCATTCTTTTGCACGTGGTTGTCCAGTTATGCCAGCACCATTTGTTAAAAGGGCTTTCTTTGATCCACTTCACATTTATTGCTCCATTATCAAAGATTATATTTTCATATGTTTGGGGTTGTGTGTAGAGATATTCCACCCTGTTCCATTGGGCTATGTTTCTGCCTTTGTTCCAGTACTATGCTGTTTTAATTGTTACTGCTTTGTAGTAGAGTTTGAGGTTGGGGAGAATCATTCCTCCCATCATCTATTTTCCAAGAAGTGCTTTAGCTATTTGTGAGCGTTTGTTGTCCCATATGAATTTCAGGATTGCTTGATCCATTTCTTTGAAGAATTTCATGGATATCCTTATAGGAATTGTATTGAATCTTTGTAGTTCTTTGGGGATTATTGCCATTTTGACAGTGTTAATTCTTCCTATCCATGAGCAAGGGATATGTTTCCATTTCCTTGTGTCCTCTTTTATTTCGTGGAGTAGGATTTTGTAGTTTCTATGTAGAGGTCTTTTACCTCCTTAGGCTGATTCCAAGGTCCTTGATTTTCTGGGCACGATTGTGAATGGGATTGTTTTTTTGATGTCACTTTCTCCTATCTCATTATTTGCGTATAGGAAGGCCATGGATTTTTGGGTATTGATATTATAGCCTGCGACTTTACTATACAAGTCTATTGTTTCTAGGAGTTTCTTGGTAGAGGTTTTAGGATTCTCTAGGTATTTCTTGCCTGATTGCTATTGCAAGTACTTCCAGTACTATATTGAAAAGAAGTGGTGAGACCTTGCTGCTTGCAGTATTGTGTCTCTATCTGTGACATCTATTATTCTGACTATAATATGTCTTGGAGTGTTTTTATTAGGGTTTCTTTTAGCTAGCACCCTCTGGCTCCTTGGATCTGGATGCTTGCATTCTCTAACCCTGGGAACTTTTCAGTGATGATTTCTTTAACTGTGGCTTTTTCATTGGGGTTGCCTCTCTGTTCTTCCTGTACTCCGATGATTCTAATATTGTTCCTCTTGTCGTCATCTCTGAGGTCTCTGATTCAACTTAGACCTATTTTAAAACCTTTTCCATTGCTTGTTGTTGCCTGCACAATTTCTGCTGCTCATCTGCAAATTTACTGATGCTGTATTCATCTATAAACATTCTTTTGTTGAGGGCACCCACTGAGTTTATAATTTTATCTACTGAATCCCTTATTTGTGACATTTCTTTTTGTAATTTTCTTATTTCTGTTTTCATTTCTTCCTGTATTTTTTCAGCTATCAGTTCCACTGTTTCTTTCATTTCTTCCTTTAATTTTCTGTATGTCTGCTCCATTGATTCTTTGAGTTCCTTGAACACCCTCAGCATTTCATCTCAGACTGCTTCATTAGAGAGATCATATTTGTGGGTAACCCCTGTTGAAGATTTGGGACTATTTTCTTCATCCTCTACTCGTAGTGGAGATTTGTGCTTTTTATTCATGCTGTTGTGGTTGTATATAGGTAAAGCCTTCAAGTTCACTAGCCCTCTTCCCCTTTATTGCGGGAAAGGATTCTGAATAAGCTCATTAGATGGTGGCCAACATTCTCCCCTTCTAGAGTACGTCCTTCCTTTCAGACATTATTCTGTGACTTATGATAGGCATCCAGTGAAGCAGTGGATCAGGTGTTCTTTTATATTGTCTTTGTACAGCTCCTTGTGTACACCAGTCTGTTGGTAGAATTGGAGTAGGCCAGTGGATTATTGTCATATTGTGTTTGAGGTGGCCAGGATGTTTTCCATAGAATTAGATAATAAAGATTGGGATGTGTGTAGAGAGTGCTGGGAATGGGATATATATCTGTGACCACGCCCACTTTTAAGGAGGCCACATCCCCCACAATGGAGGTCACACACCCAGCCAGTTCAGATGCTAATGCCCAGGTCCACAGACCTATTGAGAAGAGTGGCAGGTAGGTAGTTGGGCAGGTCCTCCTAGTGGAAGACAAGGCAGGTGCCCCTAGGGCTGGTCCTGGGGGCTGGTGTTGAAGAGTGAAGGGCTGGAAGGGGAGGTACAGACAAGGGGATTCACAGACCTATTGAGAAGAGCGGTGAGGAGTTGGGCAGGTGCTGCTGGATGAAGTCAAAACTAGAGAATTTTCTAAACATAAGTAAGTAAATATTCTAAATATTTATAATATTTATAAAATTCTAATATTCTAGGAGATAAATATTTCTAAATCTGTGTAGATTCACAGAAAGATGAAAGATCTTCATAGAAGAATGAGAAAAAATGGTAATCAAAACTTTATACAGCCCATTTTCTTTTTATGAGGTGATAATATGCATCCCCTTATTTATTGCACTTAACTAAAGGTCTGGCCCACAGAATTAGAAATTCTATTAAAACACAGGCTGTTTATGTTTTGTTTTTCTTCTTCTGTAATTTATGTATCCATTTGATTTTGTTTATCATTCAAATTATAATGTGCTCTCATAGTTTTCTTCATCTAGTGCCATGGTATAGCAAACATAGTAAAAACTAACCAAATGTCCTTGTTATTCTATTTGTCTGTCTTTCTTGGAGTGAGTTTGATGATAATATGACTCATTATGGTCAATGAAATGTGAGCATAGTACTTTTTAATTTCTTAACAGAAATAATCCAGTTTGTTTTTCTGTTCCTCTTCCCAGCTACAAACCAAAGATCAAGGTTCCAGATCATATAAATATTTATATAATACAGTAAAGTTATTTTAATACTATAAGATTTTATAAACAGATATAAGAAAGTATAATAAAACATTCTAAGACCATATATCATATAATATAAATATACAATATCATTATTAAATACCATTATAAAAAAACCTGATTCAGGGCAAATGCAGTCAGCACTGCTAATTTCAGAATCACTGTGAGTGATAAGTCTTTCATATATTAAACTGCTAAGATTTGGGATTTGTTAGTAGTAAAGTATGATCTAACATATTGATAGATATATATTTATGATTTATCAATCTCTACAAAACTTGACTTCAAATGCACAAATAATAATCACATTCTAAAAAGAACTTCCAAGCACAGGATGACTTCTCAGACCAGAAATGATCATCATTTATATATTTTAAAAGTATTACAAAGTAATAACTATTTGCAAACTGAGGAGCACTTTATGATGGCCCCAAGATTTGGGTACATAATTCTACTATTAAGGTTTATTATATATCAAAACATTTTTAACTGCAGTCTTTATGCTGTACTAAACAAACAAAATATAAAAATAGCATATTTTATGCTGTAAATGTTGAGATTTGCAGCAGTTTCTCAGTTTTGTATCATAGAAAAATAGGAACTCGGGACTAAAGAAAGAGTGTGGCAGGTAGAGTGTTTGTCTCTCTTTTTTTTAAATTTTTATTTATTTATTTATTTTTATTTTATCACCATGTGGAAAGTTACTGAGTTTATGTCTCAGTTATACCGTATTCAAACACCATCCCTTCACCAGTGCCCATATTCCACCACCCAAATCCCCGGTATACCCCCCGCCCCCCACCTCAACTGTATAACTGATGAATTTCACTTCATTTTCTCTTCACCTTGATTACGTTCCATATTTCAACACAAAACTCACTATTGTTGTGGGAATTATACCCCCAAACAAGATAACCCTATTAAGGAAGCATTTGATAATTAGTTTTCCATTAAAAGATCGTATGTCTTCGGGTTTTAGAAAAGGTCGTGCGGCCGCAATAGCGGCCATGCGGCTCGGATATGTCCCAGTCCTGAATCCCGGAGCCCTGTTAGTTACTGCTCAGTGTCGCCAGGGCTCCATCTGGAGAAGGTGTGCTGGCTGCACCTCCTCCTTCCGGCTCCCTGGTGTTGTTGGCCCCAGTTCGGGTCCGGAGCATTTTCCGAGCCGCGCTGTTCACCAGAATGACAGGTAGAGTGTTTGTCTCACGTGTGCCTGACCAGGGTTTGATCGCAACACTGAATACGGTTCCCTGAATATCATCAGGAATGGTCTCTCACCACAGACCCAGTAGTAACCCTGAGCACAGTTGGGGATTGCCCAAAATTCCCCACATCCCTAAAAGGGACATAATTAAATTGTGGTAAACTGTATCATTGAAAGATATCACAAACCAAATATGAACTACAACATGATGACAACTAAAGATTTTAAAGAGCATTTTAAAAGAATTCTTAACTTTTCCATTGAAATGAAATTCTTATTTTGCATAATAGTCTCTAGCAAAGCGCTCCCCCACAACAAAGTGATTTAAGAGTAAAGTCAAAGAGGATGCACAAAAACATAAATTGTTTTTATTTCATTTTGAAACAATGCATGCTTATATGATAAATGTTAAAGTTGCATATGAAGTAAAAAGTTTTTTCTCCCCTCACTAATTTTCCATCCCAGGACCTATAAGTAAACACTATTGATAATTTAGTGTACCTCTCCAGAATTTTTAAATTGTTTTTGATCAATATAAATGAACACAATTAATTAGAAGTAATTTTATTGACTGTTACATATTAATTTCTCACTAAAATATTATGGCTATTCTTTTTATATTCTAGAATATAAAAATCTACTTAATATTAGATAAATAATTCACACTATTTTGTATCCTGAGTTTTTTTAATATATTCATCAATTCATGGATATTTTTTAAGTTTATAATTTATTTCTTGTCAATTTTGTTGTGAAACATATGCAGCTATATTTCCTTGCTCAGCTATGTATTTCTGGAATGTTCTTGAGATAAAAGTAAAATGGGATTTAAAGCTTTATATTTATAGTTTAAACTGTTTTAACAATATAACCTTTAGAGAATTTCATAGCATTAATTTAATTTATATATAGGACCTATTTCTAGTTAAAATATTTAAATATATTTATATTATATATTATATCTGTAATAATATATAATAAATCTTGTATATATAATCACTGTCACTGTCATCCCGTTGTTCGTCAATTTACTTGAGCGGGCACTACTAACATCTCTATTCCTCCCAGCCCTAAGATTTTAATAGCTTTTCCTTGTATATATAATAATATATTGTATATTATCATGTATGATGTATAATATAAATATATTTATATATTTATATATTTTAACTAGAAAAAGTTCCTGTATATAGTTTAAATTATATATGATACATATTATTATATATTAAATATTATGTTGATCATCAACATTATCCCATTGGTCGTCGATTTTCTCAAGCAGTCTCAGTAGCATCACCATTCGTCCTAGCCCTGAGATTTTAGAAGCCTCTCTTTACTCATCCTTCCCAATGATGCCACATTGGAGGCTTGTTCAGGGTCAGGGGAATGAGACCCATTATTGTTACTGGTTTTGACATATGAATACACCACAGGGAGCTTGCCAGCCTCTCCTATGCGGGCAGGAAACTCTCAGAAGCTTTCCAGATTCTCCGAGAATGAGAAGGAGAATGAGGGTATATGATGTCTCCAGATGTTGGCCATTGATGGGATTACATGGCACCAGGGACAAAGGAATCAAACCCGGGTTGGTGGTGTACAAGCAAACTCCCTACACTAAGTGCTATCACTCCAACCCATTGCTCAAAAGACTTCAATGTATTCCAAAGGAGTAAAGTTCAGAATTTCTTGTTTTTAAGATTAAAAAATGGAAATAAAGATAAATATTAAAGAACATTAGAGACAGACTGGCAAGCACTAGAATAAAAGTTATGGCTCAAAATATGCAAACCAAGTGCCCTTTAGCCACAGAGCCATTTCCACAGACTGACATTTTGAGTTTTTATAAGCAGCTGCTGTTACAAAGGGCCACTTCTGGAGCAGTTTATTCCACCAACATTCAAAGTCCAAAATTTTCAGGACCAGTTCCAATTTGCTGAGACTCAAATAAATGTTTGAGTGTCTTAGACAGTGCCAGGGCAGAGACAGGGGTAGTTATCTCAAGAATTTCTCTAAAAGATATATGTTTTCTTTCTAAAACCTATACTTTGACATAGAATAAGAGGTATATCCACTTATTCCATAAGAAGTATCCTGGGATTTAATTAACAGACAACTAAAAAATGACAAACAAACCTAACATCATTTAGGCAAGAGTGCCACTTGAATCACTTGTCATTCTGTTGAACATCTTTGGCTCGAGTGGGTGCCAGTAACGTCTTCATTCATCCCTGTCTCAAGCTAGTATAGCACAAAGATATCTGCTTGCTTCAGGAAAAAGAAGCACCTCAAATCATTTGTACACGGTTTTGACAAAGAAGTTTGACCATTTTGTAGGTGGGTGACCACGCGGTCTTTTGACATCCCTTTGGAATTCAGTGGGTAACTGTACTAGTCCAGCCTCATCTCGAAACCAAATTACATGTCCAGTCAATCTGATTTTCGATGCCTTGGCAAATGAGACAGCATCCCTGATTTTTGATAATCAATGGAGGTCATAACTCCAGATTCCTTCTCTCACTTGAGTGAAACGTGATACTCCAAGCATAACTCTTTTGATACCTTTTTTGGGATACCTGAATGGCATTCTCATTCTGTTTTTGTAGGGCCCAGGTCTCTGAAGCATATGTTAGTGCAGGAAGAATGGTGGAGTCCAAAAGATGTGCCCAGAGCCAGGGGTTCTTTGTCCTCTTAACCACTTCTTAGATTCTCTTGAAGGCATTCCACGCTACTCTCTTCCTCTTGCGCAGTTCTGACACCAAGTCATTCTTCATGTTGAGTTCTCAAACTAGGTACACATACCTGTTGCATTCAGAGATGTTCATTTCTTTGAGAGCAAATGGAGAGTCAGAGACTATTTCATTTTCCATGAACATTGTTTTGGTGAGAGTTAGCTGTATTCCGACCTTTACACACTAGCGGTCAAAGTTGGCCAGCATTTGTGCCGCTTAGCTAATGTTTGATGTTATTAGAACAATGTCATCAGCGAAGTGGTGGTGGTGTAGTTGCCGACCATCTATCTTCACTCCCATTCCTTCTCATTCCAGTCATCGCATGACTTTCTCAAGGGTGGTACTGAAGAGTTATGGTGAAATGGTATCACCCTGCCAAACCCCTCTCTTTACGTCAATGATCACTTCCTTGTAGAATGGTGAAATCCTGGCAGTGAATCCATAATACAGCTTGTGGAGGATCTTGATGTACTGAGTTTGAACACCCTGTTTGGCTAGGGTTTCAATTACCACTTCAGTCTCAACAGAATCGAAGGTCTTTTTTATATCTATGAACATTAGACAAAGCGGCATCTTGAACTCTCACAAAACTTCGATGAGCTCGGTCATTGTGTGTATATGGTCGATGGTACTGAATCCTTTCCAGAACTTGCCTGCTTGCATGGTTGTCTTTTGTCTATTGTTCTGCCTATTCTAGTCAGGATGATTTGAGTGAACAACTTGTAGATAATAGAAAACAGGCAGATTGTGTGATAGTTGCTGATGTTGTGGATGTCTCCCTTCTTCTATATCAGAATGGTCCTGCTGGTTTTCCATTGGGACAGAATCTTGAATATGGACAGGTAGCATGTGAAGACCCAAGCCAGTACATTCATGAGTACTGGCAGCAGATTCTTCAGGTCTTCAGGTCTGACCTTGTCTGGATGGGGTGCTATACATGTCTTTACCAATAAAACGGTGTGTTGGATTTTGAAAGGGAGGATATTGGGAACAACATACCATCCTGCACAATTTGGTATGTGGGCAGGTGGATGTGGCTGTCAAAGAGATCCAAGTAGAAGTCATGAATAATACTCTCCATTGGCCTCATAGAAGATGTGATAGATCCATCAGGAAATCGGAGGGCAGTCATCTTGGTCTTATAGTTGGCGAAGTATAGGCAAGCATTGCAAATATTTTCCCAGCTTCTGCCGCATTGGCCAACAGGGCTGCTCTTCTCTCTTTGAGGTCTTCCTTTACTGCTTCTCTGCACAGCTTTGCAAGATTGGATGTTAGCTTCTGATTGCCTGAGGCTCTTGCCAAACCACGTTGGATAATGAGATAGAGAGTTTCCGAAGACAGGAGTCTGTTTGTGGTTTTCCCACTCTCGGCATTCTTCTAGCCGTCATTGAGGTGCTGAAATAGTCCATTGTATTCCTCGTCGATGTTGTCAATGATGGCACCTTCCCACGTTGTCGTAGTAGTGCCAAAGAGCTTCCAGTTGGTCATTCTGGGAGTTCTCTTCTTAAACTTAATCTTTGCAGACCTTTCTTCTCTGTCTGTGAAGTAGAATTTTACACAAAGACAAGAGTAAGTTATATATATGTCTAAATACATAGATACATAGATAGATAGATAGATAGATAGATAGATAGATAGATAGATAGATAGATATTATGTTTATATGATAGGTGGCAATGGTAAATTATAATCCGAAATAGGAGCAGCAACAGAATAGATATCTGAAAACAACACAATTTTATATATTTCCCCCCCTTCCTGTGAGGGATCACTCCTGCCAGATTCTGGGATCATATATGGTGGCAGGGATAAAACCTGCATGGCCATGTGAGAAGCAAACACTACTATCTACTGTAATATCTCGCTGGTCTCTCATTTGTGGTTTTAGTTCAAGGTCCTAAACTAATCATGGCCTTATATTATAGGTTGGAATAGAGAAGATTACATTTAACATAAACATAAACAAAAACAAATACATAGTTTAAAAACAAATTCACAATGGTTGTATACAAGGTCTCCTTTGAATGTTTCTTTCTTTCCATTATATCAGTCAGCAAAAAATTATGCAAACACCATAAACAATAATAATAGGTAATTGAAATTAAATATTTTGTTTTGAAGAAGCTTAGAGAACAAGATGTCTTTTGGGCCTTTAATTTGTTCTCATTAGTATATTGCAAGTGTAAATGCTGTTAGTTTAAATGCTGTTAGTTAATTCAATTCAATTATAAAAGCAACAAAGATTTCAATGTCAGTCTTATTTTTCTGTTCTTATGTGTTATAAAGATGAAGATTTAAGTTAAAAAAGTTAAAAATTCATTTGGAAAAAAAAGTTTTTCTAAGACTATAAAAATTATTATAGCAACTTTATTTCTTTGATGTCATCAATAAATTACCTGCATAACAATTGGCTTTTTTCATTTAGACATGTATATTCATGAGCCCAAGTCAAAAACTAGTTAATCATCCTATCCTCTAGGAATCTTTGTTTTTAACAAGCTGCCTAGATGATTCTAAACAGACTGAAATGGAGGAATCTCATCGGGTGGTTCACTTAATTAAAGAATCAGTAAAAGACTTATGAAGCATTTATACATGCCAAATAAAAGTGTAACTGAAAAGAATATAATCTACCAATGTCATGTTCCTTTTGAAGACTATTTTTGAGCAGTGTTAGGATCACAGAACAGTTTACAGTAATTGCAAAGATTCAGCAGATACTCTCTTCTCCCCTTCCACTCCCACATTCAAAGTTACCCCATATATCCACATTTCCAACCACAATGCAAAACTTTGTGGTTGGAAATGTGGATATATGGGGTAACTTTGAATGTGGGAGTGGAACTTTACGACACTTTACAACAACTGATATACTACCTTTACACATCAGAATCATCCCAAATCTATAGACTGCATTATTGTCCATTCTTTGGGCCATATATTCCACTGGCTTTGGTGGTAGTACAATGCAGCTATCCATTACTTTAGTATCATGCATGTAATTTAATTGCTCTAAATTCCTCTTCTTTCTCATTATTCATCCCCTTGCAGGTCACACACTGAAAATTGCTGCTATAATTTTTTTGAAAATTTAGTCTATACCAGAAGACAATATTGTTGTATTCAATCTTTTAAGATTCACCTCTTTCACATTTAGTATGCATTTAAATTTTCTCTATGTCTGATCGTGGCTTATTTTTTTAGCACTAAAAATATTCTACCTCCTATATCACAACTTACATTTGTGTTCCCATAACAAAGGACATATTGATTGATTCCAATCCTCTCTATGTTTATATAAACAACATGGATCCCTGTGGAAGTGGGGATGGTAGTACCAGAGGTTGCCTGGAGGTTGACTCTGTGATCTGGCAAGAAGAACCACAGTAAATTTGGAAAGGTTTACATATTAGCAGTGCTACTCTGTCCAACCATAATTTCCATGTTTATTTACATGTCCAAGAAACATGGTTTAACTTATTTCAATCTTGAATTCTTCACATACAAATACCTAAAATATCTCATGCGGCTCTTAAAATATCAAATAAGATTATTGTTCAGAAAACTGACCATAACATTTCATGACTTTGTTTTAATCTTTATTTATTTCATAAGTACAATTTTATCAAAAATAGTTGTTAGCTAAGTAGAATCTCAGCCTTTACAGCAAGGGTTTTAAACAATTTATTTCAGTGCCAAAAATTTGTTCATATGCTCTCATTTAGGCCACAATCTACTTTGTAAGTCTTGTGTGTTAGAGTTAGTCCTTGGGTTTTATCTTATCTGTGTATTTTGTTATTTTACCTTTTAACATTCAATTAAAGCAGATCAGTAGCTTTATTTCCCACATAAAATTGAAAATATTCACTGTGAAAACTATTTAACACAGAGATGTATAATACATTTCCTACTGCACATAACTTTAAAGGGATTAATTATCATTATGTCACCAACACAGATGTGTAATACATTTCCTAATATACATAACTTTTAAGAGATTAATTATCATTATGTCACCCATTACGTGATGCTGGTGAGATTTTATATGATTATTAGAAGGAGTAAGTGTTGAATGAGAAAGCACAAATCCGATGCAATGGTAACTCTTTTTTCTAATGTTCTTCATTTACAAGGAATAATGACTATAAACTCTTTATAGAAAATTTTCTAAGCTAATCTGGTAATAAATGCTGAATTTGAAGTCACTTTATTAACAAGTATTTAGATAAAATTTTAGAGTTCATTTTAGTAAGGAAATGCTTCTTAATTACTGAGAAGCATTTTAGAGCAGATTCATCGAGAATATCAGTCATTTAAACAGTTTCTAAATCTTTTCATTTCCAGTTGTCAGAGCAGTTAAAAACTATGATGGGAGTTGAAATATTAAATAATGGTGATACAGTCTTTAGATAAATCTATTTAAAAATGTACAAGTGACTTGCCTCCATGTCTTCATTACAGCTGGCACATTCTTGTACTTGCACAATGAAACAGGATGCACCTCTGTACTTTCAAAGCTACTCTATCATATGTGTTGACAAGGATGTGCAATAAAGCATTATAGTAAACCATGATACAGAGTTCACAGATGCTTATCACTCTCAACAAGAGAGAGATTTTATGGCTATGGGTCAGAAAAATTTACTTGAAGTGTCTATATGTGTGCATAGACATATTTATAGTTGAATAACAAAATATTACTCTGCAATCATTTCAGGTGATTATAAACTCTATATAAAGCACTATTCTATTAGAAGAAATGTATACATAATAGATCCAATTCAAAAGTAACAACTTATAGGACTATTTTATTAGAAGGAATGTAGCATAATATATCCAACTACTATATTATATCACTATCACTGTCATTTTGTTGTTCATTGATTTACTCGAGCAGGAGCTAGTAACTTCTCCATTCATCCCAGCCGTGAGATTTTAGAAACCTCTCCTTACTCGTCTTTCCCAATGATTGGAGGCTTCTTTCAGGGTCAGAGGAATGAGACCTGTTATTGTTTCTGTTTTGGGCATATCTAATACACCACAGGGAGCTTGCCAGGCTATGCTGTGCGGGTGGGATACTCTCAGTAGCTTGTCGGGCTCTTCGAGAGGCATATATATTTATTTCCCTCTGTGGTGATATGTCACACTGCAGCTTCATTAGCAATAATGCTTAAATATTATATATACACATATAATATAGTAGGTGGACATATTATGTATTATACGAATAAGTAAAAATATAGTGAAGACTATTCAATTGTAATTAAGGAACATATATATGATAGGTGAAAATTTATATATGTGATCATATTGCATAACCAGCTCATCACACAATGTGAAAAGAATCAATTTTCTGTAGAAAATTTTACAAAATATCACCTCATACTTGCCTAATACTTTACTGAATATTTTTATTTTTAAAACTATGTATTATAAAAACTATACCCAGGAACACAGTCCTAATCAGTTGCAGAGCAAGCTAGCAGTCATCCTATAGAGAGAAATAAATTTACACCTCAGTGCAGATTCACAAGTGGTTAGATAGTCAAGCCAGGTTAAGTGAATATCCCTAGGAAAGAAAAGAGTGTTATCACCCTGCTAAATTTTTCCCACTGTTTGATTCAGAGTCTAAATTCAGAAAGCTAAGTGATATCTGGTAATGCTCAAGAGAGTTTTGTTGAGTATACTTACACTTGCATTTAGAATGAATATTTTAGATTGCTTTTTGATATAGTGCAATTAATTAAACCACTTTAAATTCAGCTTGTTTTAATTGAATATTAAGAACATGAATTTGGAGGGCCTGAGACTTGATTGTCATAGTTAAGACAGAAATAGAACAGGAATCATCCTTTAGTGTTAGCAGTAAGACACATTTCTCTTTTACTTTACTGGCACCTTAGTGTTAAACTTAGTTGATAATAATAATACAATTACAATCACCAAAAAGTTATTTAGTTAATTTTTAAATATAATTTTCTGCAAATGTTTGCTCTATGTGTTCAGTAAACTTATACATAGGCAAGAACAGATTTTGAGAGGATATTGAAAAGTAGGTGAGGGAATCTGTATCAATACGAAAGTATCTCTGATGATGAAATTTGCAAGCATTCCAAAGACAGAAACAGTGTTTTCTTTTATAGGGAACATTTAATGCAGATAAGATGAGTCTGTACCAAAGCTTTCAATGTTACGATTCCTGGCAGACATTTCTCTGGACTTAGTTACTAAAATACTAAAATACAGAAATCCAAAACTATGCTGCTGCTGGTGCGGCCTCCTGACCTCATATCTCTTCATTCTCAGCAATGGAAAACAAATTACCAAATGCTTTCTTTTCAGCAGATCGACTTTAGGGGGGAGAAACTCCAAATCAATAATAGTGAATTTTTTGTTGAAATATTGAATGTGATCAAAGTAAAGTGAAAGTAAAGTGAAATTTACCAGTTACACATGCGGGGTGGGGGGCTGGGGAGGTGGGGGGAAGGGGGGAGGTATATCGTGATTCTTGGTGGTGGAATATGTGCACTGGTGAAGGGATGGGTGTTTGAGCATTGTATAACTGAGACTTTAACCTGAAAGCTTTGTAACTTTCCACATGGTGAATCAATAAAAGAATTAAAAATAATAATAATAAAAAAGATGAGTCTGTACCAGATAATTCGTGGATATGTATTTTGGTGAGTAACTATTCTAGGAGAGACCTTGAAAGATGAGTTGTTTTGCTGTACATGCTTATTCTGACTGAACATGGGCTAAAGTTCAAGAATAAGACTAAAGTTTGATGAAGTTCTATAGCAGATTTTTGGGTTTTTCCTGAAATATCAGTAAGGACAAGTAGTTTAGTTAATTTCTACATGAGGCTAATGAGAATGTGAAGGTTATTGGAGCTGGGTTTTTATATAGGTAAATGAAGACAGGATAGAGAGCATTCATTAGTTTTATCTTAGCAACATGGAAAATTATGGCTCTTTGAAGTTAACCATTTTCCAGAACACTAAAGAGTAAGGGGGGGGGGCTTCTTAAAATCCACTCCATTCCAGGTCTCACGTGAATAAAACTCCAGTTTTCAATTAGCTTCTTCGACAATCATAGTACGCTTTTCAACATTGCTGTATTCTTTACATTTTTCCCACTTTTATGCTTTTTATACATTGCTTGTTTTAATATAATTTATACTTTAGTGATACAGTTGTTCTGCATTTTAGTTAAGTGTTCTAAAAAGCACTATAAAAGATCATCTTTCTTTTCTCCAGTATCTTCCTCCTCTTTGTCTATGTGTCTCTTTTATTTTGTTAGATTTAGCTATAAATCCTCTCACGTGACTTAACTACTATAACTTCTTCATTGTTCTCCCAAACCTCAGTTCTTTCTATGTCAAATGATCCAAAGTTAAAGCTCTATCTATCTATCTATCTATCTATCTATCTATCTATCTATCTATCTATCTATCTATCTATCTATCTATCTGTCTGTCTGTCTGTCTGTCTGTCTGTCTGTCTATCTATCTATCTATCTATCTATCTATCTATCTATCTGCTTTTTGTGACACACCCAGCAATGCTCAAAGGTTACTCCTTTTCTGCACTCATGAATTACTCCTGGAGGTGCCTGGGGGACCCTCTGGAATGCCAGGGATCAAACCCGGGTTGACCGAGTTCAAGGCAAAAGCACTACTGGCTGTGCTATCACTCTGGCCCAAAGCTATATTTCTAAAATGCAAAAATCTCCATGAATGCCTAAAACAATTTAACCATTCCAAAGCTTGGCTTGGTAAAATTCAAGCTATTTTGAATTGCATAACTATATAATGTAGATATGGCCAAACTCAAGGTCTCCAGCCCAGCCTCTTATATATATTGTTGGATTCAGGGCATCACTACAAAAAAATACTAAAAACAATTGTTGAAGATACCACACTTTATGTATTACTTTTTTTTTCTGTAATAATCACTTTTGCTACACTCGTGGAGATTTTTTACACTCTTATCAATTGCTTTATTTACAAAAAAATTTCCTTCGTAATTCAATGAGGCTTACATTATTCTGTTATCTCATGCTCGTTGAGATAGACTACTATTCTATTATCATCTTGCATTTTAGTATCTCAACACATTGAATTATTTTTAATAAAAACCATGGTATGGGAATGGAGAGATAGTCCAGAGAGTAAGGTGCTTACCATACGTTGACACTGACTCTGGTTTAAACAGAACCAGAGCATAAGGTCATCTGATCTCTGAGCATAAGGTCAGAACATAAGGTCCTCTGATCTGTGCCTGGAGTAATCTTTGAACACAGCTTGGTATTGCCAAACCAACCAGCTCCAAACTCTCACTCTTACTCCCGTCAAAAAAAGCAAAGATTAAGATCATCTAAGAAGTGCCGATTCTTCACTAAATTTTACCAGAAATAACTTTTATATAACTTTCTCAAACACATTTTTGCAATGCAGAATAACAATGGTCCTATGTACAAATTATATTTTGCTAACATATTACTTAGCAGTAGCTAACATACTACTTAGAATGCCGAGTAGAGAGAGGCTTCTAACATCTCAGGGATAGGATGAATGGAGAGGTTGCTGAAACCACTCGAGAAATTCGACGATCAACAGCATGATGATGATGATGATGATGATGATGATGATGATGATGATGATGACTACTTAGGAACATGAAAATATAGAATCACTTGTATCACTTGTCCTCCTGTTGATTTTGATTAGCTCGAGTGGGCACCAGTAACATCTCCATTTGTCCCTGTTGCATGCTAGTGCAGCCCAATGATATCTGCTCGCTCCAGAAACAGGAAGAGCCTCAAATCGTTCATTCAGGGATTTGACAAAGAAATCTGACCTTCTATTTGGTGTGCAGCCATGAGGTCTTCTGACGTCCCATGGAATCCAGTTGGTAACAGCTCTAGTCCAGCAGTCATCTCTGAATCGCATTACATGACCGGCCCATCTGATTTTTGATGCCTTGGCAAAGGAGACAGCGTCCCTGATTCTTGACCGTCGTTGTAGGTCAGAACTCCAGATTCCTTTGGCAGCACTAAGAAGATAGAGAATAGTTCCAGAAAATTTCTATAAATATAATGAATTTAAATCCATTTTATAGTTTATGTGAATTCTTATTTTTGTCCTCTGTAGGTATATGAACTACCATTTTATACAGTTTGGTGTCCATATACTTAGTGCATTTAAAAAGGTAATACAAAAATCTAGATATAGAATATTGGTATTATTTTAACTAATAAATAAGTATTCATAAAATTAGTGTCAAACATTTGAAGAGTTTGCAATATTTGCAAATGTCATTTTTCATAGCTATATTATAATTGCCACCCCAATAACATTCTTGCTTTACCTATATTTTAAGTAAATAACTTTAATCTGTTTTTGACATACATGCATTATATTTTGTTAACAGTCCTTAACCATTTTCACTGTTATTGAAATGTTATACTGAATTAAATATATTTGTCCTGAAATTTGTTTGAGTACAATGAGGGATTTTGTCTTATGGTATAAATTCTTAATCAACTTTAGGTTTGAACCATAGAAAATTTAAGAAAATTAATGTATAATTTAAATAATATAATAATATACTATATCTTGATTATTAGAAAAAACACAAATACCAGTTACTCTGATGTCCTACTAACTGGATGATTAAATTAACTTAAAAAAATGGCAGAACAAATGCTGACAGCCAAAGTCTTCACATGCATATAACCAGAAATCAAGTACAAATCATAGATACTCCAAGGTATTTTCTAGCATGATGGAAAATTATTGCAGAGGTGGGATCAGTTGGTTCAGAGATCACTGTGAAGTGAGCCATACATTAGATGCTATTATAACATGCATATCTAACAAGACAGGGGGAATAACAAAACAGTTCAAGAAACAACTCATCATGTTGTCAGACGTGAAAGCCTGTGCTATCAACTTATACACTGGTGAAAACTAAATTGAGTTCTGATGATTTGGATTAGAAGTAGCTATTCCAGCTGAATCTCCACCCCACCACAATAAGGAACAGTGCTTTAATTCCCAACAGGCCAGAGACAGACTGTGAGGTGGAACATTGGTGGGAATGAAGGAAAAGCTGTCAACCTCTGTCTCTGTATTGCTTCTCACTCACCTATGTCTGGAGAGAACTCTGTGTTCAACTGACTAAAGTTCCTGTTTGTTTTGTTTTTATCTAGTCAGTGTGCCCTACCTCCATTTCCCTATTATAGTGTTAGAAATCAAGGACAATTTCAGCACAAAAGTCACAATATCACATGCAAGAAAACTGCACTGCAGCACTGTCCTCAGGTTGTTCATCGATTTGCTCGAGTGGGTACCAGTAACGTCTCCATTGTGAGATATGTTATGGTTTTTGGCATATCCAATATGCGCTTGCCAGGCTCTGCCATGTGGGTGGAATACTCTTGTTAACTTGCTGGGCTCTCTGAGACGGACAGCCCCGTGCAAGTCAAACGCCCTACCCGCTGTGCTATCGCTCTAGACATCTTGGCTTTTCCTGGCTGAGGCACTTGCAATGGTATGATCTGGGGGACACACACTGAACCAGCTGTCATTTTCCCTTTGTAAAGAAAGTCGGTGGTCTGTTCTGGTCCACCAAGGTGCTGAGGGGGCCGCCACGCTGAGGTAAACACAAATATGGATACACTGAGCCCCCCAAAACAAGACAACAATAAAAGATTTAAAAAAAAATGCATGATCCAAAAGTAATAAAAAAAATGACAATGAAAAACAAACAAACACAAATCCACTAGGTAATCATTGGATAAACAAGTTAAAATCCAGGCCCTGACTGATGGTATAATGAGTAGGACATTTGTCTTGCAAATGCGGACCAAGATTCCCTAGCATCGCAAATGGTGCCCAGAGAATGGCCAGCGGTAATTCCTAAGTTCAGAGTTAGGAGTAACTCCTGAACATCTCAGTATCTAGCCCCCAGAAAAACAACGAAAAAAATAAAATAAGACACAATTCCTCAAGAATGCAAGAAACCTCAGAGGGAAACTTTAAAAATTAAATTCATAGAAGTAACAGACAAAAATAGAAAAGAATCAGCAGCATATAAAACTTAACAAACTTAGAGAATCTCATCTACACACAAAATAACATATCAAAGATAGCAAAATAGAACTAGGAGACTATAAGCAATGCTTCATCAAAAAGATTGAAGATATTACAAAATTCCAAACAGAGATGTTGGGTATAAAGAGCACAGTGAATGAAATTTAATATAACATGGTAAGTATAATACAGACTCCATATCTATGAGGAAATGACATGGAAATTGAAGATTATATCACAGCAAGTGACTCACAATAATGAAACAATATTTATGAAAAATGAATAAAGTATATAAGAAAAGAAGAAAGTATATGAGAAATGAAGAAAGTATATGAGAAACACCAGACTTTATTATAAGGTTAAATATTAGAACTATGTAAGTACCCTAAGGCAAAAAGAGAGAAAAGCAGAGACCATATTCAAATCAACACTAGTTAGAACTCCACAAAGCTATATAAAGAATCCATCACAGATATTTGGGAATCTGAAAGAATGCCCACATATTAAAAATATAGATGACAAACATCAGGATACCTCATCATTAAATGTTCAGAATTAAAAATAATAAAATTTAAAAAGAAGAAAAAGGAGTGCTACAGCAAAGAAAAGGTAACAATACAAATGAAGCTTTACCAAACTTCTATCAGACTTTTTAACAGACATTATACAAAAGAAAAGGAAAAGAATAACTAGCTGACCCTTTAAACAATAAATAATGGGATCAGCACATGACTCAGTGGCAATGTATGTGCCTTGTATTTGAGATCAGAGCTTGAGCCCCAGCATCATAATAAATAAAGAAGAATATTTTTAAAAAATAGAAAATGACTTCTAGAAGATATTTTATATCTACAAAATTTTCTTTCAAATAGGAAGGAGAACCAAAGATATTTTTTTCAGACAAACAAGCTAATAGAGTTTATATCAAAGATTTGTTCTTTAGGAAATGATGAGCAGATAGGGCATTTACCTTGCAGGAAGCCAACCCAGGTTCAATCCCTGGCATCCCATATGTTCCTCTAAGCACCACCAGAAGTAATTCCTGAATGCAGAACCAGAGCCAGAACTAGGAGTAAGCCCTGAGCATTGCCTGATGTTATCAAAAAGAAGAAGACAGAAAGAAATGTTGAAAGTAGTCTTCTCCATGGAAAGAGAAGAAACAAAAAGATGGCAAGTATTTAAGCAAGGGTGTATAGAACAAGAACAAGAAGAACAGTGTTATGAGATAACAATAAGATTAAAAAGTAAATTGATAAAGGCTAGTATATTTAAATGTTACTGAATAATACAAAAAAAGAAAAATATTTTTTTCAGCTATAGAAAGCATGATATATTCTCCATGACAACAAACATTTTTTAAAAATGGCGCAGGAGGACATTTACAAGGGGGAAATATAAAGAAATTGAAGAAATTAAGAGAATTACCAAAGTAAGACATTCACAGGAAAAGGCCATAACTAAATAGAATTTTAAATCTAGAAATAAGTGCTGGGAGATTAGCACAGGGAGCAGGATTACATGTTCAGGACTCTAGTTTGATCCTGCTCACCAGCCAGCATTGCATACCTGCCAGTGCTATCTCCCTGCCAGTAATGTCAGGTGTGGGCTTGGAAGAACTCTGAGCACTGCCATGGTGTTGCCAATATTTTACAGCAATGAAGGGCCTGAGCAGCACCACATTGAACGGCTCTAGCATTGAGCTATTGGATCTAGTTGACACAGCTGAGAATATCTTCCAAACCCCTCACGCAGTCCCTGAGAGACAAAAACAAAAAAGGACAAGCAAATAAATAATCCTAATGGAAATAAAAAGCAACAACAGAACACATGATTGGATGCAAGTCAATCCTATGTCTCAGCAATAGCCCTATGTGTGAATGGTACAAACTCATCAATCAAAAGACATATGAAGGTGGATAGATTAAATAAAAATAATACAGCATGACAGCATAGTGTGCAAACATCTCATTTCAGATATTAAAAAAAAAACTGGTGGGGTGGGACTTAGAGTAAGACTGGAACAAATTGTTCCGAGACAACAATGCAGAAAAGAGATAGGGACTGCTTTACTTTTATTTGCTAAGAGAACATTGAACTAATAAAGGAAATTAAAGAAAACAATAAATGTTATATATTCATAAAGTAGTCGATTAATAAGGTAGAATTAGCATTCACTGATAAATATAAATTCAACCACATGCATGTAAATTTACAAAACAATTATGAACAGATCTCAGATTTAAACTGACAGCAACATACTAGTTAAAAGGGGATATTAACATATAACTTAGAGCAACTGACAATTTATTCTGACCACAAATTAGCCTGGAAATGATGGCATTAAATAAAAAAATTAAAAGAACAAACTTAAAAGAAAACAATAGAGATTCCATCTCTAAGCAAAAATGCTTCCCTTAGTTATCAAAGCATTGGATATCTATCTAATAGAATTGGAAACAAGAGAAATTTGAATAAATATATTAAAATGGATATCATATCAAGACTATTTTCTGAGCAAAATTGAATGAAACCATCAACCATCCAAGTGTTGGCTGCACAACCTTTTCGGGAGCCAGTTGTCACTGTCCCAGGGGTCACTAGGTCCTCTTGTGGATTTGAGAATGGTGTAATTTCCCTCTGCTGATAATTGTAAGAATGGGTCACAGGCTGATGGCCAGCAATATTTTTAATGCGATAAGACTGGGATTCTACAGCAAAAGTGTAAGGGCAGGGCAACAGGTCTTAACGTGGGTTTGGTTGAATATAAATATAAACATGGATTTGGTTGAGCGAAAACATAGACATGGATTTGATTGAACATAAACATAAAGAGATGTAAAGCTTTTCTTTCTTCAGGGGAAATTCTTCTAGGAGATGTGGCCAAGGCTGCACTCCATCTTGGAGGTTCCAGCATTCTGGATTCTGGTCCCTAACAGACAATAAAAAAGATAAGAAGATAATAATAATAATAAGAAGATGAAGATGATGAAGAAGAAGAAGATAATAATAATAATACTTGTGTCAAAGAGAAATTAAGGGAGAAATACAAAACTTTCCAAAGAAAACACACACAAAAAGAACAAAATCATACCCTCTGGGACATTGCAATATTATGAAGAAAGAAATTCATTCTTACACAGGCCCACATCAGGAAACAAGTGAAGACTCAAATAAATGATAAAACCTTATATCTGAAGAAACTATAAAAGAAAAAGCAGACTCCAAAGTTGACAGAAAGAGAGAAATAATAATTAGAGCAGGAATCAATGCAATAAAGACCAAAGCTATAATAGAAAAACTAATAAAGTCAGAGATGGTTCCCTGAAAGGAATAATAAAATTTATTAGCTCGTTGCCAGATTCATTATGTAAAAATAAAAATAAAACCTGATAAATATATTCAAAATGAAAAGGTTAATTCTCATATAAAACCTATGAAAGATCCACATCAAGATCATGAGACTACTATGAAGTTCTCTATTAAAGCAAACTGAACAATCTAGACAAATGAAAAAAATATTGATTAATATAAACTTCTCCGGCTGAAATCATAAGAAATAAACCTTAAACAAGCAATATTATACAGCTTAACACTAGTACAGAAAAAAATATGCCACAACATAATAAAGACCATGTATGACAACCAAAAATAAACATACTGATTGTGTAAAAACTGGAAATTTTTCCCTTCAGTTCTGGCAGAAGTGCTGAGCAATAGCACAGTGGGTAGGTCATTTGCCTTGCACTCGGCTGACCTGGGGTCAATTCCCAACATCCCATATGGTCCCCCGAGCACCGCCAGGAGTAATTAGTAACCCCTGTGCATCGCCGGATGTCACTCCCCCGCCAAAAAAAAAAATCTGGCACAAGGCAAGCATGTCAAATCTCAATGTTACCTCTGTTTTTCTTTTTTCTTTTTTTTTTTTTTTTTGAGGGTTGGGTAGTGGGACAGAGACACACCCTTCAGTTCTCAGGGTTTACTTCTGGTGGCTAGGTGCTCAGGACACTATACCCAGTTTGGGATCAAACCCTGGTTTATCAAATGCAAGGTAAACACTTTACCTGCTATAATATCTCTCAGCCCCATCATCATTGATTTTCAGGAAGTCGTAGCCAGAACATTTAGACAAGAAAAAGATAAAATCAATCCAAATTGGAAACTAAAAAAATTATTGCTATATACAAAGAATAATACCATACATAGAAAACCGTATGTCTGTACTAAATGGCAACTAGATATAACAAAACATAAACTGGCATCATACAAAATCAGTACTCATAATTTGTTTGTATTTTATGTTCAAGCATTGACCTAGGCAAAGGAAAGTTAAGAAAGCAGTCCAAAGAACAGAGCCTCAGAAGAGAGAAACAATGAACCAAGAGTAGCTCTCCAAACTGCAAGCACAAATGAGAATTGGAGGGAAAGTTAGGGAATCATAGTAGATAGACAAATGGAGTTCATAAAACAGCTACAGTAGGTGATTTAAAAACAAAGACAAACACAATGGTGTGTTCTTCTTAAAGAAGTTGTAAGTAAACAATATCTCTGGTACTGAAGAGGTGAATATGTTCCCAAAGCAAGGAATAATGACACACGTTTACAATTCTAAAATTTATATTTCTCTCTCAGCTAACACCTTCACCATTCATTACAGGCTATGCTGACACAAGACAGCAGACAGAAATGCTTCCCAGAATCTTAAACCATCTATAGGTGCAGACAGTCTGCATCGGCTAAGACTGACTGAAGCTCAGACCAAACAATTTGCAGATGGAAAGCATCATTTGCTACCGGAGAGGATGCAGAGGACGAAGGCTCAGATTTTGTGGAGCATTTGATGAAGCAATCAAGAATGAAAGGAATGGCACTTGGTCAATTTCTGAGAAAGATGAAACTTGAAAGTGCAGGACTGGGGAGATAATACAGTGGGTAAGGCACTTTCCTTGGAAGTGGCCTTCCTGGGTTCAATCCCAGGTATCCCATATGGTCCCATGAGCACCACCAGTAGTGAGTCCTAGATGCAGAACTAGGATTAACCTTTGAGCATAACTGGTATGCCTCAAAAACTAACATAAAATATTAACATAAAAACAGAAGTAAAAACTGTTGGGACCGTTCCAATACTGGTTCAATATGTTTAGGTAATGTAAGTTGACTAGGGAGACTTTTTACATACAAATATTGTGAGATCATGAAAAGATAAAAATAATTTTCATAATATAAATTTGTGGAACTCAAACTATTAAACGTTACTTCAATATAGTTGTTACCTCTGTGGTGTCACTTGTTTTGTTTTATGTTTGCCTTCAACATGGTTTGCCAAGTAATTTTTCAAGTGGATAACTTTGAAGAAGAGGTGTATAAAAGCAATAGTTGTGAACTACTTTTTAAAATCTCATATATAACAAGCACAAAAAATAAGAATAAATCAAGAGAATAAACCATTACTATTGTTATGTATTTAATAAGTATTTATTTTTGCCATCTATGTTCTAAGTAGTACACTGGATAACAAACATTAAATAATACAAGAAATTGTGTGCATAAGTTGTTATGGTAACAAATAAATATGCTATGCTATTGCAAAGTCAGAGAAGAGTTCACAGAAAATAGGTGTTTTGGAAATCAGTTAGCAAGTATCAGGTGGAAACAGCCATATTTAGAGGAATGAAAGATCATTGAGCAGACTGATCTCAATGAGCAAGTAGTTGATAATATGAAATATTTGATTCAGGTTGCTAATTCTGCAGTTGTCTATTGCTAGAGTGCAGTGTAAAAGAACTGGTCAAAATGTGGCTAAATTTCTGGCATTGATGAACATTAATTGCTAGCTAAGATATTCAAAATTTATTCTTATACTTATTAGTATGTTTTGAAAAACAGGGTTTCATGGCATGAATAACGGTTTAGAAGAAACACATGTCATTGTTAGGAGAGCTATTTGGAGAGAATAAATCAGAATCAGGAGAGTAATTTAGGAATCTATTATAATAACACGTCTTAGAAGTAATATGTACATGAAGTAATTGATATTCATTGCAAGAGACAGGAGGAATGACTATGAGATATATTAGTGTAGTAAGTATAATATTGGACTTGATGGATGGGGGGTTGCAATTGAAAGAGAATCATGTTCACATTCTAACTTGCTGAAGCCAGTGATTAGGTAAGTGGAGCTATTTATGACAAGGCCATAGAATAAAAGAAAGGTATGAGGATTTTGAAAAAACAGAAATTTTATATGGAATCAATTTTAGACTTCATTACTCTTTATGATATGTAAATAATTATATAACTAAGTATTTGTGTTCATGTTAAAATTTTAAGTGTATATGGCTTTAAATAAAATTTCAAACATTTTGAAGATTATGTGAATTCCATGTACATTGCCTACAATATCCAAAAGGTTTAAGAGGTCAAATTTTAGGCTAAAAAATTGGTAACATGCGTCAAAGAATATTAACACAGTCTTTATAATTAGCAGGACTAAGCATTCACTTTTCCAATTAAATTTGGGAAAGTGAGAGATCAAATACTTCCATTTGACCTCAAACATCATAATTATTTTGGATCAAAAGTCCCACGAGGCATAATATACACAACATATTTGTTATTTGGTACTTGAATTAAGGAATGAAGAAATTTCTGAAAAAAAGCTTTTACTTCTTTAATGCCTCAAACAGTAATTATGGAACTTGAAGAAGTTAAAGTAATTCCTAATAGTTTGAACAGTAAATAGTTTTATAATACATTTTATTCAGGAAAAACTGTCAAAAAACTATCAAAAAGTTAAATACACGCAGCTCAAGTAAAAATAATGAGTATATTTCATGTAACAAAATTTTCGATTTTTAAGAAATTTTTTGGCTATATTTTGTTCTCAGAAACTTTCGTGTCTGTGTGCGTGCGTGCGTGCATGTGTGCGTGTGTGTGTGTGTGTGTGTGTGTGTGTGTGTGTTTGTGGATGGAGTGATGGGTCTACATCTGGCAGTTTTCAGGGCATAATTCTGGTTCTGAACTCAGTGCTTGCAACTAGTATTATTCTCAATCCATGAAAGGTGGTGCTGGGAACATTTAATGTAAGTACTTTATAAATTAAGAGAAATTATTTCAAGTGAAATAATGTCATTAAAGAATCTTAGCATTAATATCATTCTGATATTTTGCATTTTTGCTAAACTTTGAGACATTTGATTAATAGAACAAAACAACTGACAAATCTAAAAGCAGGCATTATTGATGGTATTTATATCAGTCGTTATTAAAGGTCAGCACAAACCAGATACCAACTTTTCTCAGTATTACAATACCAAATTAATTATTTTTCAAGATAATTAGTGTGAATAAAATTATATTAGGTATGGAAAAATATAGGTCACATAAGAAAGGTTAATGATCGCAAGCATTTCAATTTGAATTCAGAATCGACACGTCTACTTCAAAGATAAATCTCCTAATACAGTACTGACTTATTGTAAAGCAGAATTTTCATTATTATGACAAGTAAATTTGTTAAAATTAGAAAAAATCAGTGCACCAGTGTTCAAATTAACATCTGTTTCTGACAACAAATGAATATTACAACTTTTAAGTGGTGAGTCTAATTGGGATTTTTTCCAATAATCTATAATAAAACTATCATAATATACGTTAACAAATATTCAACTGTGAAATGATAGATAGAAATTGGAATTTTTTTATATTAATGGTTTTAGAAAATATCGACTGTCCTGATTTAGAAAGATTTGTAAGAACTTGTTAAATGATACCTATTTATCAAGGGTATATTTAATGGAATTTAAAGGATACCATCAATCATGCTAAAATGAGCTAGACTTTTTAAAAAGTGAAATTAGTGGGACTGACAGGGTAATAGAGCAGATAGGGCACTAAAGTCCTATGCAGCTGTCACGGGTTCAATTTTAGGCATGATTCTGCAGCACTGCAATGAGTGATTCTTCATCATAAGGCCAGGAGTAAGCCTTAAGAATTATCAGGATTTGATTTCCAAATAAAAATAAAGGATTCAATAAATTAAAATTTTAAACCAATGAAGGAGTGAGCTACAGTGATTGTTAAAATATCCTAAATATGTGATGAAAAACTTTAGTAAACAATGTTAAACTATTACCCAAACATTTGTACAAACTTCTGAAAAAATTTTCTCATCAGGCAAGTAGAAAACATGAAAAAAAATATTATTGCATATTAGATGCCTTACTTATCTAAAAGTGTCAATGTTTATTTCTTAGTTACTTATATTTTTGGCATTTATTAATCTACCATTAACCAAAACCCTTCTTCTGATGCTGAAGAAATAAAATTATTAAATGATGGTCAGTATAAGTGATTTTTACTTTTGTACCATACATTTTTTTGTCTAAAATTGAAGTTATTAACAAATTATTATATTAGCATTATCATAAATGTCAGACTAGTTGAAATAAATTCACCTTTTTATCTTTTTACTTTGAGCTTTGAGTTTCTATCACAAACAAATTCTCTCTCTCTCTCTCACACATACACACACTTTGGACTTATTCACAAATATGTACCTATAAGTATTTGTAACATGTAACATGCATGTACATACACACTTACATATCAGTATGCAGTATTCTTAAATGTTTGAACTTATAATAAATCCTTGGATTAGAAGAAGGTATATTTGTACTTGGTTTCAGTTTTCTGAATATACAGAATGAATGAACTAGAAGATTAACTGAATTGTTTGAATATTTTAAGAGATAAAGCTAAGAGTTTTTATTAAAATACAATAAACACCATTATTGTCCTGTTTTGTAAAGAGTGAATTGGTTTAATTTGAATGTGTCTGTTGAAAAAAGTGGAAAAGAGTATAACTTTTAACACAGAGGTAAGTGTATTTTTATAAGTACATATGATAAGATATTATGAAGTAATGAAAAAGCATATAAATACTTTTAGTAAAAATAATAGCATTAAGGAAAATGGCATGGAAACACTAATAAAACTATATTAGAAATTAGGAAATGTTCTTTTATAAATCTCATGATAGCATTTCTCATTTTATTTTAATGAGAACATAATAATTTAATTTATTTTAATGAAATGTTAGAGAATAAATTAGACAAAATCAGACTCATAATGAGTGAATTTAAGAGGGAACATGAAGAACATTGTGATAAATTGCTAACTGCTTAGAAAGTAATTATTGAAATTACTGTATAATAGATTTAAATTTCACTATGGAACTAGCTATATTTCAAGGGTAAAAAATCAGCTTCTGAAAGTTTTTCCATTAATCAAGCACAACATGTAAAATTTGTCATTTGAGATCAATAAGAGATTGCTTTTACCTGTGTATGTCTTTTAATCCCAGTCTTGGCTAATACTCTTTTCCTCAGCTATGTATACTCTGCCTCAGTTCTGTGTGTACATTGTTAGAGTTTTAAAATATAGATTTATTTTTGTATTTTTACACACAAAAATGCACAAACAATATATGTAAACAAAATAACTCAACAGACACTCTGTATACTCTATTCCATTTGTGGGATTAATGTATGCTGTGTCTTTTGCCAAATTACACAACATATTTTTATTATACTATGGTCTAAGATTTACTTGTGTCTGTTGTCACGATTAGCACTTTCATCTACCAGCCTATAATGGTTCTGTTTGGTCCTGCCATTTAAAGAACTGGCTCCACTAGGCTAAGCAAGTAGATTTTTGAAAATTAAGAACTTTAGTAAAATGAATATGCATCCAAGCCTATGAGTTTATAAGCTGCAAACTATTCTGACTCACTTTCATTGGACGCAAGTTTTCATAAGAAATTGTGGTAGCTATATGATTGATAAACACCATCAGTGTTTGATACAATAAGATTTTAATGTAGAAGACATTTCAAACCTTGTTTTCTAAGCCTGTCAATAAATAAAATGTAAAAGATGAATGGGGTATTCAGCATCGCTCAATTGGTATCAGAAATATAGGGGCATATCTCAGGGAAATAACCAAAATGAGATAAATATAATTGAGGCATATCTACATGAAATCTATGGGGAAAAAATAAACTCATCTTTAGAAAGACCACTTCTATCACAAAACAAAACCCCAAATGGGCATATGTGTCCAGTCCACACCTCATTCTAAACTAAGACCCATTGAGGGGCATTTCTTTATTTTCCAATATGAAAAGTAAACAGTAAAATAAGGGATCTAACTGCATAGTTGAAGATAGCACAGTAGTATAATTTAAAGTGCTGTCTGCAGATCTTATTTTGTTACCAGTTTTTCTTGAGATTATTATGGCATACTAATTATTTAATTACATTTTCTTTTCTTTTTCTTTTGGTGAGTTGTGGGTACCCAGGGATTGTATTATAAAGGAATTTATGGTGGGGACTGGGGATTGAACCCAGGCCCTCCACATGCCAGGTGAGCACCCTACTCATTTAGCTCCATCCTTTCATTGCATTTTTAATAAGCAATATGTTCATCTTTTGAAATTAATTTTTATTTCCTTGTATTGCATTTTGGTGAAGGCCTCTTATTGTCTAGTTCTGGCAAGCTACCAAGAGTATCCTGCCTGAAAGCAGAGACTGGCAAGCTCCCTGTGGAGTATTCGATATTCCAAAAGCAGTAACAATGATGGGTCTCATTCCCCTGACCCTGAAAGAGCCTCCAATATGGCACTGCTGGGAAGGGTGAATAAAGAGAGGTTGTGAAAATCTCAGGGCTAGGCAATGAGATGTTACTGGCACCCACTAGAGCAAGTCGGTGAACAACAGGATGACAGTGATACAGTAATTGCCTTGTCCAAGATAACAAAATATCCAGAGAGAAGATTTCTGTCAAAGAAAAGTTGAAGAAATATAAATGTTGAATAAAACTAAAATCTTGAAATTTTGGAGCATTATGAATCCTGCTAAGGGATGTTTTGATTAAACTGTTGAAAGGGATGTTATTAAAATAGTTTGACCATCATTGCTCTCTCTATACTGTGTTAATAATATAAATTAAAATTTTAAGGTATTTTCAAGTTATCAGTAACATATTATGATTAAAGGTATTTATATATTATTTCATAAATATCTTATGATGATTTTTATTGGTAGCATAGATTCATTCAAAATATTCCCTCCAGTCATGGGTACTTGATGATTGTATGACTTGAACTGTAACATGAAAGTTTGTAAGTCTATAACTGTACCTCATGGTGATTCAGGTAAAAATTTTTTTAACAAAATTAAAAAAATATTCCCTCCAGTTTTTAAGCAAAGATAACTGATAATTTGGCAAATATTTTAAGTGACTAAGAAGATTCACAAAGGTAAAAATCACAAATCATTTCACTGAGTTTCTGTAGTTTAGATCTTTGTGTCTGTCATAGAATGAGTATGCATTGGCAACTCCATAAATAAGTCAATGAGTGAATTTTCTAACCCACTGGATTGAGACACAATTTGAGAAAATGAGGCATTAAATGAGATGATTTATTACTATACCCATAGAGGAATGTATTTCTTCCTTATTCACAAAATATTAAGATCTTTTTCACTTGTTAATATACACCAATCATTCTCTAATATTATATTTTAGGGATAATATATTCCCCTATATAAGGTAATATCTTGTTTCTTTAAAAATTCACTTATACTGAGTTATCTGATGGTTATTTTATTTGTAATCTTCTAAATTTAAAAGAATTTTCTCCAAAATCACTAATACATTATGCTTATTGAATAAATTCAGATATTTATTAATTCCTTCATTTATGATCATATCTCCCCTTATCTCTTCTCTCTCTCTTTAACTTTTGTATGAAACCAACTTTCCCATATTATCTCATTGTTATTGTGAAGTTTGATCCAAAACATTTCTCTCCCCAAAAATACTTGACCCTCTACGTTCCAGTAGTCTGAGTTTATATATAGTTTTGATATTTTCTGTATATATGCTTTCTTCCTAATATCTTGAAATTTGGGAAAAAATATATCAACATTAAGCAAAATAGAAAAATACATAAACCTGCATATCGTTCCTCTAAGAATAAATACTTAGAGAAAAAAATATATTTTAGTAATAGTTTTTGTTCAGGAAAATAAGTCTTCTACAATTTGCTATTGATATTTATAGGTTTAATGCAATTATAATGTTCTGTCAAAAGTTCACTAAGTTCACTATTCTTAACATTTTGATATTTTACGTCAACTTTTTCTCTTTGCCAGCACTCATTTTGATAAGTGCCTTCATTTAATATTTAATAACTCTGAAATCTTGTGTAAGGTAAAATTATATAAGGAATTTTTCAAGTCATTAAAAAGTATACACACAACTCTTCATTTGTCCATCATTACGATTACTGATATGCTAATGTACTATACCAAACTTTTGTGCCTGAATGAATTCAGAACATTTTTTTATTATTATTATTTTAAATGGCGGTGCACACCTGGCTGTGCTCAGATTTCTTTCATTTTTACTTAGAAATCACTTTTGGCAGGGCTCAGGGAATCCATGGATTCCTGGGATCAGGAATGGGATGCTGGCTAGGCAAGCATCCTTACTGCTGGACTATTGCTGAGCCACTCAAAAACTTCCTTTTAACAAAAAGTAAGTGGTTGTACTCAAAATGGCATGTTCTGTTTTGTTTAGTTTATCTGCCAAACGCAATACGTTACTAAGCAGGTCAAAATCATTGAAATAGTTTAATCAGAATTATTGTTCAATTTTATTTTACTGCATTCATTTATTTTGTCTTTGGTGCTGCACCCTGAGATGCTCAGGACTTATTTCAGGCTCTGCGTTCATGGACCACTCCTGGCAGGCTCAAGGAACCATACGTCTAATCCGGAATCCAACCCAGGTCTGCCAATCTCAAGGCATGCACCCCATCTGCTTTACTATTACTTTGGCTGTCACACCATTGTACAATTTTAAATATCTATCTTGACTAAATGAACTATGTAACCAGCAATGTGTAGAAATTACTTATCTTTGACCACTGTAATAACGCATCATTCTAATAGGAATATATAGAAAAAGCATGACCTCTTTCATCTGAGTTCATACACTAATGAAGAGAAGTATGAAGTTAATTTTGGTTGGATAAATGGCTAATATATAAAAATATATTATACATGATATATACACACATATATAGTATGTGAAACAATATTCTTAATCTGTTATCTTTTACTAATTCCCAGGCCATTAATTCCTCATTAGGTCTGCTAGTTCTTCAAACCAATTCTGAGAGCATTAAACATTAAAATGTTTTCTAACTGGCATGTTCATGTCAATCTGTTCTGATTGGTGGATTAAATAATTACATAATGAGTTATTCTTTATGCCTATGAAACAACTGCATATATTGAAAACCACAATTCTATATTCTGACTCCTCGGCCAATTTAAGTTCAAATGAAAAAGAAAAAATTACTGAAATATTTGAGAGATATACCCAAATCTACACCATCTAATCATTATCCTGTGATCCTTTCATTATAGACAATGTTAAAATTTTAAAATACTCAATTATAAATTGAGGTTTATCTAAACAATTTCACTTATTTTCAGACACATCACAAAATTGCTTATTATTCACTTATATTTAAACAAATATCTCATATTTCTCTTGGAAAATAATTAGCAAATAAAAGTATTTTTCAAACCATTTTTTTGTCAATCATAGTTCAAAAATTCAATAGAGATAATCTGAGGTTATAAAATGTAGAGTTGTATTCCTTACTAAAATACTTCTCTCTTATACTATGACTTTATTATAAGGCCAACAACAAAAATCCTTTTGCATTGAATTTTCTCTTAAATTGTTATGTATATTTGTTGCTTAAGACAGACATTTGTGTTATTTACATAAAATATATCATGTAATAGATTACATATTATATAAAACAGTATATAACGTGATATACTAATAGATAAATTTATGTTACTAACAGTAAACTTGTCAACAGAAAATTCATGTTAGTGAATTTACATGATTACATACATTGTTCTGTGATATAACTTACCTTAATTTTAATTAAAATTTATGTGGAAAATTTATTCTCTTTGGACAGACAAATTAAAAAAACACCCCCAATGAATTTTAATATCTCCTTAATGTGTTCAATTTAACAGTGGCCAGGATTGGTATTACTTCAAATTTCATTAATTATATTATATCATGTTACCAAATTATAACTAACAAGTTACTTAGAATATAAAACAACTTGTACTTTAATATATGTGGGACAACTGTGGGTTTTTGTTTATTTGGTTTTTGTTTTTTACCAGCAAACTATAAGCTTTACCAATATTTCAAAATCAATACTTATTATAGAGAAGGGCCTATAACAAGTAGAATGTCACAATTTTTATTGGGTTTTCCTTGCACTATAATCAGGCCTGCAAGTAACAGCTCTGGCTTCAGTCCACATTTGAGGAAAGTTTTTGATATATACTCATGTCAAGTATAGGGTTGCAGCTTATATTTTTCATCTAGAAAATAAATTGCTATTTTAGAAATTGATTTCTTTCCCCTAATACATCTATTGCTTCTCTTCTAGTTTAAATTAGAGTTATCTAGATATATAGGTGCTATCACACTGTTTTGCTTGCAGTAACTTAAACATAGAAAATTTATAGTAATATTAACTGTACAATAAAATAGTATAAGGCACAAAAGTGACTTTATAAAATTTTGATTTTATACAATAAATTGATATGTTTTTTAATGGATTCTATGTTTGAATTAAACGGATTTTATTTTGTATTCTTGTGTGTGTCTGTGTGTGTGTGTGTTAACAGGAAAGCTTTTTTTTTTTCTGGAGCTATCTTCCTGACCCTATTAACATGAATAAAAAATATGTTTTTAATACTAACTGACAGATAAAGCAGAATTATGTTTCTGCTTTTATTTTCCTTAACTTGGAAAAAGGTTAGTTAACATGATAAGAGATTTTTTTTCAATTTTAATCTTGTCAAGTTTCAATGGGCACATACAGAAACTGTCAAAAAATGAAAGTAAGAAAAATAGCACTCAGCAAATTGCAAGATAAGTAGTGAGAAAACATTTTCAAGGATGAGATAAAAGATTTTAAAAATAACTTTCATTTATAAACTGTCAGTCCTTGGATATTTACTAAATAATGTGATTTTCTAAATATTTTAGAAGTGAATTATATCAATTCTGTAGAAGTTATTGCATATTTTAATCATTAATTTAAAGTAAAACATTAAGCATACTAAAGGCAAAAATATGTATACACCGTAAGTCTTATTTTGGGGATGAAGATATAAAGTAGTCAAGAGTGAAAGCATTTAATTTATTTATTGTTTGCAGAGTGAGAATAAAAGAATTCTTAAAGTCTATGTGTTAACTAATAACTGTAGTTAACATCTTCTAATACAAAATTAAATTGTTGAGATATGAAGAAATTATTAGGGTTATACACAGGACTATTCAAAATTTGTAATACAGAGAATCAATTTGGTTGGCAATCAGTATATTATATTGATTACAAGGTAAATGAGCAACAGTAAATGAGCAACAAGGGAAATCTGAAATGTTTACCAGAATCAAGAAAAAATAAATTTGAAAAGGCATAGATATCCACATCAAGCTTTTTAAATTTGCAAGTTTATTTAAGTCAAATTTATCAATATTTAAGTGTATCTTATTTCTATTAAGTTGAATTTATCACAGTGTTTATAGGTCACTAACTTTTAAAGTATGTTTCTCTGACATAATTTTCCCAGTACCCATTATAGTGTATGATAAATATTTCTTTACTAATTCTGATGATTCAGGTAATTTTTAAAGTGAAAGAAGTTCTGTTTTCATTCTGTAGTGACTTAGTTAATACAAACTGAGAAACCATTTTTTTTAGAAGTTCTAGTAATTTATTTTTTTATTGAATCACAGTGAGATATACTGTAAAAAAAATGTTGTTCATAATAATTGGGTTTCGGTCACACAATGTTCCAATGTTCCAACCCTGTCTTTACACCATTGGACATATTCCTTCACCATGTCCCCAGTTTCCTTCCAGGCAGGCAGGCAGGCAGGCAGGCAGGCTCTCTCTCTTTCTCTCTCTCTCTCTTTCTCTCTCTCTCTCTTTCTCTCTCTCTCTCTCTCTCTCTCTCTCTCTCTCTCTATCTCTCTCTCTCTCTCTCTCTGTCTCTCTCTCTCTCTGTCTCACTGTCTCTCTGTCTGTCTCTCTGTCTCTTCACTTCAGAAACTTCTCTGGCTTTTTCAGCATAGGAGGAGAATGCTTCTACCCACTCAGTGATGGTGTCAATAATAACAAATACTTGTAAATACTTGTATGCACCCTGAAAGTTTATGCACTTCTGTGAAACCATGCTACAAGTACACCCTGATTAGGTTCCTCAGTGCTGAACAGGTGGTAGGTACCAGGAGAGAAGCCCTAGAATGTCTACTAGGCTAATTAAAATGTTATAGCTCTCCTGGGGTACTGAATAGAGCTCCCAAGGCAAAACTGCAACTGAGTCCTTTAAAATGTTGTAGAAGAGGCCCTTTTTTTAAGTGGACTCAGAAAGTCTAAAATTAACTTAGTATGAAATTAATTTCAGGTAGGAACACCAGACAATTCAAGAATATAAAGATGCTGTTTTTGTCTCATCCAAATAAAGAATTAACTTCAACCAAAATTCAGCCTTGAGGTTGGAAGTTACAAAAAACCTGGAAAACCAAATTCCTTTCTTATCAACTGCTATCAAATGGAAAGAGCCTTATCAAGTGATAACCCTATCAAGCATCATCACTGCTATACAACTGAATGGAATTTCCAGCTGGGTCTGCCCCTCTCTGGTAAAATCAGTTTCATTTAAATAAACCAGATTCTTACAGAAGATGAGATGTTCTACTTCTACAAACCCATTGAAAACTTAGAACTCTTTTTAAAGCAAACAAATTAATAAATGACCTTGTTGTCTCTAAAATTTACACATCAGTGGGCCAAGAAGGTAGTACAGTGCATAGGACTCTTGCCTTACATGTAGTTGACCTGGATTCAATTGCCATCATCTCATCTGTTCATCCCTGAGCCCTATGAAGAGTGATATCTGAGCACAGGGCCAAAAGTAGAGCATAGCCAGAAGCTAAACTGAGCACCACTGGTTGTGGCAGGATACACACAACAAACAAAAACAACATACCTTTTTATGTGAATGTGTATTTTTACAGAAGGCCAGAAGAGAAAGAAACTGACCATTTCCTTTAGGTAAAAACATTAGAATGAAAGCAAAAGGAACAAAGTCTTATTCTATGGCCTGTGTTGGTTTATTTTGTTTTCTTAAACAGTCTACCTTCCATAGACCAAGGGAAGATTTTCTCATTCAGGAAAAACAATATTTAAAAACACACAAATAAACAAGCCCTGCTATTGTATAGTGACTTCCTTTCAAGTTTGACAGCTCTGAAAACCATTGTTCAGACTATTAACACCAAGTTAGCAAGAGATTTCACTACCTTACTAGTCACAAAGCACCGCTAAAGGCAGATACTGATTCCCAGGAGGTGTGGCCCTGAAATATACCAACAACACCAAAAAAATTAACAAGCAAAAGGCATAATTCATATATGTATTTTATGAAGTAGCATAATCTAACTAAAACTGAAAGAAATTTAGAACTAAGTATTTTGTCCTGCTGTTAAACATTACAGAACTAAATATTCTGTAGCATGATTTTTCACCTCTGGATTTATTTGTTATGCTTTTTTTTATGATATTCATCATTTTTAATCATGTTGCAAACTTAGGAACACTCTAACATTCTACTTCTATTCTTTTATTCTACTTCTTACATTCTACTTCTATCTTCTGTAGGCAGTATCAGATAACAATCACATTTAAGAAGTAATACAATTTTACAAATGTTCCAAAACAGCACTATAAATTAATCAATTTATTATCTATGGAAACATGGATAAAATTATTTTTTGACTACATGCTTTAGTTTGTCATATTACATGAATACACAAAAATGAACATGAAGCAGAATTTAAGGGAAGCTTTACAAAGATTGTCCAGAGAGCCTCAGAACCTTATGCAGACTTTGTAGGAAGATTGATGGAAGCCATAGAAATGCAGGTTGAGGATAAGGAGACTCATGAGCTGTTGACTAAAGAATTGGCCTTTGAAAATGCTAATGAGGATTGCCAGGCCATTCTGCGCCCTATTAAGGAGAAGGAAGACGGAAGACATATTCGGGTACTTGGAAGCATGCTGGAATGTTGGCTCTGCTAAACATAAGGTGCAGGTCTATGCCTTACAGAGACAAGCTCAGAAAAAATGTTTTAATTGTGGAAAACCAGGCCACTTTCGTAGAGATTGCAATGCACCCCCAAGCCGAGCTTCGAGAGCACATCCCGGGCCCTGCCCCCAGTGTAAGAGAGGAAATCATTGGGCCAGAGATTGTCGCTTTAATTTTGATGTAGTGGGTGACCCCAACTCAGGACACCTGCAAGGGAGCCAGCCCCAGGCCCCGCAAAATCAGCAGATGTTCTCAGTTGCAGCCCCTTTCCCCAGTGTGGAGTTTCAGAGCTCCAATCAGTATAATCGCTGCAGCCAGGGATGGCAGGAAGCGCAGCCTATTTCCTGCCCCGATACAGTTACTACAACCCCTTTTCAGTATAGAACACTGTGGCCTTAAGCCCACCACCTCTGCATTTTCAGTGGACATATGGAATGTTAAATCAAATACAAAAAGGAGGTATTTTCTCAATTGAATGTAGTAGGGAAACTCTTCATCCGAGGAAAAGGCTATGCTTTTGTTTCAACAGATGATAACCCCACTAAGAAACTTTGGGTACCATTACGTCTTGTCAGAAGTAGAATTCAACCACCTGATTTGGATCTCAGACCTCCAGAGACTCACAACCCTTCAAATTCCAGCTCAGATTCATCACCAAACTGATCTCAGCTGGAAGTCACGAAGAATGAAGAGGAGCCAGCATTAGAGGACCTAGAGCAAAGGCCTCTAGCTCCTTACACATCTAATGAGGTCACATTAAGACCTTTCCTTATACCCCTCTTTTACAGGTTGTGGATTGGACAATGCCAGGCCTACATATTTTTAATTAACAATACTTTATTTTTACCCTTTCCTTGGAATTCACAGGTTCCTGAACGAGAAAAAAATGGCTTTTAACCTTTTCATTTCTCTCTAGGATATCCATTCGTATTGGAGCTTCCCTCTGACTCTTTCTATTCACAGGCATGGAGACCAAACCCCAACTGTCAAAGCCTCTAATAACTTTAAAGTGTTTTTTCCAAACATAAGCTAGGTTGCACCTAGGACTGCTGAGGAACCAGACCAGAGAATAGCTGCATTCCTTTGCTGAAGTTCTCCTGCCAGAAGTTGTGGTGCTCCTGTTCCAGTGCACCCTGACTGATCCAGTGCTTCCTGAAATTTGTTGGACTCCTAATAGCTGCTTTCCAGAGACTCATTGCTGCTACCACTACTGCTGCTGTTACAAGGACAACTCTTCAGTTTTGATCCAGAAACTTCATTTCTTCAAACTGTGACTAAATGACTCTTATCATTGGTGACTCTTACCACCCCTGGACAGTGCAGGACAATTGGACTCTTTACTACAAGCACTGCTCTGGACCCAGGGTCGGACTGAAATCTTAGCACAACTAATAAGACTGTATTGTTATTTGAAATTGTGTTGTAATTGGGAATTGTTCCTCATTTTCAAATTTTGGTGTTTTTGTAAAAAGAAAAAGGGGGATATGTAGGATAACATAGCCTCACGTAGTTTAGGTTTATTTGGTTACTCCCGTTACAGTGCTCCTATTCCTCTTTGTTTATTTGTAGCTTCTTTCTTAGTGTTCTGTTGACTTGTAAATAATGTTTTTCTCTTCTCCTTGAGTCCTTTGCATAGTTTATTCAGAGCAAGTCCTTTTTGTATGGACACAGGAAGACTTAACAAATGTTATGCTTTTGTAACCTGGGAGTCATTTGACTCTACACGATATTTTCCTCCAGGGCATCTGTTCTCTTGACCTAAGCCTCAGCTGCCCTTACTTCCTAGCACCCCCAAAGCACGGTCCCGACGTGGGACAAGAAGGACCCAGGGCAAGCGGTGAGTTGTGTGCTACCCTGGCATCGAGATGGGCCTGGCCAAAGTGCCTAATGCTTAACTATAAGTTAAGAGCTTGATCATGGACAAATGCTGTCATGATCCAAACAGTGATACTAGATCCTGACCCTGCTAGGGTGAGGAATGATTAATCTGGCCTGAGTGCTGTGGTCTGAGCCTGTGGCAAGATGTTGCCAGGAGAGCTGCCTTGCAAGCCTCAATGTATCCCTTGCTATGTCCATACAAAAATAACTAGTATTGAGATGTTAATAAGTTCCTGGACTAAGGAAAAGAAAAAAAACCTTAAGAGTGAGGAAGGGCTTTGGAGTGCCCTGCCCTCAGGAAGGGTTTTCTTATGTTGATTTGGCTACCTGGCTGGTTGTAGCCTAGAGGGCAAGGTGGGAGAGACAAGGAGGAGGAGAGAAGCCAGAGAGAGGCAGCAGTTGAGCAGTAGATCCAGAGAGAGGCCGGAGCTGGGAGTGCGGGAGATGAGAATGATGGAAGATTGAATAAACGGTAACTAATCAGCAACCAGCTTGGTCCTCGATCTTCCTTCGCCTGTCCTTGACCACCGGCCGTCCCGATCCAGTCCACACACTGCCACTGCGGTTCCAGGGCACCGAACGCGGGTGGTGAGACAGAGCCGCCCGGAGAGCCAGCGAGTGCACTCGCCCTTCGGCGTTCTTTAGTTTTTTTACAAATACCATGGTTCAACTTTTCATGCTTGTTTATAATTTTCAAATCTTACTACTATGTACGATTTTTGAAGAAACATGTATATCTCAGTAAGTAGAAAGCATAGTTGACATTCCCCAAAGTGCTGTGCTTCAAGTAACAGATCTTACTTTCATATAATAATCTAAGCAGAATTTAGGGCAGATAAAAGCCAGATAGTCAAATAAAGTGAGGTGGCCTGTTGGCACAGATTTCCACAATATTTCATTTTCCTCTTGAGCTGTCTTGCAGTTTAATAATCAGCAAGAATAGCAGAAAACTCAGAATAGGTTATTTAAATTTATTATTTTGTCTTTAAACTTTTGCATATGGCTAGAAGAGAGCTGATAAACTTTTCATTCTGACCAATAACCCAGAAAAATTAGAGAAATCTACTATTAAGAACAAGAAAGAATGTTTGATGTGAGGGATATTTAATGTTACTTATACCATATATTTGATTCCTCTATCCCTCTTGGAAAGCCTGGCAAGCTACTGGGAGTATCCGGCCTGCACGGCAGAGCCTGGCAAGCTACCCATGGCATATTTGATATGCCAAAAACAGTAACAAGAAGTTTGACAATGGAGACATTACTGGTACCCACTCGACCAGTCATGAACAATGGGATGACAGTACTATACAGTAATATACTATATAAGAATCATGGACTGATTATGATTACCATGTGATGAAGTTTTTATTTTATTAATCTATTTTTCTTTAAATAATCACTATTTATCTTTGTCTATTCTGGAAAATATTGATATATTAAACCATGTAGCGATAGTAACACTTAAATTTGGAGAGCAGTGAAGATTCTCTTAAGTTCCCCAATGTTTTGCTTGTTTCCATTTAGTAAAGAGTAATTACTTACACTTAGTTTTTCAGGGGGAAAAAAGGTCATTCTTGTTTATCCTGTTTTGTCTTTCTATAAATATAACTCATTGAAAATGAATTGAAAACTATTTCTCAGTTATGTGCTGAATCTGTTTATCTTCTACACTATCCTTTGACTGATATATTGCTTATCAATATATTAACTCCTGTTATTTCTTGCTAACATTTACCAGTTAACCATTAAGCCTAATGTTTAAAAATATGCCCCATTCTAATAGATCTTCACTGTCTTTGCCTTTGTAATTGGAAGAGAATCCAAGCTCCACATAATGAAAATTTCTCAGTCTATACTTATTCTAATACCAGACTGGAGCGATAGCACAGCAGGCAGGGCGTTTGCCTTGCATGTGACCAACCCAAGTTTGATTCCTCTGTCCCTCTCAGAGAGCTGGCAAGCTACTGAGAGTATCCCATTTGCACGGCAGAGCTTGGCAATATACCCGTGGCATATTCGATGTGCCAAAAACAGTAATAGCAAGTCACACAATGGAGACGTTACTCGTGCTCACCCGAGCAAATCGATGAACAACGGGAGGACAGTGCTACAGTGCTGTTCTAATATCATATAGTTACATAATCTCACTTGCTCTAAATAATCTAGGGCAGACCAAATTCTTTGTTTAGGACCTCAGCAAGACTAATTGTAGCTTCAGAGTCTGAAATTGTGTATCTTCTCCCTGGATCATGCTTCTCAGATAAATTTTGTTATTTTGATCTGGCAATTGTTGGAGAGGCAATACCTTTCGATGGTCCTGGAGTGAGAAGAGCAGGGACACTTCCTATGGTGGTATTCTGGTATCAACAGACCACTCCAGGCAGTGCTGGTGACCACAAACTACTGGAGACCAAAACCAGGGGTTATACTTAAGAGACAAGTGTTCTAACACTTGAATCGCATCTCTAACTTTCCAATTGATATCTACATCTAGGCTATGGCCTTTTTCACAGAATCCAATAAAAATGTAATCTCTCAGAAAATATTTACCTTCTAACCATTTTATTTACTAAAGCCATTATCCCATCATTATGCTTTTTATGTGCATCTAGGTCTAATTGCTATGCAAACTGCATTTTCTGTATTGATTTTCAGCCTCACAGAAGGGAAACTCTTGGATAAAATAAATATCATTTGACTTTTTTGGTTGTTGTTGTTGTTGTAGCTTTAAAACACATAAAAGTGCATAGAACTTACTAGGTTTCAGTTCATTTTCTGTATTGAATAACACTGTCTGTGCTTTCAGTGAAAGCATAGATAGTATACGAAGATAATTTTCCAAAATGAATGAGCATTTTCAGAATTCAGGTTTTATTTTCCCATCTGAAAATTCAAGAAGTGACAGCTTGGGTCAGAGTGCTAGTAATTTCAGCTTCTGAGTTTTCCTAAATTACTTCCATCTTCTCTCTGTTCAAACATAACCTCTTATTTTCTTCTATTCTCTATGTATTTTTAAGTATACAAAAATTTAGTAAAAAACCTAATAAAATTATAGTTAATTGACACTTACAGGAAATATAAGAACACATTTAATCATAACAAAAGAAATACTAACATATCTATTAAAAATGTTTAGTGACTTTTCCATATTTCCAAAATATATGTTTCCTGTTGCCTCAATGAACTAACTATAAGAAATATTTTTGCTTAATTCTTACCAGTAAGTAACCCGTTTTTAATTTTCCTCAATAGTGATAGTAATACTATGTTAATATCTTATATTCTAAGAACCATTAGTAGGTATTTGTAAGAAAAAATTAATGATAACTTGGGCAAATGCTTGTGACATGTTCATGACTTTTTAGAAATAGTAGAAAAGGTAATGTCAGTGACATTTGTAGGGGTCTTCTCCCGGCCTCTGTTCAGCATGTTCCCTCGTCCAGCAAGGGGCCACCACTCAGAGTCCTGAGGACAGGGCCGAGCTTCCTTCCAGCTAAGGGAAGGGGTCCAAGGAAAAGAGCAAACCTTGCCACCACCGCCTCCTCCAAGGAAAGAGAACAAAGCACACGAGCATGGTGGGGGTCCCGTAAAGCAGAATCCACTTTATTGAGAGACATCCAGCTTTTAGATAGGTTCAGGAGGGTGGTGGGAGTATGCAACTGGTCACATACACAGCGTGATCAGAACAAACATGTTTTCCATAGATAGGGTCATATCTTCATAGCACATTTGCCAGAAATATCTTGTCCCCAGGTAACATTGAACTGTGATATACATTACAACAGGCTTCCCTACAAAGCAGCCCAAAAGGTGTTTCTCTCCCAACACATCTGCCCAGCTGAGCCCAGGGATTAGTGTTGCACTTCAAAGCAGACCCAAGCTCTTCTCCCAACAACATTCATTAGACCTTGATGAGAAGTTAATAGGCTTTGGATAGCTTATATCAAAAAAACTTACCAGAATAAATGTGTAGACCTAGAAGACATAATAAAATAAATCCGAATTGATTAGCGTCCCATCAATTAGTAAAGATTAGCTAGAGGTACATGAACCAGGGTAAGGTTCCTATAGTTGGGACAAGGGCAACACAAGGTTATGACCCAAATTAAAAACAAACAAAACAAATTAATAAATGAAGCAACTAACCCTCTTCTAACGGTTGCTGAGGAATAATAGCTATTTGTATTGCTTTAACACTAATAACTAAAGTCCCAGTTCAGACTATTTTTAAATAACAAGGGTGGCAAAAGATATATAGGTTAATTTTTGCAGATATTCACTGTATCACTATCATCCACTCATCGATTTGCTCGAGTAGCCACCAGTAATGTTTCCATTGTGAGACTTGTGGTTACTGTTTTTGGCATATCCAATATGCCATGGGTAGCTTGCCAGGCTCTGTCATGAGGGCAAGATAATCTCAGTAGCTTAATAAACATTAATCCGATCACATTTATTCAGAAAATTCTGGCAAAGTGTTTTGTAAATTAAATCAAAGTATAATGATGCAGGTAATATTCATCACTGTATCACTGTATCACTGTCATCCCATTGTTCATCAATTTGCTCGAGCGGACACAGTAACATCTCCATTTGACCCTATCGCGTGTTAGTGTAGCCCAGTGGCATATTGGGGGGCTCTTTCAGGATCATGGGAATTAGGACCGGCATTGTTACTGTTTTTGGTATATCGAGTATGCCACGGTTAGCTTGCCAGGCATTGTTGTGCGGGCAGGATACTCTCAGTAGCTTGCCAGGCTCTCCTAGAAGGACAGAGACTTTGGGGACAGTCTCTAATCACCTTTACATGTGTTCCCAGTCTATCGAATTTAAGCTTTTGGTAGACTGGTATGTTGTAACAATGTACACTGAATAACATACACCTGCCTATGTCTCTGGGCATCACTTGGGATATCTGCAGCCTCAGGTTGATCTCCTTGATATTAATGGAGTGCGCCCGGAGGTTGTTGAGCAGCTGGCAGAGCAGGACCCTATTGCGGAGGGTCTGTGCCAGGTTGAACACCTGTGCTGAGTCCCAGGTCACCCGGTGGTTGCCTGACAGCACCCCATAGTGGATGAGCCACTGCGTGCCATCGCCCTGGTTTCTCCTTGCCCCGCCGACACCATTCTGTCCGAGTCTTGCAAAACAGCCTGCAATATCCATCAGGAATCACTCTTAGAGTTTCAGCAGGGATCACACGTAGAGTTCCATGCCTGGCGTGCTGAGCTGCATGTTGTCTAAGGAGAGATGGTGAACCGGGTTTCGTAGAGTGTGAGGGGTTCGGGTGGCGTTGGCAACATCTTACCTCTAATCCAGGTAATATTCGTATTTATATAAAATCATAAGCATTGTATTAAATATATTAACAAACACACACAATTATTTTTTGACAGTGACAAACTTTATATGATCCATGCCCCTGAAAACCAGTGATGATTCAGATAAATTACCATTTGATATTTTTGCAAAGGACTTAAGGCAAAGAAGTATTCTTCATACTATGAGAAGAAAAATAGAAACAACTCTCTTATAAGAAGAAAGGACAAATAATTTTCAAAAGTCCACCCTAAGCCTCACAATGATTGCTTGTTTGCATTTTTTTTATTCAGTCTACCCAAAATACATACCAACTTGACATGACTTGAACTGATTTTCTCTCATTGTCTCAGAACTGAGTCAGTACCAGCCCATGCCAGTATTTGAATATGGAATGATTTTATTTTTATGATTCTCCTCTAACAGGCCACCTTTATCCCACTTTTGATATCTAGTACTTGTTTGTCTTGCTTGCCCACTCCAAATAAAGGAATATTTTCTTTTGCCTAGCCTATTAAATGTTTTAAATTGTTGTGGTCTTTTGCTTTCTTGTGTTTCATTTTTTAATGGTGTCTTTATTTATCCAAGTCCAGATGTATCTATTCATCCTACAATATATATGTATTGTCAATAAAATGTTAGGCAATGAGTATACAAAACTTATCCACTGGCTTTGTAAGTCTTGTGTTAAACATGTGGAGTTGAGTTTTAAATTGAATGACATAAAATTTCCTCTGAAGAATGTCATTAAAATGTAATTCTAAAGGAGATAAGATGTCAGTTTTGCAAATAATGTCACAGAGGGTTCCAGGGAGAAGAAACAATGTATATGAAATCTCGTGAATATAAAGCAGTATTGTGTTGACTTTAGAAATTCAATTCTGAACAATTATTTAAACAACTTACTTAATTAACTGCATATTATTTAAATGTCTACAATATTAACTGCAAATCATCACAATAGAATATTGAATAGAGTTGCAGAAGTGCTTCTGATTAATGCTCATCTAAAAACAAATCAAGGACATGCAGACTTTTTTATTATATGCTTTGTTTCTCAATTTAAAATATGATTAAATGATGAATTTACGAGTTGACATATACAGCTTAATATTAGAAAGATTCTGACATACTCTACTGTTCAGAAGAAATTGCAAAATAAAGATACAGGTAAATATCAATAAAAAATTCAAACTTTTCCTGTGTTCCTTATATTTTTTTAGATATTTTTTCTCCAATAAGAGTGCAAGGAACCCTCTGCGCGTAAAGACTTTGATTCTAGAGATCTAACACATTCGGGCATCCAGCACTGCATCTAATATCAATGCACTGGGACTGCGAACTGGGCTACAACTCTGTGCTGCCAGGGGGTGGATATCTTTTCCTCCCCACCCTGTCTTCCTGCACGGAAAATGGCTGGTTGGCGGTACCCACGTGGCAGGCGCCATCTTCTATGACTCCAAACCCAGAGTTATTCGGTTTTTACTTTTGGGGCTCCCAGGAACTCATGGGAAGGGGGCGTAACCAGCACGCCCTCGGCCCAGATAAATTGGGAGCCATTGAGCGTGAAGTGGACCCTCTGCGCCTAAAGATTTTGATTCCAGAGACTTCTTACAGCAATGCACTGGGACTGTGAGCTGGGCTATGTAATTTCTGGCAGAATTTTCCCTGGACTTTATACAGAAATCCAAAACCGCGCAGACGCTGCTGCGTCCGCGCAACTTAACAATTATAATTGTCAGCAATGTGAAATGGTTCCTTTTGAACAGGTCTGACTTGGGGGGGAAACTCCAAATAATAACAGTAAGTTTTTATTGAAATATTGAAGGTTATTAATGTAGCAGCCACCTCTCTGGACTGTGAACTAAGCAAAAGCCCCACGCTGGCCGACGCAGCGTGGCGTACAGCATACTATGAGGCGTGGGAAGGGGGGTGAGGGGTGGAAAAAAAAAAGGTGAAAGGAAAAAGGGGGAAAAAAAAGAGAGAGTTATGTACTTGTAGCAGTGGGGCTACATATCTCTTCATTTCCAGCAATGGAAAACTAATTATCAAATGCTTCCTTGGTAGCAGGTCTGACTCTCTTGGGTGGAAACTCCAACAACTATAGTGAATTTTGTGTTGAATTATGGAATGTAATCAAGGTAAAGAAAAAATGAAGTGAAATTCATTAGTTATACAGCAGGGGGTAGGGGGTGGGGGCGGGGGGTATACTGGGGTTTTTGGTGGAATATGGGCACTGGTGAAGGGATGGGTGTTTGAATATTGTATAACTGAAACATAAACCTGAGAACATTGTAACGTTCCACATGGTGATTTAATAAAAAGTTTTAAAAAAATAGGAAAAAAAAAGAATTAAAATACTAGTGTAGGGGCTGGATAAATGATGAAACAGGTTGAGCACATGCTTTGCATTCAAGAGGCCTGGGTTTGACTCCCAACATGGCATGATTCCTGAAGGACAGAGCTAAGAGTAGCTCTTAAGCACTGCTGGGTGTGGCAAATAAAATAATAAAATTAAAATAAGTAAACAAAAAAAAGGGTGCAAGCTTTGTTCTAAACTATATTTGTGATAGACTGAAGTTAGTATAACAAATATCTATTTGAATATTGGAAATATATATTAATATTTTAGGTGATCTGATTTTTTACACAAACAATTAAAATGTGGAAAATATTGAATGTGATTTCATTAATTGGTTCTATTTTCTATCATAAAAAACTATGGATTTCCCCCAATCCTGTACCCATTGTTTTCCCATAACCATCTGTGCTAAGGACACTACTAGCATTTTTTGTTGTTATAATCCATGTTTAAAGCTATTTTGGAACCATTTTCATTCACTAGATTCAAATTCCCATAATGATCTTTATGACTTCTTTCATAATCTACCCATCCTCCTTAACTACTGAGAGTACAGACTGGAATTCTTGTTAAATTACTGAATAATTTTCTCCTTTCTTCATAATACTCTCAACATTTTCTGTACTTTCTTCTGCTGAAAACTGGATATTTTTCCCCTAATGGTATCTCTTTTCATTAAGTCTCTTATGTAGTGGATTTTGCTGCTTCCATAATCCTTTATAATAACAGCCTATTCTTGCTGTATCTCTCCTACAGACTTAACATACATTTATACTTCATGCAGCACTGTCCTACTTTAATAAGTAGTCTATAAAGCTTAGTATTATTGATTTTTTTGATGCAGCTCTAGTTTGACTTTTTCTATTCCTAAAATAACACCATACCTGTCCTAATTATTGGTTATATTTACTTTTACGTTTTACATTTTGTTCCCATATTTCCTAGAAACTGTTGAAGGCTATTCCTTATTTAGTGGTTAGTGTGTGCTATCAAGGCCCAAATGCTTTGGCAAGTAAAGCATGTTCTAGAGTCCTTGATCTATATACCTGGCTTTGTTATTTATTGGTTACTTTATTCAGGCTTTCAGTAAGCCTTTGAGTTGACTTTCCTGGACTTTCAGAGATCCATCTTCCTGTTAGCTTTATACATACTGATACTGTCATTTTCCAGACTGGGAGAGTTGTAATTTATGTTTATTAACATTATAATGATAAGAAGGTCATAGCATGAGTGAGAGCATTAGCTGACGAAATATGAGGGCAAAAGATATCAATGTTTAAGATCAATATAAATAAACATATATGTGAAAGACACGACCAAACAATACATTGTTTGTGAGGGCTCACATCAATAAAATCTACTGGGCAGTACTATTTTTACATTAAAAAAATTAATGTTACTTGGCATCCACTTGGTACATGTTTTAAGAGTCTTCCAGTTGTGAGCCCACTTCCAACGATGTCCCAACTCCCTCCACCAGGTTTGAGGATCTCCCTGGCAGGTGACCCATATCCCACATGTGTGCTGCAACCAGGAACCCTGATTGGAACTCCTCCCAGCACCCGAGGGACCTGCTGCTAACTTCTAGCGCCACCCTAACTCCCTCCACTGGGTATAGAGCATTAGGGTTGTGGCCTCCTGTGCAGCCACAGTTATTTTCCCCTTTCCCAATATGCTCTGGACACACATCTGAATCTCTATTACTTAATTCTGAGGAGAAAATTCTGTCTATTCCAAATTCATTAGGCCGATAACCTATTCCAACCTAACCTATTCCAATCTCACCAAAATATTGGTTAACACAAGAATCGGTACAAGCCTAATATAAAAGAATACATCATCTGAAACTTCTCTAGAGGCCTCACATAAGTCACAGAAGAGCATCAAAGAGGAAAGTAGTATTCTAGAAGGGGAAAAAAGGCGACCACTATAGGCCTAGCTCATCCAGAATTTTTTCTTGCATTGAGAGGGGAATACTAATAGTGAACTGAAGGGTCACAACTCCATACTAACACAACAACAGGACGAAATAGTGCAATTCCCCGAAACGAGGAGAGGATGAAGAAAAGAGTCCAAAAGCATCACAAGGATTACGCCAAAATACAATCTCTTTGATAAATAATTCAGAGATGAAATGTGAGGATGTTCAATGAAACCAAATAAATGGTAGAAGAGCCATCCAGTAAATTAAAGTAGGACAAGAAAAAAAAACAGTAGAACGGACAGCCAAGAAAATACAGAAAGAAATGAGAGCAGAAATAAAAAAAGCTACAAACAGAAGTGTCACTTATAAAGGATTCTGTAGATGAAATAAAAAACTCAGTGGGTGCCTTCAGCAGTATGATAACTACAGCTGAGACAGAATCAGTTAGCTTGAAGATGAGTTGCAGAAAACATGTAGGCAAAAACATACAATGGGGAAAGACCTTAAAATAGTTCTAGAGCAAGTCAGAGACCTAGGGGATGGTCAAGAGATCAAGAGGAACAATAAAAGAATCATAAAGGAACAAAAGGACAGGGAGGCGACCCCAGTGCAATAGCAACAGCTAAATACAGGATTACTGAGAAGTTCCCAGAACTAGATAATGCAGGCATCCAGATGTGAGAACCCGGTTTTCCAGCTAAAAGAGATCCTAATAAAATGACTCCAAGACATATAATCAGAGTGGCAGATACCACAGTGACACAATACTGCAAGCAACAAGGTCAAAGAAGGAAATCGCATACAAAGGAACACCCCTTAGATTTACAGCAGACTTATCAGAGGAAACCTTCCAAGCCCAAAGACAATGGGGTGATATAGTGAAAAAAACTCAATGAAATGAATGCCTCACCAAGAGTACTTCATCCCTAAACTCTTACATAAACTAGAAGGAATGATACACTATTTTAAGGATAAACAACAGCTCAGGAACTTCAGAGACTCAAGACCAACCTTAAAAGAAGGAATAAAGGGGCTACTCTAAGACAAGACAAACCCCTAAAAACACAACAAACCTCTACAGATAGATGGCACAAAACCCCATGACAATAATCTCTCTCTCAATGTCAATGGTCTAAGTGTACCAATTAAGAGACAGGAGTGGCAAAATGGATTAAAAACTGATCCCAACTTTCTGCTGCCTACAAGAAACACATCTCAACAGTCAGAGCAAACAGATTCAAAGAAAAAGGATGATAAACAATCCTGCAAGCAAACAACTCAAAAAAAAAGCAAGCCATACTAGTATCTGATAATATAGATATCAGGCTGAAAAAAGATTAGAAGGGACATTGAAGGTCATTTTTTAATAATCAAGGGATATGTACAGCAGGAAGAAATCACACACCTAAACATATACACAACCAAAGCAACTGATAATAGACTTCAAGGAGGACAACATTAGCAACACAATAGCAGTTGGAGACAACAACATAGCCTTATCACCTCTGGATATATCAACAAGATTAAAACTCAGCAAGAAAGCACTGGCTTTGAATGAAGAAAAGAAAGGGCTGATAGATGGATACAGGGCTTTCTGTTAAAAAAATAAAAAAAATAAAAAAGAATATGCATTTTTTTCCAGGGCACACTGAACATTTTCCATTTCCATAGACCACAAGCTAGGTAACAAAACATACCTCAATAGAATCAGGAATATAGAAATTATATTATCTTTTCAAACCATAGCACACTGAAGATAGAATTTAATCACACACAGACATGGAGAACGAAATAAAAAACTGGAAATTAAACAACTCAATGTTGAATATCAAGTGGGTCAGGAAGGAAATCAAAGAAAAAAAAATCAAAAGATACCTGGAAACAAATGAGAATGAAGACATGAGCTACCAGAAGCTGTGGGAGGCAGGTAAAGCCATATTAAGGAGAAAATTTATAGTTTTGCAAGTATTTCTAAGGAAGGAAAAAAGGGCCCACATAAGTAACTTGACTTCACAGCTCAAGATATTAGAAAAGGACCAACAAAAGGAGTTAAACCAGGCAGAAGGAATGAAATGAAGTTTAGAGCAGAAAATAACAATATGGAAACCAAAAAAAAAAAAAAAGTAATTCAAAAGATCAATGAAACCAAGAGCTGGTTCTTTGAGAAAATAAAAAAGATTGATAAACCACTAGCAAGACTCACAAAAAAAGAGAAAGAACCCTAATAAACTAAATCAGAAATGAAAGGGGAGACATCACAACAGAAACCAAAGAAACTCAAAAGATCATCAGAGATTACTTACAAAGTCTGTATGCCATGAAACAAGAGAACCTAGAAGAAATGGATAAATTTGTGGATTCTTATAATCTTCAAGGCTGAACCAAGAAGATGTGGAATACATGAATACACCTATTACTATTAAGAAAATTGAAACTGTAATCAAAAGTCTTCCCCAAAATAAGAGCCCATATCCAAACGGGCTCACTAGCAATTAAAGAGGACCTATTTCCAGTTCTTTTCAAGCTTTACCAGGAAACTGAAGAGACAGAAACTCCCCCAAAGAGTTTTTATGAGACACATATCTCCCTAATACCAAAAGCAAACAGAGACACCACAAAAAGAAAAAATTACAGGCCTATATCCCTTATGAACACAGATGTGAATATCCTCAACAAAATACTAGCAAATAGAGTTCAAAAACTCATCAAAAATTTCAGACACCACAACCAAGTGTATGTAAGGATGCATATACCCGGGGATGAAAGGATGATTTAACATTTGAATATCACACAACATAATCCATCATGTCAATAAAATATAAAACCCATATGATAATATCAATAGATACAGAGAAAACATTTGACAAGATCCAGCACCCATTTATGATGAAAACTCTCACCAAAATGGGTATTGAAGGAAATTTCCTCAATATAGTCAAAGACATCTGCCACATGTCTATGGCAAGCATTATCAAAAATGGGTAAAAATTAGAACCGTCCCCCTAAGATCAGGGACAAGACAAGAATGCCCCTCTCCTGAGTCCTACTCAATATAGTACTAGAAATACTTGCAATAGCAGTTAGGCAAGAAAAAGATATTAAGAACATCTGGATAGGAAACGAAGAGAAATCAAGCTCTCACTATTTGCAGATGATATGATACTATATTTAGAGAACCCTAAATCCTCTATCAAGAAGCTTCTAGAGACAATAGACTTGTATAGTAAAGTCGCTGGCTATAAAATCAATACCCAGAAGTCCATGGCTTCCTATATGCAAATAATGAGAGGAAGAAAGTGATATGAAAAAAACAATCCCGTTCACAATTATGCCTCAGAAAGTCAAGTACCTCGAAATCAGCTTAACTAAGGAGGTAAAGGACCTCTACAAAGGAAACTACAAAATGCTACTTCACAAAATGAAAGAGGACATGAGGAAATGGAAACACATCCCCTGCTCATGGATTGGGAGAATTAACATTGTCAAAACAGCAATATTCTCCATAGAATTGTACAGATTCAATGTGATCTCTATAAGGATATCCATTACATTCTTCAAAGAAATTAATCAAACACTCCTGAAATTCATGTGAAACAACAAGCGCCCACAAATGGCTAAAGAAATTCTTGGGGGGAAAAAAAAAGTTAGGAGGCATCGTCTTCCCCAACTTCAAACTCTAATGCAAAGTAGTAATAATTAAAACAGTATGGTATTGGAACAAAGAGAGATCCACAAACTAATGGGAGAGGGTTGAATATCCTTACAAACACCCTCAAATATATGATCATATAATCTTTCATAATGGAGCAAGAAATGTGAAGAGGAGCAGGGAAAGCCTCTTTAACAACTGGTGCTGTCAAAACTGGAGAGCTACATGAAAAAAAATGGGCTCAGACCTCTACCTAACACCATGCACAAAAATCAGGTCAAAATGGATTAAAGAGCTTGACATCAGAGCAGAACCCATAAGATACATTGAAGAAAAGATTGGCAAAGCCCTCCAGGTTATTGAAGCTAAAGGTATCTTCTAAGATGAAATGCTATGGATGAATAAAATGGAAACATAGATAAATAAATAGGACTATTCTAAACTAAGAAGCTTCTGTATCTCAAAAGAAAGTTATCAGAGTACAAAGACACAGAATGGGAAAGAATATTTACCCAATACCCATCTGATAAGGGGTTTATATCAAGGATATAAAAGGCACTGGATGAACTCTACAAGAAAAAAAAACATCCAATCCAGTCAGAAAACTGGGGCAATGAAATGAACAGAAAATTTCTCAAAAAGAAATCCAAATGGCCCAAAGGCACATGAAAAAATGCTCTTCATCACTAATCATCAGGGAGATTCAGATCAAAACAACAATGACATATCATCTCACACCACAGAAACTGGCACACATGCAAAAGAACAAATGCAAATAGTGTTGGCATGGAAATAGGGAGACGGAGACTCTCCTTCACTGCTGATGGGAATGCCAACTGGTTCAGTCCTTTTGGAAAACAATATGGACGTTTCTCAAGGATTTAGAAATTGAGGGGCTGGAGCGATAGTACATCACCAGGTGTGACCCAAAAAGAAAAATAGAGGAATTAGAAATTGAGTTCCCATTTAACCCAGCAATACCACTTCTGGGAATATATCCCAGAGATGCAAAAAAGTACAGTAGAAATGATATCTACTCTTGTATGTTTATTGCAGCACTATTTACAATAACCAGAATCTGGAAAAAACCGGAGTGCCCAAGAATATATGACTGGTTAAAGAAACTTTGGTACATCTACACAATGGAATATTATGCAGCTCTTAGAAAAGATAAAGTCATGAAACTTGCAAATAAGTGGATCAACATGGAGAGAATCATGCTAAGTGAAATGAGTTAGAAAGAGAGGGACAGACATAGAATTACTGCACTCATTTGTGGGATATCACTGCATCACTGTATCACTGCCATTCCATTGCTCATCGATTTGCTCAAGCAGGCATCAGTAACGTTTCCATTGTGAGACTTCTTGTTACTTCTTTTAGCATATCAAATATGCCACAGGTAGCTTGCCAGCATCTGCCATGCAGGCGAGATACTCTCAGTTGCTTGACAGGCTCTCCAAGAGGGACAGAGGAACCAAACCCGGGTCAGCTGCATACAAGGCAAACGCCCTACCACTGTGCTATCTCTCCAGCTTTATATTGTGGAATATAAAGTAACACAGTGGGAGACTTACCACCCAAGGATAGTAGATATAAGGACCTGGAGGATTCCTTCACAACTTGGACCCAAACCTCACATGCTGGGGGATAAGGCAGCTGAGATATAGAAGGGACCACCAAGTAAAGGATGCTTGGAAGGCTCATTCAGGATGGGTGATGGTGCTGAAAGTTGATTATAGAATGAACATGATGGCCACTGAATACCTGTATTGCAAAGCATAACACCCAAAAGGAGAGAGAGAATAAAAGGGAATGTGCCTGCCACAGAGGCAAGGAAGGCAAATGAAGCGGGGGTGGCGAGAGGGATACTGGGAACATTGGTGGTGGAGAATGGGCCATGCGAGTGATGGGTACTCAATCATTGTATGACTGAAACGTATTCACGGAAGTTTGTAAGTCTGTAATTGTTTCGCACGTTGACTAATTAACAAAAATTAAAAAGAGTCCTTCCAGTTTCCATCATGGTCCTAAAGTTTTCTGCAGCATTATTTACCAGGAAATTACTCAGAAAAGATCCCGCTGTCCTGAGAATGGACAGTCAGGGATTTCTAAGTCTTCCTTGCTGTTTCTTTTCTAGGTTTTTCCCAGAAGTTTGATCTTAAATTGTTCATACCATTACATACCCCATTTTAAAAAAATGCAACAGTTTTTTTTCTTGTTGAAATATGGACTCCTCCAATAAAACAATGTTGTAATCATATGCCATTATTTGTTTCATTATTACATGAAATCTTTCCACGTGAAACAAATTGGCATTATTAAAATCTGAACTTTAGTATTACTTTCGTATATCAGGTTTTATCATTAAAACTAGTTTGTACTCATATAATAACAACTTAGATATCTTATTTGAAAAGCAATGATTTGTATCTTTCATGATTTCTCACTCTAGTATTGAATTATTTCCATAAATAATCGCAATCAATCAGGATCTAGAATCTGATCTAGATTCAAGAGTATCCTGCCCTCATGCGAGAGCCTGGCAAGCTACCCGTGTTGTATTCAATATGCCAAAACAGTAATAAGTCTCACAATGGAGATGTTACTGGTGCTTGCTCAAGGAAATCGATGAGTAATGGGATGACAGTGACAGTGATTCTCATCCAGCACTTTTTAATCAAACCAATTAGGCTGCATGTTTATAATAGTGTGAATATTTATAGTTTTTATGTAGATGGTTATCATACATGATCTCTTAAACCAAACTAAATTACTTATTTTTCTAGCACCTTGCAAAATTTTTTCCACAATTCCTTTACACAATTACCATCTTTCATTTCTTCAATGAAACTAAATTCCATTCTCTTTCTTCTGCTTTTTCTCTTTTCTTAATTTTTAATTGAATCACCATGAGATCGATGATTAAAAAAATTTTCATGATTGGGTTTCAGTCATACAATGTTTCAATACCCATCTGTTCACCAGTGCACAGTTCCCACCACCAATGTCCCCAGTTGCCCTCCTGCCTGCCTCCTGCTACATCCCTGCATCCTGCCTTTATGGCAGATAATGTCTCTCTCTTTCTGTCTCTCTCTTTTTCTCTTTCTATGTCTCTTTCATTCTCTCTCTCCCGCATCTCTCTCACACACAAGCTTTCCCTCTACCCACTTTTTCTCTCTTTCTCTCTCTGTCTCTCTCCTCTGTCTCTCTCCCCCATCTCTCATGCACACTTGCCCTTTACACACCCTAAACACACACTTTCTCTCTCTCTCCTCTTTCTCTCTTCCATTCTTTTTACTACTTCCCTTGAAGAATTCCTAAACACTGCTCCAAGTATTACAAGTACTGCAAGACTTGTATTCTCTATGTTAATTGACCTTGTAAAGCCAAATAATTTTAACATCAATTTGAAACATATTAAAACACATTTTGTAGTTAATAATGTTAAATAATGTAAGAAAATTTAGAATGCCCCAAAAGAGCAATCCATGCTAATTATTAAGTGTAAATTGAATAACTTATATTTTATTCCCTTAAAATTTGGAGTATATCAATGGGAATTTTTAATAGGAAATTTTTATTAGCTAAATCAAGACCATATCATCTTTAGAGACAGATTATGGAGCAGATATTCAGTTATAATACTAGCATTTTAGATACTCTGTTAACTTTAAAAAGTTCACATATTTCACTTTCCAATTAAGTGGCAGACATAGGTACAAGCCTAAGGCCATGATATCCTTAGCAGTTCACTCTACTCAAAGCAGCAAGGAAACAGACAGACTGCTCATTCTCTTCCTCATCTCTCATATAAACCGGAACAGCTGTTACTGTGACAGGCTGCCTGTCTTGTCCTCTTTTTTTTTTTAATATATTCAGCTTCACAGTTGCAAATAGATATTATATTTGTTAGTACATCATGTCTCAAGTATTTTGACTGGTCCATATATTGGTACAAGACTTCTATTTAACTTTCCTTTTAAAGAAGTTTTTTCAATGTTTGAAACATCTTTCGTGCAGCAATTAAATTCCATGTCTATTAAGAGAGCTAAGAAGCTATATATTTTAAACGATAACTGTTTATTACTTTCATTGTTTTCATGACACTTTGAATGCAGCCCTATATCACTGTCATCCCATTGTTAATCAATTTGCTAGAGCGGGCACCAGTAACATCTCCATTCATTCTAGCCCTGAGATTTTAGCAGCCTCTCTTTACTCATCCTTCCTAATGGTGCCGCATTGGAGGCTCTTTCAGGGTCAAGGGAATGAGACCCATCATTGCTACTGTTTTTGGCATATTGAATACGTCACAAGGAGCTTGCCAGGCTCTGTTGTGCAGGCAGGATACTTTCGGTAGCTTGTCAGGTTCTCCGAGAGGGAGAACTAGACAATAGACATATTTATTTATTTGTTTGTTTGTTTATTTATTTATTTATTTATTTATTTATTTATAAAACCTTATTAAACATATTAAGCATGCAATTTCATAAAGATTTATTTATAAATTTAAATTTACCTCAAAAAAGAACATGTAAAAGATCCCAGTTTTAGAATACATAAGGCAATATTTTTTATCAACAAGAGTCATGAAAAATATAAAGACATAATTCTAGTAAGGTTTTCTTACTCTCATTTAGCCAATGATTTCCAATAGTGATGCAAATACCTCTTATTATACTATTACTTTTCTATATATAGCCATACCTATAAAAGTAGCACTGTAGCACTGTCGTCCCATTGTTCATCGATTTGTTCGAGCAGGCACCAGTAATATCTCCTTTGTGAGACTTGTTGTTACTGTTTTTGGCATATCAAGTACATCACAGGGAGTTTGCTAGACTCTGCCGTGCAGTCGAGATTCTCTCGGTAGCTTCTCGAGCTCTCTCAGAGGGATGGAGGGATTGAAATCAGGTCAGTTGAATGCAAGGCAAATGTCCTAGCCGCTGTGCTATTGCTCCAGTTCTATAAAAGTATGAAAGTTATAACTATCCCACTATCTACTAGTTACATATTACAAGAATAAAGTTGAAAATATTTTGATAGAAGTCATCAATGTTTCACATAACTTGCTTTAGAATACTAAATAAACAAAAACAGCTCTTTTTGAAACCAGGAAAATTTAGGTGAAATCAAAATGCTGCTTAATATCATTAAAAGTTACTGAATACATTCACATTTCTAACCAAAACCTTTATTTGCTAAGTTCAGCAAGCTTTGAATGAACAAGTTTCAATCTAATTAAAGAGGGTTGGATTTTAGGTCACAAGTATAGAAACTACTATGACCAGAGATCTAAATGGTCTGTAAAATTATATTATCACATTTTACAGTCATTTTGAATGTGGTGTATATTTTTAATTTTGCAGTTTCTCCATTATTATGCAGTGTATTCAATTTTAGAAGTAGATAACAGAATCTGGAATAATTTCATTATTATATTTTAGTAAGAATATTTCTTTTAAATCTATCCCTTATAATAAATTGGTTATGCATTAATGTGTTAGCATTTTATTATAAATATGACATGATGCTATCACTAAAAAGTGGACAGGTATTATAGCCAATGTGCAGTTATTAGAAAAAGTCTGTTAATTATTCTTAACATAGGACTGCAAATTATTTTTTGTTTTGTTTTGGGGGCCACAACATATGATTTTCAGGGCTTATTCCTGGCTCTGTTCTTTGATTATTCATTTGTGTGTTCTTCGATCACTACTGGTGGGACTCAAAAACTAGGAATTGAGCTGCCATTTCACCTAGCAATCTAACTTCTTGAAATATAACTCAAAGGACCAAACCCACAACATAGACAAAACATTTGCACTCCTATACTTATTGCAGCACTATTAACAACAGCCAAAATCTAGAAACAACCCAACGTCCAATAACAGATTATTTGATAAAGAAATATGCACAATGGAAGATTACTTGGCTGTAATTAAATTTGCTGCTACTTGAATGGATCTCAAGAGTATCATGCTGATCAAAGTGAGAGGAAGAGAACCATTGACCAGAATGATCTTCTTCATATGTGGGATATAAGGATTCATCGTTAGGGATGAACAAATGCCCAAACACAATAGCACAATAGAAGTAAATAACATGAGAACCAGTCTTCAGCAAGAATCTGATCATTTTTTTGTGGGCGGGGGTAGGGAGGTTGGAAGGGGAAAGAGATAAAAAAAAGAGAAAGCTGACAATAATGGAAAGATATTATAATAAAAATCTCTGTAGATGCAGAAATATCACCTAAATAGAGTGTTTTATATAAGTTAAACATAAATTCACTATTGAACAAAGTATATACTTGCTTAGGAACTATTAATAGTAGATTTTTTTTTCATGAACTTCTTTTCTTAATCCTGGTAGCACATTAATTTTATATAGGAAATTAAAAAAAATACTAAGTCCCATTCTTTAACACATCCCCCCCACCCTGAACTTAAAAAACAACATTGGACTTATAAAACAACATAAACAAATATTGAGAAAAAGAGATTGCAGGGCTTGTAATGTGGCTCAAGTGGCAGACACACAGTTTGCATTTGTGAGGCCCTGAGTTTAATCTGCAGCACTGTGTGTGAATCCTGAACATAGTTGTGATTTACTCTAATGTCCCTGAGCACTCCTCGGTCTTTGAGTACTTCCATTTTTGACCGCCACCATAACAAAATAATAACTATTGCATTATTGAAGAGGAAATAAGGAAGTTGAGACTAGATAATCAAGACCTACTTCCTGTTTATGCCTTATTTACATATGCTATACAATTTGTTGTGTTAAAAATTGTGTAGGGATTAACGATCTAATTGGTCATTTTCACAAGCTCTCTTTTATATGAGACAACCAATTAGAGGGCAATGGGTACATCTGTAACCTATATAACCTTAGGTTTTGAGTTTTCTGGGCCTAAGATCAAGGCTACTGCTTTGAAGACTATTGCTAAGTTTCTGGTAGTCAAGTAAGTGTGTGGGTGTTAAGGATCCTGGGGTCACTATCTGGGATTCATTGGTTGCAGGTGATGCTGTTATATGAGATGTATAATAAAGTGCTGTGACATTAAAGATCTCTGTGGTGAAGACAATAATCTTGCTTTTTATCCACAAATTGAAAATTCTTAAACTTGGCAAAAAGGAATTAGTATCCAGCCTTGCTTCAATTGGTTGAAAGAGTTGAGACACTACACATGCATTAAGTTACAGAAAAAATCTCTGTAAATCTCCTTTATCTCTCAGAGGATATTGAAGAGTCCTTGAATTGGTTCTAGGATATCGACTTTATCAATTCCGGTTAAAGTACCCTGTCACACACTCACACTTCAGTTATCATGTTAATACCAAATTGAAATCGAGGCAGGAAGATTCATACAGATAAAATGAATCTTTTTTGTTATCCAGTAAGTAAAAAATGTTTATTTTATAAATGTTTATTTATCCAGTAAGTCAAAAAAAGCCCTATTTGTATTATAAGAGATTATTTCAACTAAAGGCACCAGGTTGATTGTAAAAAGTTTGATAGCAAATAACATATTGCATATATATCTTGTGAAAAATAGTTTTATAAGCAGAAATGGAAAATAATATTTTATATTACAAAATGCATGATATATAAAGCAAGCTATTGTTCCTGAAAAATATCATAATTACATTAAACTTCACGATCATGAAATCCCATTGTTCGTCATTTTCTCGAGCGGGCTCAGTAAATTCTCTATTTGTCCTATCCCTGAGATTTTAGAAGCTCTCTCCATTCGGCCTTCCTAACGGTGCCACATTGGAGGCTCTTTCAGGGTCAGGGGAATGAGATCTGGCTTGTTACTGGCTTTAGCACATGAATACACCACGGGAAGCTTGCTAGGCTGCCCCATGTGAGCAGGAAACTCTCAGTAGCTTGCTAGTTTCTCCCAGAGGGAGAAATAGGTTCTAAGATACTGCTTCTTGGAGCTTGCTTTTAAGTCTCTGGATGTTGGCCGTTGATGGAATTACACACACCTGGGTTCCTCTGCTGGTACCTTCATGCATGAGGCCTGTCCAAACGTGTGGAGAGGGGCCTCAAGCATGGCTGTAGTTAGGTTGGGGTGGTCTTCGGCCTCCAGGAGCTCTGCTTGGGGTGGGGAGGGAAGCTGGAGCCCATCCCCTCTAAGGGGTCCCAGGGAAGACAGCTTATGATTTTTTCACCTTAAACTTATGATTTTATAATTAAAAAAATACATATAAGGAAGAAAACTTAAACAAGAAAAATCCTGGAGTGATTGCTATCCAAGAAAATGTAAATTCTATCACATAAAGATGGAGTTTCTGAGGATAAATTCAGTGAAACTTATATCTTATGCACACATTTTATAAGAACCCAAATGTGTGTCATGTTGATTACAGTAATTAAAATTTGCAAATTATCACATTAAGTGTGTATTTTGAAATATAGATGTATAGAAATAAGTGATATATGTTAGAAAGGTATTTCAACAGATTATATTAAATGAATGGAACCTGAATTATTAAAAATAAGAAGAAAGTGGGGCCGGAGCGATAGCACAGCGGGTAGGGCGTTTGCCTTGCACGCGGCCGACCCGGGTTCGATCCCCGGCATCCCATATGGTCCCCCAAGCACCGCCAGGAGTAATTCCTGAGTGCAAAGCCAGAAGGAACCCCTGAGCATCGCTGGGTGTGACCCAAAAAGCAAAAAAAAAAAGGAAGAAGAAAGTTATAAGTTAAAAAAAAAGTGATAAGATAAAAGTAATAAGTTAAATTTTATGATCACTTAGTTTGTTTTTAGGAAATTTGGAGCACAAGAATGTACAAAGCCTTTAGGAAATTTAGTGAGAGATAAGGTCACAGGAACATCTGCCATTCTTTGGCAGAACTCTGCCATTCTTTGAAAAAGCAATAAAATAAAAATAAAATAAAAATTAAGATAAATGGAAAAATTAATATACTCTTTCTGATTCTCTATTATAAATACACATGGTACAGAAAACATACCATCATTCATAAGGAAATTGCAAATAGTGAGAAAACACAAAGTATCTTGCTAATCCTTAATAGAGTCCATATCTTAAAGTAAGTGGAATATACCTACCAACAAATATCCAACACTGACCTGTCAGCCCCTTAAGTTTGTACATGAATTTAATACTTAAAAATACAGCGAAGAAAAATTTTTGTTATGGATCATGTTTAGAAAAGGGATTCCATTTAATATACAGAGCTGGCAAAAGAAATAGTTCCGCTGGTCCTGTTGGTTGATATTGATTTTTAGTTCTTTAATAACAATATACTTAGTTACCACTCGATCTTTTGACATCCTTTGGAATCCAGTTGGCAACAGCTCTAGTTCAGTGGTTGTCTCTGAATTACATTACATGTCTGGCCCATCTGAATTTTGACAAATTGGCAAACAAGACAGCGTCCCTGATTCTTTCTTTCTTTCTTTCTTTCTTTCTTTCTTTCTTTCTTTCTTTCTTTCTTTCTTTCTTTCTTTCTTTCTTTCTTTCTTTCTTTCTTTCTTTCTTTCTTTCTTTCTTTCTTTCTTTCTTTCTTTCTTTCTTTCTTTCTTTCTTTCTTTTTTTTTATTAGTGAATCACCATGAGTTACAGTTTCAAACTTATGAGCTTTTATATTTGCATTTTGCTTACATCCCTCCGCCAGTGCCCCATCCCCTCCACCGGTGTTCCCAGTATCCCTCCCACCCTTCCACCTCACCCCCAGTGTCCCTGATTCTTGATCTTCAACAGAGGTTGGAACTCCGGATTCCTTCTCTCACTTGAGTGAAACATGGTACTCCAAGCATAGCTGTTTCGATTCCTCTTTGGGATATCTAAATAGCGTTCTCATTCTTTTTTCTTAGGGCCCAGGTCTTTGAAGCATATTTTAGTGAAGGAAGAATGGTGGAGTTGAAAATTTGTGCCTGGCTGGAGGTTATTCATCCTCTTAACCACTTCTTCGATGCTCTTGAAGTTATTCCACACTATTCTCTTCTTCCTGCGCAGTTCTGGCTCCAAGTCATTCCTCGTGTTGAGTGCTCGACCCAGGTAAGCATAGCGGTTGCATTCAGAGATGTTTGTTCTATTGAGAGCAAATGGAGAGTCAGGACTAGTTTGTTTTTTCATGAACATTGTTTTGGTGAGATTCAGGTGCAGTCCAACCTTTCTACACTCGTGGTTGAAGTTGGCCAGCATTTGTGCCGCTTGGCTAATGTTTGCTATTATTAGAACGATGTCATCAGCGAAGCAGAGGTGGTATAGTTGCTGACCGTCTATCTTCACTCCCATTCCTTCCCATTCCAGTCATCACATGACATTCTTGACAGTGGCACTGAAGAGTTTCGGTGAAATGGTATCACCCTGCGGAACCCCTCTCTTTACGTCAATGATCACTTCCTTGTAGAATGGTGAGATACTGGTGGTGAATCCATAGTACAAATTGTGGAGGGTCTTGATGTATGCCCTGTCTAACTAGGGCTTCTATGACCACTTCAGTCTCATCAGAATCGAGGACCTTCTTTAAATCAATGAACATTAGACAGAGCATCATCTTGAACTCTTGAGAAACTTCAATGAACTTGGTCACTGTGTGGATACGGTCGATTGTGCTGAATCCTTTTCAGAACTCGGCTTGCTAACATGGTTGTCCTTCATTTAGTGTTCTGACTGTTCTATTCAGGATGACTTGAGTGAACAACTTGTAGACGATGTATAACAGGAAGATTGGGCGATAGTTGCTGATGTCGTGGATGTCTTCCTTCTTGTATAACAGAATGGTCCTGCTGGTTTTCCATTGGAACAGAACCTTGCATTCATACAGGTATCACGTCAAGAGCTGAGCCAGTGTATTGATGAGTACTGGCGACAGATTCTTTAGGTGTTTGGGGCTGACCTTGTCTAGACTACCAACAATATGACGTGTTGGATTTCATAAGGAAAAGATATGTCCATCCTGCGGAATTTGGTATGTGAGCAGGTGTACGTGGCTGTCAAAGAGATCCGAGTAGAAGTACTGAATAATCCTCTCCATTGGCCTTTTACAAGATGTGATAGATCCATCAGGATGTCGGAGGGCAGTTATTTTGGTCTTGTAGTTAGAGAAGGACAGGCGAGCGTTGTGAATACTTTTCCTGGCTTCTGCTGAATCAGCCAACAGTGCTGCTCTTCTCTCTTTGAGGTCTTCCTTTATTGCTTCTCTGCACAGCTTTGCAAGCTCAGATGTTAGCTTGAGGTTGCCTGATGCTCGTGCCAAACCACATTAGTGAATGACCTCAAGAGTTTCCGAAGACAGGCGTCTGTTTGTGGCTTTCTCACTCTTGGCATTCTTCGCGCAGTCATGGAGGTACTGAACCAGTTGATCATATTCCTCATCGATGTCGTCAAAATGGTATCTTCCGACATTACCGCAATAGTGCCAAAGAGCTCCCATTTGGTGGTCATTCTGGGAGTTCTCTTCTTAAACTTAAACTTTGCAGATCTTTCTCCCCATTCGGTGAAGTAGAAGTTTGCACAAAGAAGACGGTGGTCCCATCCCATTTGTAATTTTGGGACAACAGAGACATCTGTCAGGCAAAACCTTCAATTGAACATAATGTGGTCAATTTCGTTGTGGAACTGTCCATCAGGAGACTCCCATGTCCAACGTTTAGATTCGGCCTTCTGAAACTGTGAGTTACCATGGATGATCTTGGTTGACATGATGAATATAGGTCCTACACCACAGTAGTAAGTATCATGAAGTGTGCAAGAGCCCTGTGTGCTATATTCTTGCTAACTGGATGAGGAAATCTAAGTAAAGGAGGATGCCCATATAACCCTTCTTTCCAGAGTTTAGGGAGGACGACAGAAAAAGAAAGAAATGAAGGGAATAACAAGATGAGAAAGTAAAGTATTGGGAGAAAAGAGAGATGTGTCACACAGGTGGTGTGAAAGAGTGGTATACCTATGTATCTCAAAGTTCAGATTAAACAACACTGAAAATGTGATATCTAAGCTGGAACCATCACACTTTGCAATACAAATGTCAAAGTTGTGGTTGGGATGGAGGGTGGGGATAAAGGAATTGATTATGGGAACCCTGGTGGTGGGAAGCTAACCCTGGTGGTAGAATTGATGTTAAAATAATATGTGCCTAAAATCCAACTATCAGTGATTTTTAAATCATCATTACTTAATTAAAGAAAAAGTTTTGAAAGAGTCATAAATGTGGTAATTAAGATAGGTAGAAAGAAAAGATAGAGGTAGATATATAAATAGATAAGCTTGATTGATAGAATCTAATTTTATGGACATGGAGTGTACCTTTTCCCCCCAATAATTTTACCAATCAATTCATATAAAACATATTTTCAGTAAAGCTATTATTATGAAATTATATGTAAAATTCTTCCTATGTTTCCTACTCCTCATTATAAACATACATTATAATACATTTTTAATCCTATAGAATTTCTAAATATAGTGATGACAGAGAAAAAAAATATATATATATATATAATTGTTGCCTCAGTGCCTTTCTGAATACTTGCATTTGCCCTGTACAGCTTGAACTTTTACCTAGTTATTTACACATTTCTGAGTACCTGTCCAATATGTGTACTGACAGCATTGACTTCATGATGAGGTCCCAATTACATTTAATTCCTCAATTAGATTACAATCCCCATGTCATAATTACTAGACTTGATATTCTAATAATGCAATTCAGCAAATGGAGCACATCATCAAGGGTATGCGTGGGCACAAGTACAAGTGCCTATTCTGGTTCTCTCTCTCTGTAGTGACCAAATTAAAGACTTTCAGGTGGCTTAGAGAGTCCTTCCAGTCCTACTCGCAAGGTTCTGCGGGACTGAATAAACCTTCAATTCTAATACCCTCTACTACTGTGATTTTCAAATACATTTGGCTCAAAGCTATCCTGTACACTTCCTAGTGGACTCTTTTGACATTGCCAAACATGTGTGCATGTATCAGTACACTTAGAAATCACACGTGTTTGGTAGCATCATTGTATGAATAGGTCAATGAGATAGTAACTCCCAAGACTTACAAATTACACCTTTCAAAATTGGTCCCTACCAATCATCCCTAATAACCAACAATACAAAATAGCCATAGCTGCAGCCAGAGAGATATTACAGAGGGTACAGTGTCTTCCTTGCACAGAAAGTTCCGGGTTCTGGGGTTTGGTACCTGGCTGTATATATATATATATTTTTTTTCCCCCCCGAACCCCACCAGAACTGAACTGTGAGTGCAGAGTTAGGAGTCAGCTCTGTGTACTGTGGAGTGTGTCCTAAAAGCAAACAAGACCATAGCAGAGTGTCTGAGGTGCTAGGGTCACCCCTGCGTAACACAGGAGCCACCAAACCTGGTGGTGTTAGAGGAAACAAGCAGATCTGTGAATCTATAATAGACCCTGATATGTGTCCAAAACACGTTTTACTCAACCCTGTGCCAAACACCCTGGTATTTTTTGATGCAAAAGTGTTTTAATCTAGATAAAGTAACTATATAGATTTATTTTGTTGTTTGTGCTTTTGGCATCCAGACCGAAAAACACATTGTTTTAACAGGTCAAGCATCATAATAATCAATTTTCTTTCAATTTTGCCATGTTAATTTCAAATTGGTCAGATTTTAGTTAATTTTGGTGTTTTGATAATCGTAGTAGAAGTCACACTTGTGGTGACGTGACTAGTGTAGCATACTTGGTGGCATTATTTGCACACTTGGCTGCAGACAAGACTTCACACACCAAATCTTGTAAAGGGCAACCTAACACTAAGCCACATAGCTCCGTACTTCAGGTATGGTGAAGTAAGAATCCTGGGTCATTCCTCTCTTGTAAATTGAATTTAGATAACATGATTACAATAGTATTAAGATTAGTAAAACTGCAATGCTACGCAACTTTACACACCACAACCAACAACATCCTGCCAGAGACCCTCCAGTTGAATTATTCAGTCCACTGATTCCTCACCATTTCCAAGTCCTCACCTCATATTTTGACAGCTTTATTTCTGTATTCATAGTCTATTTGCTGCCATTGGATAATGTAATCTCCTTGTTCTGTTTCTTCGTATACCATACTTGCGAAAGATCTTTTCGTATTTATTCTTCTTATTTGAAGTATTTTTGCTTAAAATAACCACTGCAACTCCATACACACTATAGCAAATGTCAGTATTTTATCTTTTCTTTCTTTGTCAAATGTTAAATATGTGCTTCAATTTTGTTCTGATTGTTTTTTTTTTGCTTACTTATTTCAGATTTTATGATGATTATGTTGCTATACTATCTTATGAGTATTTGTGGTATTTGTGAGCACTGATGAAAAATTTTCTATTATAATTTATTTATACAGCTTATCTTTTACTAAGTTATCATTGACATACTTGTATTAAATATCTCCTTTGAATTTTCTCATGACATGATATCTGAATTTTTTTTTTTATTTTTGGGTAACACCTGGCAATGTCTAGGGGTTACTCCCAGCACTGTACTTAGGAGTTACTCCTGGCAGTGCTCAGGGATCCATAGGATCGAACACAGGTTGAACACATGCAAGACAAGCACCCTACCTTCTTTACTATCAGTGTAGTCCCCTGAATCTTTCTAATTTGTGAAATTTATAGCCTGAATAATGACTCTAAAGTGTGTGTGCTAAAATTGTAAGAGAGAAATTAATTCATATTTTAGAAAATTAACATGACATAATGTGTCTATACAAGTGAAAACAGAATTTTCTATTTTATAATAGTTCTTTATGACGTAAAACTTCCTATGTTTTCATAAAGTAGTAAAATTTTGTGCTACTTAGTGTAAACTACTTACTAAAATTGTTACTAATAAATAACTTTGAGTTTCAAATGGAAATAATGTATACTGTCAGTAAAACAATGAGGATGTTCATAATGATTTACTATTTCTATTTCAACTCATAAAAGTGAATACATGTCTCCAATCTTAAGTGATTTTCTCAGGAAAGAAGACCCTCCGTATTTTTAGGAGAAAGCAATGTGAGTTGTGTGTTTTTGTGTGTGTATGTGTTCCACAAAAAAAACAAACAAAAATCAGTTATGGTGGCTATTCCAGGTCCTGAACTTAGGGGTCACTCATGTTTGGAATCAGGGAAGCATATGGGGTTCTGGTAATTGAACCTAAATTAAACACATCAAGACAAACACCCTACCCTCTATGCCATCTTTCTGGTGTCCTTTGATACACTACATATAGTCACGAAATTCTAGCCACTTTGTTCTCTTTCAATGTTGCATTGACAGTTTTGGATCTTTATACCTCCATATAAATTTTAGAATATCTTTGTGAATATTAAATAGCCTATTAATAATTTGATAGGATCATATCCAACCTTTAAGCTTGAAAGAACAACTTGACTGTTTTGTGTCTTTCTATACATTCCCCCTCCCAAGATTATTTTTCATTATATCTGAGTAGAACTACCTAACTTATACTTTACCAAGGTCACTTCTTGGGGAAAAAGGGGTTTTCTTAAAGTACAGAAAAGTCACTAAAAATTCCTACCTTCATTGAATAGGTATTTCACTTTATAACTTTGCTGAAATCAAACCAAAATATTTCCCCCATTTTGATAAAACATAATTTTCTCTTGGTATAGAAGTTGCAGGATAAATCTGCTCAATGTGCCAGGAAGGGATTCATGACCTGGCTTCTATTAACAGAAATGGGGTGTCTTGCAGCTATATCTCCATAAGTTGCACTGAAAAATACCTCTGTAAGTAAAGATTCAACCCAAGGGTTAGTTTTTACTGCAGGTTATAAACTTGAAGAAACTGGGTATATAATGGAAAAGCTGACACAACCTTAAAGATAGCTGCTTCAACGGAGCAACTATAATGCACCAACTCCTTTATTTCAGAAAGTGTGAGTGTTTATGTTGCCACTGGATAAAAGAATTGATGTGGAGATTACTCATGCTTGTTGAATTGCATGGTGATAAAATAAAGTCTTGCTAAATAGAGCTTTAGGTAAAATGGAATATGGACTCAATTTTCCCTACAAAGCCATTTTTATAAGCTTTATGTTTTACTATTTATGTTCTAAAATATCTGTACCTTGTGTCATTTACCAGTTTAGCATTTCATCTGCAAATACTTCACTGATAAAATAATTTATATGACACTAATAAGATTCCACTGAGTTTTCAGAAAGTAAATAAAATGGAAGAATAAAACAACTTTTTAAATTGCCACGAAGTCCTTTTTAGTTTTAATGTAAATAGTATTTTGACAATTGTCATATTCCGTGAGTTTTTAATACTTTGCTGCTAACAGTTTCTATAGATTTGAAAATGTCAGTATGTATTCAAAAAGAAATATCTTCAATATATTATAGATTAGCAACTCAAAAATACATACTTATTCTGTTTCTCTTATAATTATACTAATAAAGCAAATAAAACTTATTGAATAGTTTTACTTACAAATCAATAAACACATATTAAAATTTTTCCAGACATTTTTTAAAATACTGAAATCAAACTATTCCTTTTCATATATTCACAACTTACAGACATTTGTACAATATTCAATAGCTTTTCTGAAAGATTTCAACAATAACTATGATGTACTACTTGCTCACAAAAATTTTAGTTTAAGGGGGAAAGATGTGAAAACATATGTGGAATGCAATATGCCTTTTATATGAAGAAATATTTGGGATAAGAAAGCAAGCAAGTGATAGCTATATTGGGGTATCAGGATCAAAAAGAGGATACAGAAATGATGAAATAATTCTCAGGAGATTTGGGTAGTATTAACTAATCAGTAGATGGAAAGAACATCTGTGCATTACAGAAAGCCAGCTCTCAAAAATATATAAACCATATTAACCATGAGGGCATATGAACCATCTCCACTGTAGGAGCACTTACTTAAAATGGTAGGATGCTTACTTACAATGATTAGAAAAAATATAGAACTGCATTATGAGAAATACATTTGTGCATTTTTTCCTGTATGAGGTTAAAGGAATGACAGACATAAAAATATAATTAAAATAAAATAGCAAAGGTTATCTCTATGTGTAAAAATAATCAGACAATTTAAGCATGAATAAAGTAGACTGAACTAGAGGGGTTTCAAGATTGGACTTAAATTGAAAATAAGACTTCAAAAAGGCAAATAGAGACAGAAAAGATTAATTTTAATGAAGATTATTTTTAGCTCCTGAAATGATATTAGGTACTGGTTGAAAATTAATAGCCAAAGAGATAGTCAAGGGCTTAAATTAAAAATGTTTGTGCTTGACTTTCATACTGAAATTTATTGATGCATCCTTCACTAATAAATGACTATGTTACAGTTTTTTTTTAAATTAGGAGACAAGCATATGTAAAGTGTTTGGCTCTTAAAACATGTTTGATAAGTGAGGCTCTATTAATTTTTAAATGTAATGCAAATACCCATGGTGCTATATAGCCCCCTTTTTTTTAAGTCCATAACACTGTGGCGCAAAAGTCCTTTTGAAGTGTCTGTCCTAGATGTACTATTAGGATACAACAGATGGACTCTCAGTAGCAATCATGCAGAGCATTTGCCAAATAGGACAGTCATCTGAAGAAGATGGCAGTAATAGAGTGCTTCACTGCAGGACCCACAGACCAACTGTCATTCATCAATAACTGAAGATAGTGCCAGTGATGTGTCTATGCTTTGCTGGACTCTGAAGAGAGGGGGACTGACCTTCAGGTTATGGAATTTTACTTCTGTTTCATTCTACCTCTTTTCTTCTGTTTCACTCACTTTGTGATTTTTCTTGTCTATTTTACAAATGGAATAATGAATACACTAATGAGAAAATCAATGTTATAAGAGGACAAATATCAAGATGGAATCTAAGAAAGACATTGTCAACATAATTCAGAGATAAATAAGAGAACATTATAAACCTTCTGGTTTGGTATTTAAAAAATAAAACCTAATTACTGATATTCTTGCATTGTGATTTTCTTCTTCTCTACCTTCTGCCTGGGCTATTTCCTTCGATTTCCTTATTTTCTTTACCTTTCAGCTTATTAACTTTCTTCCTCATCTGCTCATTTTAGCCTTCTTCTTTCTCTTCTTCCTCTTCTTAATTTTCTTCTTCTTCTTCTTCTTCTTCTTCTTCTTCTTCTTCTTCTTCTTCTTCTTCTTCTTCTTCTTCTTCTTCTTCTTCTTCTTCTTCTTCTTCTTCTTCTTCTTCTTCTTCTTCTTCTACTTCTTCTTCTACTTCTTCTTCTTCTTCTTCTTCTTCTTCCTCTTCATCTTCTTCTTTTCTTGTTCTTCTTTTCCCTCTTTTCCTCTTCATCTTCTTCTTCTTCTTCCTCTTTCTCCTTTTCCTCCTCCTACTCATCTCTTCTTCTTTTTCTTCTTCTTCTTCCTCTCCTTCTTCCTCTTTCTCCTCTTCTTCTTCTTCTCCTTCTCCTCCTCTTTTTTCTTCTTCTTCCTCATTTCCTCTTCATCTTCTTCTTCTTCTTCCTCTTTCTCTTCTTCTTCCTCTTTCTTCTCTCCCTCCTCTTCCTCTTCCTCCTCCTCCTCCTCGTCTTCTTCTTCTTCTTCTTCTTCTTCTTCTTCTTCTTCTTCTTCTTCTTCTTCTTCTTCTTCTTCTTCTTCTTCTTCCTCTTCTTCTCCTTTTTCTCCTCCTCCTCCTCCTCTTCCTCCTCCTTCTCCTTCCATCTCCCCCTACTTTCCCCATCTTCTTCCCTTGCTATTTTAATGATGTTGATTCTTATAATCTATAAAGCATGTATTTCTATATCCTTGTGTCTACTTTCAGTAGTGATTTATAATTTTACCTAAAAATTACATTTGACTTCTTTAGATCAATTGATGTATAGACACTTATATTTATGAATAAGACTAGTGGATCCATAGAGATAGTACAGTGGGCAGGGTGCTTGCTTCATAAGTACTGACGTGGGGTTGGATCCCAGGGACCACATATGGCCCTTTGAGCACTCTAGAAGTGGTTCCTGATTACAAAATAAATAGTAAGTGTAAGCACTGAGGATGTTCAGGTGTGGCCTCTGAACAAAAAATAATGATTATAAAGTGAGAATTATAATTGGGATTGTGGTGTACCCTGCTCAGATTGAATGACGCGAGTGAGAAAATATTTATTTGGATTTTTTCTTCTGATTCTTTATAAACCATTTATCTATTACTAATGACAAATTCATCTTTAGAAAATTGTTTAATTATAATTTTATTGTTAGAATAGAAATACTTTTTATACTTATACATGGAAATTTATTGTTTACTAACAACTGTTTCTTACCATCCTCTTCATTTAGAATTTCTTAATAGCTAAAGTTCTGAATTATGTGAATATTTTCCAGTCTGACATCAGAAGCTAATTATTCTATAGGGCAGCATATCTATTCTGCTATACCCAAAGCTGTAAACATAACAAAAACTCAATTTCTATCTATTTTTATAATAAATTTTGCAGGATTAGGAAAAAAATCCCTCCAATAAACCTAACATTTTTGGGTACTGTATGTTATACTTTAGCTTCCTCATCATCTTTAAAATATTTTCAATCGGGGCTGGAGCGATAGCACAGCAGGTAGGGTGTTTGCCTTGCACACGGCAGGCCAGGGTTCAATTCCAGGCATCCCATATAGTCCCCTGAGCACCACTAGGGGTAACTCCTGAGTGCAGAGCCAGGAGTGACCCCTGTGCATCGCTGGGTGTGACCCAAAAAGCAAAAAAAAAAATCAATTGGGTTACTTTTGTCAGCCCTTATATGAATATGTAGACACACTTGATTACTCCAATTCTTAAATAAAAATTCCTAAGATTTAATTAAAAAATTTGGTGGACTTCGAATTTAGTATTTACAATTTAAAACGTTGAAAAGAATCTTTCCTCTTTCTCCTCCCTCCTCCCCTCCCGTGCCCTCCCTTCCCATTCCAATAGAATTGATTTTGTTTGGTTTTCATATTTTTCGGGGCCACACTGGTAGCACTCAGGAATTAGCCCTAGTTCTGTGCTCAGGGATCACTCCTAGTAGGACTCAGATTGGAGTGGGGTTGGAAGGATTGACGGCATGCTGGGTAGACAGCACAAACTCTCTACTCGCTGCACTATCTCTCTGGAACTGATCACATAATATTTTAGTGATGGAATTCTTTCAGTTTTCATTAATTTCAATATTACATTGTTTATTCTGAATCTTTAAATCTCCAGGTAAACTTTAGCATTAGTCTTTTAACTATGTTCGCAGCCCCACTCTTTTATAATTCTTTTCTTTGTTCCTGCATAGTAAGTTGTATTTACTATTTTTATTTCTTTTATCCATTTGCACTATATTTAGTAAATGATATGATTAAATATAGGCTTTTGTTGGAGTATTTTAAATTTCAAAATGGGATTCAGTTGTCTTGCTTGTTATTATCTAAGATTTTTATAATTTTAGTTTAGAATATGTCATTACTTTGGGAAAATTCTGAGACATTATTGCTTTAGTTTTTTTCTGTGTTTTTTTTCTTTTTTCTTATGTCACTCCCATTACAGATGTTTTATAACCTCTTTTATTTGTACTACATTTCCTAGATAGTATATCAATTTTTCTTTTTTCAATATTTGTTCTCTTTGCTTTCTTTAGTTTTTAAGCTTATACTGAGCAACAACTCAAACTCAAAACCTTTCCCAGTCATATTAATGAACACATCAAAGTTACTAATTCATGTTACACTATTAATTCCAAGTGTTCGTTTTTGTTGTACTTTTCTTATAGGGTATTCATATACCTTTCATCATAATAGCACTTATGATAAAAATCTGTGTATTCTATAATCTATCATTATTATTCTGGAAAGCAATATCTTCTGTCCATATGCTTTTAGAGATTTTTTTTTTAAATTTTATTAGTTCACCATGTGGAAAGTTACAAAGCTTTCAGGTTTAAATCTCAGTTATACAATGCTCAAACACCCGTCCCTTCACCAGTGCACATATTCCACCACCAAGAATAATAATATACCTCCCCCCTTCCCCCCACCTCCCCAGCCCCCCACCCCGCATGTGTAACTGGTAAATTTCACTTTACTTTCACTTCATTCAATATTTAAACAAAAAAAATTCACTATTATTGATTTGGAGTTTCTCCCCCCTAAAGTCAATCTGCTGAAAAGAAAGCATTTGGTAATTTGTTTTCCATTGCTGAGAATGAAGAGATATGAAGTCAGGAGGCCACACTAGCAGCAGCATAGTTTTGGATTTCTGTATTTTAGTATTTTAGTAACTAAGTCCAGAGAAATGTCTGCCAGGAATCGCAACATTGTAAGCTTGTACCTCTCAGCTACTTTATATTCCACATATGAGTGCGATCTTTCTATGTCTGTCTCTTTCTTTCTGACTCATTTCACTCAGCATGATACTTTCCATGTTGATCCACTTATATGCAAATTTCATGTTTTCTGACAGCTACGTAGTATTCCATTGTGTAAATATACCAGAGTTTCTTTAGCCAATCATCTGTTTTCGGGCACTCTGGTTTTTTCCATATTGTGGCTATTGTAGACAGAGCGGCAATGAACATGGAAATGCAGATGTCATCTCTACTATACCTTTTTGCCTCTCCGGGATATATTCCCAGGAGTGGTATTGCTGGGTCAAATGGGAGCTCAATTTCTAACTTTTTGAGAATCGTCCATATTGTTTTCCAAAAGGGCTGAACCAGTCGGCATTCCCACCAGCAGTGAAGGAGAGTCCCTTTCTCCACACATCCACGCCAACACCAGTTGCTTTTGTTTTTGGGGATGTGGGCCAGTCTCTGTGGTGTGAGATGATATCTCATTGTTGTTTTGATCTGCATCTCCCTGATGATTAGTGATGTTGAACATTTTCTCATGTGCCTCTTAGCCATTTGGATTTCTTCTTTGGAAAATTTTCTGTTCAATTCATCAGCCCATTTTTTGATTGGGTTGGCAGTTTTCTTCTTGTGGAGTTCAACCAGTGCATTGTATATCCTTGTTATCAACCCTTTATCAGATGGGTACTGCATAAATATCCTTTCCCATTCTGTAGATTGTCTTTGTATTTTGGTCACTGTTTCTTTTGAGTTGCAGAAGCTTCTTAGTTTGAGATAGTCCCATTTATTTATCTTTGTTTTCACTAGCTTGGCCAGTGGCGTGTCAGCTTTGAAGATACCTTTGGCTTCAATGTCGTGGAAGATTTTGCCGACCTTATCTTCAATGTACCTTAGGGATTCTGGTCTGATGTTGAGATCTTTAATCCATTTTGATCTGATTTTTGTACATGGTGATAGATGGAGGTCTAAGCCCATTTTTTTGCATAGAGATTTTTTTTATTGTTTTTTTTTGCTTTTTGGGAGTCACACCCAGCGGTGCTAAGGGGTTACTCCTGACTCTGCACTCAGGAATTCCTCCTGACATTGCTTGGGGAGCCTATGAGAGCTGAAGATTGAACCCGAGTCAACTGCATGGAAGGCAAACACCCTATCTGCTGTTTTATTGCTCTAACCCACTTAGATATAATTTTAGAAAATATATATGAATCAATACCGGACATGCATATGCATTGATTTTTGAAATCCTATGTTGTTCCATGATAGATATATTTGCCTACATCTATATACCTATGTTTCTTGTGGGTTTTTTTGATTTTTGTTTGTTTTTTGCCATATTCAACAGTACCCAAGGCTTATTCCTGGCTGTGAATCTCAGAGATCACATCAGATGGGCCTGAGCTACCACATGGCATTACAGGGATCAAACTCCTGTCAGTTGTCCTAACTGATGTATTATCATTCAGGCCCTATATAGGTGTATGCATATATAAACTCTATATGTAAAATTTTCTTAAATTAATCTCTTAAAATGAGTCTCCTATATAAACTCTTTAGCATCCTCTTGCTATTTCTTTCAAATTAATGCTTTTGTCATGATCTCAGATAATGGTGACTAAATATTCTTCATTCTGAATGTCAGTTCCCCAGCTTTTGTAATCAAATTGACTTTAGCTGAACCTTCAACAAGTTATGGCACTATTATGTCAGACTACTTATTTCTAAATAAAGACAGATTTAATAATATCAGTTTATTGTGTATTTTGTTCTTATCAAAAGTCATTTGAATCAGCTAGTAAAGAACATACTATCACTTAATATTTATGCATACACACTTCATCATTAATATTGATGATGTACCACAGCTGCTGCAAAATTCAACACCTTACCTTTCACCTATAGCCATTCCAATCAAACAAACCTGTGAAAGCTTCCTTATTTATGCCACACTCCTTCATGCCAGAAATAATTACTTTAGCTAAGAATTATTATTGCTGTTTAGTGAGCAATTTAGCTCTACAACTTTATCCTATGTCTACTATTTAATGGTATTTATGGTGCTCATTATTTTTGCTTGGCATTACCTGAGTAATAGCACTTATGATAAAAGTTTATGTATTATATAATCTATTTGCAAATATTATTTGGAAAGCAAGAGCATAGCAGGTTAAAATATAGGGAAATGAAAATAATATATGTATATGTATATATATGTATCTGCTCACAATTCTCCGTTCTTCATCAGTCATTATGATTTAACTACCCTTTATGTTTCCATTCTGGATATAAACTCATAACATACCTGTGTTTATAAAACTGGAAGATATGGAGGCAATTTATGAGTGCAAGACAATCAGACTCTACTAATACAGATGTGCTAAAGTCTGTAGAAGTAGAAACTGTAGCAACAGATTCTATATGATATCAGTCTACATACCAAAGGGAAGTAATAGACCCCTTTTTATAATCTCTAACAATTGCTAGGCATTTCAGGTTTTGATTTTGAACTTTCTGGTACTCTAAGATGCTTAGGGTAACCTCAGTCACTGTTGCTGTGTTTGAATACCTAGCATAGAGTATAATAAATAATAATTTGGCTTGGAGTCAGAGAGATAATACAGTGGGTAAGGTGTTTGCCTTGCACATTAATAACCTGGATTTGATTCATGACATCACATATTGTCACCAGAGCATAACTAGACTTTATCCCTGAATGCAGAGCTAAGAAAAAGCCCTTAGCATAGGTGGTTGTAATCTGAAAACAAATACTATAGCACTGTCATCCCATTGTTCATTGATTTGCTCGAGTGGGCACCAGTAACTTCTGCATTGTGATACTTGTTGTTACTGGTTTTGGCATATCGAATATGCCATGAGTAGCTTGCCAGACTGCCATGTGGGCAGGATACTCTCGGTAGCTTGCTGGGTTCTCCGAGAGGGACGGAGGAATCGAACCTGAGTCAGCCATGTACAAGGCAAAAGCCCTACCCACTGTGCTATCTCTCCAGTCCAGTCTTAATTTGAAAACAAATACAAATATTATAAATATAATTTTGTTTAGTGGTATTTTTAAGCTATCATAGTCACAAAAATTGTTTACTTTAAAACCTCCACCGTGACTTTCAGTTTGTATTTTCTTCATTATTATATAAAATATTTGATTGCCTCAAAAATTGTCCAATTTAGCTTTAAAATGTTTATCAACTAATTGCTAAAATTTTTTAAATGTAAAACTACAAAAGAAAAGGGCACACTTTTTTATAGGTTGAAAATGTATGATAATTTAGTTAAATGTAGACTATTTTAAGCTTAGAAAATACAAATCCCAGGTTGGAGCTACAGGATATTTCATAGGGCACTTACCTAACGTAAGGCCTGCTTTGGTTCAGTCCCTGGCATAGCATATAGTCCCCTGAAAATGTCAGAAGTGATTGCTGAGTGCAGAGCATGGAGTAACCCCTGAGGATCATTGTATGTAGCCTAAAGGTATATATATATATATATATATATATATATATATACACACACATATACATATATACGTATACACGTATATGTAAATATATGTGTGTGTACAAATGCACTATGAATTCAGATACATACAAATGCCTATCGATTTTTAACATGAAATTTAAATTCTGTTATTCTAATATTTTATCATTAGGTCTGGCATATAGTGGAAAAATAATAACATGTTTTCTCAGAATATCTTTGATGCAAGCAAATTATATTTTTAAAGGTATAATAAATGCATTTTAGACCTAGGATTTACCCTTAAAATATTTTGGGGTGAAATTTTATTCTTGATTTTATTTGGGATCAGAATATATGATTTGATCTTATAACTTTGCATGAAATATATCATAATTTTCACTTTGTACCAGGCTCTTGTAGAGAGATATTTAAAATGTCATCATATATATGATTTCTGCACTATAAAGTTAAAAAAAGCTATTCCATTTCTTTCCTGATATCTACCCATAAAATGAAGATTCCACTGTGGTTTCTGCTGTACAAGGTTATCAGTATTTAACCAAAACTGACAGGACACTTGAAAACCAAGTGAACCAAGACTTATTTCGATGAAACTTAAGGTCTTCCGTACATGGCATACACACCACAATAATCAGTGTTGCATAGTAAATCTAATGTGCTTGGGTCACTCAAATACTTTAGAATAAAGCTGTGGATTTCATGGATAGAAACATTTCACTTATGTGTGGAGTTAGAACCAAGATAAAAGTTAATTGCATTTAAAAAGAGTGAGAATTATGTTCTTCTATGGATCTTATAGATATGCACAATGAGACATTATTTCCACTGAGACTGAAACCACAAAGGAACCCAAAATTCCAAAAATTATAAAATTATAAATACATAAAACTACAACTGTCAATTTCATGCCAGTTAGCCAGAAAGTTACAAAATAAATGTTCAAATTCAATTTCACTTTTATATGCCAAAAGTTGAAGGTGAAGAGAAAGAAAAAGAAACAACTTCTTTTAAAATAGTGTCAAAAATATCAAAATCTTAAAAATGAAAAAATGATGAAAAGTATTTTAACTCAAAAATGATAAGACACTGTTGAGAGGAATATAAAATGATACCAGAAAATTTATATTCTATGTTCATAGATTGAAAACTAATAACATTGTTAAAATGACCGTTCTACCCAAAGGACTATTCTAGTTCAAAGAAATCTCAAACAGAATTATTTTTATTAGTGTAGACAGGCACTAGTGCAGCACTGTTGGGAAGGACGAATAAAGAGGGGCTGCAAAAATATCAGGGCTTGAATGAATGGAGATGTTACTGGTCCCTGCTTGAGCAAATCGATGAACAAAGAGATGACAGTGATACAGTGATACAGTGTGGACAGGAGGAAGGCTGAGTCATACTTAGCTATGCCCAGAACTTTGCTTGCCTTTGGCTCTGTGCTTCGGATCTTCCTCGGAATACTTGGAATTGGTTTCAGACAAGGCAAACTTACTACCCTCTTTTAGTATTTCTCTAGCCCTATCACCAAAAGTCTCATGATATTGTTTAGCCACTGAGAACATGGTTTTATATAAACTGGTAGCCAGTGTTTGTACAATTTTGAATGGTTTAGCAAGGAAGGAAGGAAGGAAGGAAGGAAGGAAGGAAGGAAGGAAGGAAGGAAGGAAGGAAGGAAGGAAGGAAGGAAGGAAGGAAGGAAGGAAGGAAGGAAGGAAGGAAGGAAGGAAGGAAGGGAGGGAGGGAGGAAGGAAGGGAGGGAGGAAAGGAAGGAAGGAAGGAAGGAAGGAAGGAAGGAAGGAAGGAAGGAAGGAAGGAAGGAAGGAAGGAAGGAAGGAAGGAAGGAAGGAAGGAAGGAAGGAAGGAAGGAAGAACTTCCATATGACCGAGTTAATCCACTTTTTGGTATCTACCCGTAAAGCCCAGAACATTTAATTGAGAAAATATATATGCACAGTAGCCAAAGAGGCAGTTTAGTTGATAAAGTGCCTGCCTTGAGTGCAGCTATCCGAATTTGATCTCCAGCACAAAATATTGTCCCTAGAGCAGCAACAGGGGTGATAGCTATGCTCATAGTAAGCAGTGGTAGCAAATGTCGAAGCTAATATATGGAAGATCTCAATTTTCTAATGGCAGGTTAAAGGACAAAGAAGTTGTGGTATATTTAACACTATACAGCTCTAAGAAAAAAATATAAAGATAGTACAGCAGGTAAGGTGGTTGCCTTGTAAGTACATTTTCAACTAGATTTATCTTCAACATCCCCTATGATCTACTGAGTCCTACCAAGAATGATTCCTGAGCTCAGAGCCTGGAATCAGTATTGTGCACAGCAGGACACTGCCCGACACCACTACAATCCTCTCCCACCCCACCACATATAAATAAAGGGGACTGGAGCAGTAGAACAGCATGTCAGGCATTTGCATTGCATGAGGTCAACAGGGGATTGATACCTGGCATCTCATATGTTCCCCTGAGTACCACCAGGATTGTAAATCCTGAGTACAGAGTCAGGAGTCACCACTAAATATTACCAGCTGTGACCCCAAACTCCAGAACATAAAGAAATAAAGAAGTAAACAAAAGATTAAACCTTGCAATTCACTGAAATTTGGTTTTCATTTGGAAGCATCATGACAAACTAAATGTGTAACAGGACAGAGATGTAAAAATGTTCTCAGTCATTTCATGGTTTATAAAGAAATAAAGGGAATAAACAAGATCAAAAATGACAAAAACTTTGTCTTCCATTGCAAAACTGAGAATTTCAAGAAGCACAGAGATTTAGGGAATAAAGAAAGATCACTGCCATCCCATTGTTCATCGATTTACTCTAGTGGGCAGCAGTAATGTCTCTATTCCTCTCAGTCCTGAGATTTTAGCAGCCTCTCCTTACTCGTCTTTCTCAACGTTTGGAGGCTCTTTCAGGATCAGGGGAATGAGACTTCTCGTTACTGTTTTTGGCATATTGAATACACCGTGTATAGCTTGACAGACTCTGCCGTGTGGGCGGGACACTTTCGAAAGCTTTTCGGGCTCTCCGAGAGGTATGTATATACTGTCATTCCATTGATCAAAGATTTGTTCGACTGGACCCAGTAACGTCTCCATTTATCCTAGCCCTGAGATTTTAGCTGCCTCTCTTTGCTTGTCCTTCCCCATGATGCCACATTAGAGGCTTTACATGGTCAGGGGAATGAGACCCATCATTGTTACTGTATTTGGCATGTGAATGCACCATGGGGAGCTAGCCAGGCTCTCCCTTGTGGGCAATAAACTCTTGGCAGCTTGCCAGGTTCTCCAAGAGGAAAACTAGACTATCAGATGTTGCACAGCTGCATTGCAGCTGCATGCTTCTGGGAGCTTTGCTTTATAGTCTCTGGATGTTGGCCATTGATGGGATTATACGATAAGAAAGATAGGGACTAGAAATAATATAGTGTGGGCAGTAGTGGAGAGTGTTGAGACACTTTAATGGCAGTAAATGTACAATAACTTTGTAAACTATTGATAAATTTTAACAGTATTGTAACCAAGTTACCTAAAGGACGAGGAAAATAAATATAAAATTCTACTGTATAATCTTACCACCTTTGAAAGTAGGAATTTTTAGGAAAACAAAAAATAAGCATGTGAGTCAGTGAGAAAGAGGAATGGGTAGACTAAAGAAATCTAAGTCTTATATGCTAGACCTCTTTTTAAAGTGGAAAAAATATTCTACCAAGGAATTCAAATCTGAAAAGGTAATTGAAAAGCAATAACCAGATGCTACTAAATGCAGCTAAAGCTAAGCTAAAGAATCCTTCCTCAGTTAATTTTAACTTATGTTTCCCCCCTTCTGTCAGTCATTCCATTATAAAAAGGAAGTAAAGCTTATTAAAAAAATGTTTCTGAGAGTTTCGAATTTTTATCATGTTCTTACCTCTTTCTTACATTGCAGTTGCATATTTTTGCTTTGATATTTACATCTAGCTCTATAATTGCAGTTATATCTAGTCTTCTCAGCTGTTTTATTAGACTTTGATTTACTTCTCTTTTCCTGGCACAGTTTGACCCTCTGATTTTGTTAATTCCTTTGATTTCTTTTAGGAAAAAAAATGGAAAATCTCACCACTGTAAAATTAGCTCCAGCTGACTACCCCACATCATACTGTCCCAAATATGGGTCTCTCTTTTGTTAGTACTGAGTATTGAATATATATTGAATAATTGAGTTTGATTTCATTATTATTATGTCAGTTTCAGCAACAAAAATTGATTGGTCATATCATTAAGTAATTTTCTAGAATAAAAAACATGATTGATCTAATGACATATTACATTTGAGTAATAATAAAAGTGCTTACTCTGCTTTTCAATCTATGAACTATTGTTTTTTGTTGTTTTGTTTTGTTCACACTTGATAGCAAAATTCACTTTAACCCCTGGTTTATATGGGAAACTAAATATATTTGAATATTTATATATTGTGAAATGTAAATATTATTTCTATTATCTTACAAATTTTAAATCTACAGCACATAATTATTGATTATAGTCATGTGCTATACATTAATTCTCTGAAAATTGCTCATCTCATATCCAAAAGTGTGTGTAATCCTGATCAGTATTTTCTGTGTTTCCCTCTCCTCTGAGGCCCTGGCAACTATCACTATACACTCAGTTACAGATTGTCTTTTTTAGATTCCTCAAAGACGTGAACTCATGCAGTATTTATTTATGTCTGGTTTATTGTACTTTTAGCATAATGTTCTCCAAATTCATTCATGTTGTCATAAAGAGCAATATTTCTGTCTCTTTAAAGGTTGCACAATACATATTATCCAAGTTGTCAAAAAATGCACAATATCCAGGTGGAAAATGCAGCAAAACTTCATTAGTGCACATTTTATTTTTCCTCATCTTAACCCTGACATCTCTATCTGTTAACTAAGTAAAATGTGGCTTTAAAGGATGCTGGCCTCTCTTTAAAGCTCTTATCGTTTGACCCTACACATGTATCATGTGGAAATGATGAGATCACACTAAACATTAAATCAAAACAGTATTAAACCTCAGGAGTTAAGGAAATGGTAAAAATGAGAAAGGATAGTAGCATATGGGCCCTAATCTAGCTCTAAACAAAGACATGTGTTGAATAACAGTGGGTTGTTCTTGCTCTGCCTGCAGGGAGCTTAAGGCTTATTGAGCTACTCCCACAACAGTACAACTTAGGCACACCCAATTCCATCAAGCATTAATAATTCTATATTTCTTTTCTCTTTCCTTTATGTCACATGCATAGTTTATTTAGCAATGCCCTTTTTGTATAGACACAGGAAGAGAGTTCATGCTATGCTTTGTAACATGGGAGCTAATTGACTCCAAAATTATATTTATTCTTAGGCATTCATATTTACTTGACTTAAGCCTCAGTTGAGCATGGCTCTGGCTGGGTTCTGGAGGTCTTTGGCTGCTGGGTCTCTGTTCGGGGCGAGGAGGGAAACTCAACATGCCCCCCCTCTGCCAGACCCCAGAGAACACAGTCAGGCGTCAGGGCAAGAGACTCTGAGTCGCTTTCTTCCAGAAGCTTTGCTTTATAATCTCTCTGGATCTTGGTCATTGATGGGATTACATGGTGCAGGGAGCAGTTTGTGAGTGTGGATGCCAAGCTACTGGAAAATGGGGGATCAGGGTGGAGAAGGCCAAGTCCTGATCCGAGCAGGCTTGGAGATCTCAACTCCAGATCCCGCACACCTGGGATCCTCTGTGGGCCACTATCCACACGTTCGGATAAGCATCACACCTGAAAGAACCAATAGAGTTCTTATAGCCTAGTTTTATCTCTCAGAGAACCTGGAAAGGTACCGAGAGCTTCATGCCCACACAGCAGAGCCTGGCAAGCTCTCCATGGAGTATTCGATATGCCAAATACAGTAACAATGATGGGTCTCATTCCCCTTACCCTGAAAGAGCCGCCAATGAGGCACCACTGGAAAGAATGAGTAAAGAGAGGTTGCTAAAATCTCAGGGCTAGGACAAATGGAGACATTAGTGTAGGTGTCTGCTCGAGCAAATCTTTGATCAAAATAATGACAGTGATATAGTGAAGCCACAGTTTCTCTTACTTCCTAGCACTCCAAAAGCAGTGTCCCGACAAAGGGACTTGGTAGATCCAGGGAAAGCTTTAAGCTAACCTGGCACCAAAAGGAGACAAGCTTAGTGCCATAAGTATAATAAGAGCATGGTCATGGAACAAACTCTGTCATGACCTGAAAAGAAGTAACTGAATCAGGACCCTACTGGGGTTATGTCCCCAGGAAGAGCCAACCTTTAAGCTTAAAATATCTCCTACTGTGTTCATACAAAATGACTAAAAATATTATAAGTAGTAAATTTACTATGATTGTATAAATGGATTACTAGCTGAGGAAAGGGGAAATACTACCTATATGGAATCCCACCCTTGGGTGGATCTCCTAGTAATCTGGAGAGTTGAACACTCAGATGAGATTTTGTCCTTTTTTTTTTAAATCAAATTAACTTTTTATTGAATCACCATGAGAACAGTTACAAAGCTTTCAGGATTAAGTCTCAGTCATACAATGATCAAACACCCATCCCTTCACCAGTGCACATGTTCCACCACCAAGAACCCCAGTATGCCCCCCCACCCTAAACCTTGACTTGTGTGGCAGATGATTTTCACTTTACTCTTCCTTTACTTTGATTACATTCAATCTTTGACAGAAAACCCACTATTATTATTTGGCGTTTTCCAAAAAAAATCAGACCTGCTGAAAAGGCATTATTAGATCATTTGTTTTCTATTGCTGATAATGAAGTGCATATGATGTCACACGGTCGCAGAAGTGGCTGCGTGGTTTTGGAATTCTGGTATTTTAGTAATTAAGTCCAGAGGTATTTCTGCCAGCAGCCTCTGCGTTCCGAAATTGGTTTGTGTACCTCTGGAATCATGGCTGTTAGGAGTGGAGGAGTTGTTCGTGGGTGGCCGCTCGGGGTCTCATTTGGGAGGGGAGCAGGGCAGGTTCTGTCCCCCTGAGCCCAATTGTGAGATTTCCTGTACGCCCCATCACTGCAAGCTCCTACCTCTCTGTCCAATTGGCTCTGAAAGGTGGCCATTAGCCAAGCTGCCACAAAGGGGAAAAGGCCGAGAGACAAAAACCCTTCCCCTCCCAGGGCTACACGGGGTAGTAGCTTAGTTCACAGTCCAGGAGTATATCTGCCAGCAGCCGCTGCATTTCGAGATTGGTTTGTGTGCCTCTGGGATCACGGCTGCTCAGGGGCAGAGGAGCCATTCCTGACTGGTTTTTTGTATATCAGGAAAGGTTGCGTGGCTGCATAAGTGGACGCGCACTTTGGAGAAATAGTCCCAGTCCCCACATACCAGAACCATGTTAGTAGAATCTCAGTGTCCCCGGGATTCCATCTGGAGAAGGTGGGGAAACTGCACCTTCTCCGTCCGGGGCAACATGGTGTTGTCAGCTCAGCCTGGGATCTGGAGCATTCTCCGGCTTGGAGTATTCTCTGGCTTGCGTTGCCCACCAGCCAGGATTCTTCACCACTGAGTGCGTCAAGATGGTGCCTGGGGTGGGTTGAGGGCATGACTTCTGGTGTTAGGGGTAGGCTGGAGCTGCCCAGTTCCAGTGCCCCCATGTGGTTTGGAGAAAGTCTCAGTCCCCACATCCCAGAGCCATGTTAGTAGAAGTTCAGTGTCACTGGGATTCTGTCTGGAGAAGGCAGAGATTTTGTTCTTGAGTTAATCACCTGAAGGAGTAGCTTTACATCTGTTTGTTCTTATGATAATGTTCAACCACACCTTTGTGTATCCCAACTCTTATGATTTCTATATAACTATGCTGTAAGGGGTAAGAGGGGACTAGAAAGTTGATGACTCAGAGGATGAGAACTAAGACTTTGGAGACTTTGAGACTTTGGTACTTTGAGGATTTGGGGACTAGAACGAGGACTAGATGATGACGATGACTGGAAGTAGAGGACTTCAAGATCTACGAGGAGACAAGGGTGACAGAACTCTGATGACTGGGACAACGACCAAAACTATAACTGAGCTGTGAGGGGAGAGGTTGGTCTACACAGGGGAGGAGAGAGAAATAAACCATCTACAGATCAGTCTGGGGCCCACTTTCTCCGCTCCCTCGGTCCTTTGTTCGTCCATTGCTGCCTGGGGAGGCAGTTCTCTGCCACAGGTCACTTGAGTCCTTCCTGCCCCCATGATTTTTTCTCTGGAAACTCAAAGACATGTAAGTTTCATATTTTTGGTTTGAGTATGGTGTCTTAAAACATGTCTCTTTCCGGAATACGTTATGAAATTTTTTGGGAAATGCAAATGCAGGTTAAAATCCAGTGTGCTGGAATGTAGTATGGTGAATTCAATATCCATCTTATAGAAATATTTGTTCTATATCAGACAATTAGTTTAAAGTTGAGGCTTTTGTTTTTTAAAAATGTGTATACACATACATATACATATATATGTATGTATGTATATATATAATACTATATACATATGGGTATTTTCATCCACATTCAGCTGTGCTCAGAGCTTACTTCTGGTTCAATACTAAGGGATAACTCCTGTTGGGGCTGGGGGTACATATAAAATGCCAGATGTTGAACTCTGTCAGCCACATGCAAGGTGGCCTTAACCACTATACTATATCTCTGACTTTAAAGTCTCAACTTTTAATAATAATATAAAACTACTGAAATAACATAAAAGTAAATGAGAGAATAATAGTTTCCATGCAAGATTTGAATAACAACATATGTGGTTAGAATAGTGCAAAAAAAATTTCAGCATTTTCATGAGTTCAATATTCCTCTGTAACAATATTGAGGACAGATGTGTGTAATTTTTACTTTTACTTGGCTTCCAAAGATACAAACCATCCATGCTAGAAGACAATATTGGTAGGAGTTTGAAGTTTAAAAGAGAAAAAAACTATTTAGTTTAATATGAAACAAGTGACGGTGTATGTAAAAAAAAATGTGAAATGAGTACAATTGCCTATGGATAAATAAATATGGAAAAGTGAGGGTTGATAATAGTGCAGGAGATAAGGCGTCTGCCTTGTATGCAGCTGACCCAGTTTCAATACCTGGCATTTTATATTGTTCACAGATTGCCACCAGGGGTGATGAACTGAGCTAAAGCCAGGAGTATTACCTGAAGACCATTAGGTGTAGTCCCCTCAAAAAGTAATTTAAAAATAGCAAAAAGTGACAATAACAAAATGATTTAAAATAAGTTGGAAATGAACCGTTGAAGCTAAAGTTAGCACTCAAATAATTTCCCTAATTTAAACTTCATAAAATTTTTGATGGAAAATCCTAGAGTCCACCTCTGGAATGACAGTTTCAACTTCGTGATCACTATTGCATTCTCTGATTTAGTCATTTATTGTACACATATTAAATAATAACCTAATATTGTAATGTCCTACGACATATACGCCTTGCATAGATAATTTTTGTTAAAAATATCAAAACAGGGTTAATAAAGTTAACTCAATAAAGTTTTAGCAGCAAGAAGTGTTAGTATTCATACTTAAAATTGTAACTTACTGCTTTTCTATTATTTAAAGCCATGCCTGTACTCATATTTCTGTATTTAATCTTGTGTACTGTAGGTTTAATATCCATGTTTATTTCTTTATATCTAACTTCCACGCATTATTTTAAATATAAATAGAGATTTGCATAAATGTTGCCACAAGCATAAGAAATTTCATGTTATTGTTTTAGAATATATTATCATGAATGCACTACAGTGACAAAATATTGTCATAATGTGCTGAGATCAGATTTTTTTCTCATTGGTAGGCACTGGTCTAACAACATAATGTAATCCACCTTGCTAAACTTTGCATGTATATATTTTAGGGTAAGCAAAATTTATCAGTGTCCATAGTTGCAGTTTTAGTCTGTTACTATTCCAGAACAATAGTCTTTCAAACCTGCAAACAACTTTTCTTCCTGACTGATGCCACTACTATTTAGCCCTTGGAGGTTAGCATTTATTGATTTTGCTTTTACTTTGATTGGATCTTACCTACCTCGGTGCTTCAGTAAATTGAAACCTTCTGCAGTTCATGGGAGAAAGCTAAGAGCAAGGCTATGAGAAAATGTACACTGACCTCAATTTGTTTCAGACTATATTGGTAAAATCATTGTCACTGTGTTGCAGAAGTGATCTTAACTGGATTTGTGTAAATTCAATCCATGATATTCCAGACAGCTGAAGAAAGATTAATCTTTAGAGTAAAAATTAGAATAGTTTGAAGTTAAAATACACTTATTCTTAGCAGTATTATAAAATCCTGCAGTAGCATAATATACATTGGCTTTCATATGGCCATTAAATATGTGCAGACATACTTTGTAACAGACAATGTGATTATTTAGGGATTACAAAACAGAATGTGGTATGGCTTTTTTGCACCAATAGCATGGTGAAGAATGCACCCAAGTTAATTAAAGAGCAATTTATTAAAACAAATGCTAAACATTATATGCAATGTGGTAGCACAGTGTAACCTCATGAATTGTGATGTATACTAGATGTTTTGTTAAAAAATGGAAGTTGTTAATATTTATGTTAGAACAATAAGAGAAAACTATTTGTGTACAGTAAAGGAAAAAATGATAGGCTATCAGAGATAGAGAAAATAAAGAGCATTTAAAATTAGCCATGAATCAAGAGCTACTCAAAAAAAAGTAGATAAAAAGAATTCTGAAAATATAAAGTAGCAGATATGAATTAAGAGAGATTTTGGTAAGATTTTAAAATTCAAGTTCTGTTGCACAATTCAATTCTTATGCTAAAGATTTTTATGCTAAATATGGCATTGTGTACAGGTAAATTCCAAAATTCTGCTTATTTTAAATAGCAAGTATTAAAAATTATTTAGAAATTGAATTTCCATTATATAGTAATTATTCAATATATAGAGAAATTTAAACCCATACAGGTATCCCTGAAAGCCACACTGTAAACTATTTCAAAGTACCTATCAATATTTCAACAGATGCTTAAAATATATCTATCAAAATGGGCTCTTAAATTATTCCTCTAATGTGGCAAAGAAAAAACTTTAACACAATTATACAAAACTTTTATTCTTACGAAATTTTTTATTTCAGTCTCTTCAACATTCTCAGATCTCTACTTTAAAAAAAAAACAACAACAAAATAAAGCTGTTCATTGTAACCTTCCAGACAGTTGTACTCTGATAATCTTATCTGAAATCAGCAATCTTAATCCATTTTTATCCAATAGAAAAATATTTGTATTTTAATTACCCACACTAACAAAGTTGGGCTGGAGTGATAGCACAGCAGTAGAGCGTTCGCCTTTCACACAGCGGACCTGTGTTCAATTCTTCTGCCCCTCTCAGAGAGCCCGGCAAGCTACTGAGAGTATCGCTCCCGCACGGCATAGCCTGGCAAGCTACCCGTGCGTATTGGATATACCAAAAACAGTAACAATAAGTCTCACATTGAGAGACATTACTGGTGCCCACTTGAACAAATCGATGAACAACAGGATGACAGTGACCAAAGTTAAACCACATATTTACTTGTTAAGATATTTAATTTATGACACACTTTATTAGGGTATAGGATTGTACATACTTAGCACTTGAAACACATACCAGATCCTTTATAAATCTTCTTGGTGATAATGCTCTTTAGGTCAAGGAGTTGTACAGTTACTTCGTACAGTATCAAATGTTGATAAAATGGTATATAATAAATTTTAATTATAGTTTGTAAACTTAACGTATTCATTTTAATATTGTAAAATATTGCCAAAGAAGATACACTGGTGATATATTTATACAAGTGTTTATATTCGCCTATAAAAAATTAGAAACTGTGCCAGAAATAAGATACAGGGGTTAAAGTACTTGACTTCCAACAGTCCAACTCCACTTCAATCTCTGGAACCATGTGTGGTCCCGAAAGCATCAGGCATGATCCCCAAGCACAAAGCTGTGAGAAAACCTTGAACACTGCCTTGTGGCTCACCACTCTCCTCCCCAAATCAGAAGCTTTCCATCAAACTACATCTAAGAAGATATTCTAAATGTTCCTGAACAGTAATTTCATGCAAAATAATTGTGCTTTATTTTGTATTTTAGCAAAATTTGTTAGGCACTATTATTATAATAGTTTTGAATATGCATTTAATTTGTTGCTGCTTTTGTATGCTATGATTCAAACCCAGGTATTAAAATAGTAAAGTTTCACAGTGAGAGATAAATAGATAAGGAAGTTGTGGCATATATGCACAATGGAATAAGGCATATGTAGGCATAAGGAAATATGGAACCATGCAATTTGCTTCAGTATGGAACTGGAACCAGCGAGTATCATATTATGTAAAATAAATCAGAGGGAGAAGAACAAACACTGCATTATATCATCATGTGTAGAATATAGAGATAGAACAAGTGAATAGACAATACTGAACAAGGATAAATCCCTGGATTTGGATCCTTGGACTTGGATTATGATGTATACTAGCTGTTTTGTGAAAAAATAGAAGTTATTAATATTTATGTTAGAACAATAAGAGAAAACTATTTGTGTACAGTAAAGGAAAAAATGATAGGATATCAGAGATAGAGAAAATAAAGAGCATTTAAAATTAGCCATGAATCAAGAGCTACTCAAAAAAAAGCAGGCAAAAAATAAAAAGGAATTTGAGGCTATCTGACCCCATATAAGTATAAAAAGTAAGGAAAATAAAAAGAACTCATGGAACCTACTAAAGAATTCTGAAAATATAAAGTAGCAGATAGGAATTAAGAGAGATTTTGGTAAGATTATAAAATTCAAGTTCTGTTGCATAATTCAATTCTTACAGAACTTACTAGCAAACAGCAGGAAAAGGGTGGAATAAAGCTTGAAACAGAGGCATAAGGTGAGTGCTGGAGGTTAATGTGCCTTTGGTGGGTATTGGCATGGAGAAACTTACATCAGTACTATAAAATTAACACTATTGTGGCCATATTACCTAAACAATAATAATTAACAGGTAACATTAACAGATTTACAAACTTGTGACGTTGTATAAGAAATGTGTGGGGAGTTTGATTTCTTCCCTTCCTATCTGGATGCCCTTAATCTCTTTTTCTTGTCTAATAGCTATCGCAAGTACTTCCAGTACTATATTGAAGAGGAGTGGTGAGAGTGGGCATCCTTGTCTTGTGCCTGATCTCAGAGGAAAGGCCCTTAGTTTTTCCCCGTTGAGGATAATGCTTGCCGTAGGCTTGTGATAGATGGCTTCGACTATCTTGAGGAAAGTTCCTCCAAACCCCATTTTGGCGAGGGTTTTCATCATGAAAGGATGTTGGATCTTGTCAAATGCTTTCTCTGCATCTATTGATATGATCATATGGTTTTTATCTTTACTTCGAAACAACATCTGCACATGTATGTTCATCGCAGCACTGTTTACAATAGCCAGAATCTGGAAAAAACCCGAATGCCCCAGAACGGATGACTGGTTGAGGAAACTTTGGTACATCTATACAATGGAATACTATGCAGCTGTTTGAAAAAAGGAGGTCAGGAATTTTGTAGTTAAGTGGATGGGCATGAAAAGTTTCATGCTGAGTG